>NW_020270366.1:755315-993631 GCF_002803265.2 Melanaphis sacchari | reverse complement strand
CACACACACACACACACACACACACACACACACACACACACACACACACACACACACACACACATAATATCGAGCTACAAAAAGTCTTTCTCCTGCAGAAAGACCTTCGTTCAAGGCAATTTGGCAACTGTTACCGAGCGAGACGAAAACGTATATTACTGAATCGCTGAGCGTGACGTTAATATAAACTATAAAGTATTTTTTGCCTTTTAGTACAATTATATTTAGCTAATAGAACCGAGCCTCCCAAGAAAATACCACCGATACATATTTTACTTGGAGTCTTTGTCATCCAACTAGTTTTTCTATATCGATATTCCAAAACCAGCAATACATTTATATTATTTATAATAAATACAAATCATATAGTTAAAACATTTTTCTGTTCTTTAATTAAATATTTAATTTCAAAAGCTAAGAATACAAGAACGGTGCAGTGAAATCGATAAAATTTCCCAAGAAATTTTAAATGCTTTATGTTATAACTTGTATGCTTTAAAGCTTGAACTTTGTAAGCAATAAACTATTTGTTAAATATTGTATGTTTGAATACAAGAATATATAACTAATAAATACATATACGCAAAATACTGGGTTTTATGGATTCCGCCATTTCAATATTAATTCCGCCGACTATCGATTCCACCCAATGTTCATCTTTATTGATTCTGCCGAATATTTGTTTATTTTGGTTATATAAAGTATATTTTTTAATTAACAGTATAGACCACCCAGTTTATTTTATTTTTTTAATATTAACATTTCTAAAAACATCATTCATAATTTTTATTTTTATATTAAATATTTAATACACGCTTAATTATAAAACTTAAAATTTTTATTTAAGATAATAATTTATCATTTCATTCACTAATAAGAATTTCAAAATTCATTTTTACAATATGAAACACAAAACGCGTACTAAAATACAACTCTCACTAAATTTCGATTATTTAAACATATAATGTATTGAACAATATTTAAGATTATGATCAATAAAATATGTACTTACTTTTATCACTAATAATACCAATATACCTACAGGAAATAAAATATGAATCTTTTCCATAAAACTTAACTTAACCTAACCGACGCGATAATATGCAATAGCTACATAGTACATATTATATCACATAATATGTTAGGTATAGTTGAACAGTGAGTAAATAATTTACAAATATTCAGTGGAATCAATATGTAAAAAAAAGTTCGACAAAGTTGATACGCGGCGTAATCGATAAATTTCTTACAGGTAAAAAGGTCATTTCGGCGCAATTGATATACGCCCGTAAATAATATGTTAGGGCGATGGTAAACTCTCCCGATTTTTAAAAATAGTAAACTCTCCCGGGTTAATATTATGTTTACCTGAAGTAAATGTGTAAACTCTCCCGGGTCAACTTTATAGTGAGTCGTTCCATTCGCATTTAAATTCATATTTCTCAAGTAATCATCCATCTTTATTTATATTCATTAATGCTCTAACGGATTTTCAAACTAAAATATATGTTAAAATTCAAAGTTGCAATAAATTAAATAAATCGAATAAAAATATTTATACAAAAAATAAAGAAAAAAATATATCCCAAAAAATATTAGATTATAAAGAAAAAAAAAATAGATTCTCTAACTTTTTTAAATCTGTATGTTCTTATTATCAAAAACAATGATTTTACATTTTTACGTATATTTTGTATTTGTAACTTATATTATTATTATTGACTATTTTTAAAAGAAACTTAAATTTATATTGGATTTTTTGAAATTTTATTTTTTATTGTATTTTGACTATAATATCATGTTCATAGCAGCTTAAGACATTATTTTATATTATTATTATTATTATTATATATGATTGACTACTTTTAAACGCAACTTAAATGTATATTAAATTTATTTTATGATTTTTACTGGACCCGGGAGAGTTTACATGTTTCCGTTAGGTAGTACAGGAATAAATCCGGGAGAGTTTACACGTTTCCGTCAAGTAGTACTGGAGTAGACCCGGGAGAGTGTACCATCGGGAGAGCTTACAATCGCCCATATGTTACACCAAATTGTTTTCTGTAAAATGGTAATAACAACATACATGAAAATAAAATATTAAAAATGATATAAAGTTTAAAAAATATACCTACAGCTTGGAACCTACTTCAATTGTATCTATAAAATATACTGTCAGTACCTCAAGGCACAATATAAGTATATATTTTAACTTATACAAGATACTAGAGAAAAAACATCATATTTTTGAACCTACCTATTGATGTCACTTTCCATAAAAAATATCTAAATAAAAGTTCTTGCAATTTTTATTTAATTTTGTTGAAAATATTTAAAATCCATAATACAATAGATGAATTTGATGAAAGTATATATATATATATATATATATATAATATATATAGTAATTAAAATAACTTGAACTTACATAATTAGAGAAAATATCCATAAAGATGTTGAATCTAACTTAAAATTGTACAAACAATTTTGTTACTAATAATTATTATACAATTTATACAAATTATTGGACGAGAATATAGACTAGTGTACAAAACTCTTCATTTTGTTTCCATATTATTATTACAGTCATCGTCTGTGTGCATTGCATGTACCTAAGTTATAACGAGCTTATAAGTTTACTATCATTTAAATCTGTTTTTATATGTAGTATATGTACCAAAAGCGCAATTTGGTTTAATTTGTTGAGGGGAGGTTTTCAACTTCAACTATTTATACATTAAAAAAAAATCAATGAAGTGAAAAACCTCATACTCAACTGTACTAATTTTTAACTAAGTACCTACCTAGGTACATCTTGTTTTTTTATACTCACGATGATTATTTATAAATTAGAGCACTGATTTTTATGGAATTGTATATTTTTCCTTTTCACATTTTTGGATTTTAGTCAGTTATCTTTATGAATCACAATAGTTTGAAGTTCATAGAATTTTTTTTTTTTCATATTTAACATAAAGTCTTTTATAGTCATTTAAGTCAGTTATATGTCATATAAATGTAATCGTTCTAACTTAATTATAATATTTTATCTTTTTATGAAAAAATATGAAAACTTTTTCACAGTCAAAAATTATATCCCATTCTATATGTAATATGGATAATAAATCTAGTCATTCCCATTGTACTCCTCGTCCAAATTTTAATTAGGCTCATTGTCAAAAAAACTTTTTTCGCTAAAAACTGATGATGTAGCTAATACATTAGTAACTTTCAAAAGAGGGTACAGATTTGCATAAATATATTTTTTATAATTATTTTTTTTTTTTTAAATCATCTAAATCAACATTTTTATTTTTGTTAATAGCACAGATTTAGTTATAATTACATTTCAGAGAACAATACTTTAAAATTGATTGAAAATAAATTATGAAAATTATAATAAATTAAGTATACAATAATGTATTATTAGTTTCTATACTTATATTATTAATCTTTTATTGATTGATAAAATATAATGCTCTATTATAGTCCAATTTAATAAAATATTCTGTCGAGGTAGCTTAAGTCAAAGAAAATCTAGTTTTCAAGTGAATAATAATAAAGTCTAGACTAGATTTGTAAAAGTGATTTTCCCAAGTAGTTATTTGAAGCTCACAGCTTATCAATTTTATGTTCAGATATTGGTTACATTATTCAAAGAATTTTACTATCTTCAAAATTGTAAAAATTTCTAATTTTTTCTGATTTGAATTATTAGTTTCATTTTCCTCACTTTTTTGCTAAAGAATAAGAGAATATTTTCATCCTTTTTATTTTTTCTACTCATAGCTTAATTAAATATTTTAATGATTCATATAATAAACATTTACAGAAAAATAATATTATAATTTTAGGTGAGTCGCCAATTACGTCATAACTCATGATATAGAACAATAATCTATCTTATCACACTGATGTGAGACGTGGCTACATGTGTAGTGCGTACATAATACCTATATTTATCTCAAAAACATCGAAGATAAGAGTTTAAATTCTAAAATTGAAAAAACAACAATTGATAACAATAACTATTATAATAATAATAACAATAATGACTGCCCGTCATACTATTTTCCTAAAATTTATATAAATATGAAAAATATAGTATGCACTATGCAGTATGAGTAATGAAAGATAGAACAAAAAAAATTGTACTTAAATAAAATTTGAAATATAGTTTTTAGTAGTTTACGGAGTATTAATAAATTAGGAGAATTAAATTATGACTTGAGTGACTAAGTCTCTTTAGCCTTTTGCGTTTTGCGTTTTGTGCCTATGACTATGTATGGGAGGCATTCAAAATCCTGACAATGATAATCCTAAGTGGTCAAAAGCCTGGCACCAAAATTCTGATAATTCAAAATACCAGAAGTTCAAATATAAATATACTTAAGATTGCGTTTTGATCCCATTAATTTCTAAAATTCGTAAATTTGCATTTTCTCTAGCGGCGTTTTTGCGATTATTTTATTTAATATACCTAAATTTTAATGCATTAATCATGTTGTTCAGTATAAACTTGCATTAAAACACATCGAAATCGAATTTATATTAATGTACTTATATTATATATATATATTATGTACATTATCAAAAGTCAATATACTATATACCGACGAAGTTGTCTATATTTTTTGTTTTTCGTGCATTATGTATTAAAACTTCAAAAGATACGAATACAAATTATACATTTCAATAATCAGTGTATAACCTTGGGGGATCACCTATGGTACATGTTAAAGACAAATTAATACTATCATTATATTATAGACATCTCGTAAATCAGTTCTTTATTATTTGAAATCTCATGTTGAATACATTTTGGTAGGTTGAAAACATAATACGCATTATAGCTGCACATTTGTTGGTAAATATTAAATGATATATACGTATAAAATAATTGTAAGAAATTTTTCAAAAATGTATCATTAGTATTATTATTATTCATCGTCTTATTTAGATATAAGTATAAATATAATACAGTACAACTTACAAGGGTGTTTTTGGATTTTGGCGTAGGGTTATTATTTGGTATCCACGTATCACATATACTCTCCGCTACGTTTGTATAAACTTTTAAATAAACTTATAAAATAAAAGTTATTAACTAATCGTTCAAAATTTGATTTTATCTAAAATTGAAGTTTCATAAATTTGGGATATGAAATTAAAACAGTGAGATAACGAAAATAATAACCGTGTGTGTTTTGTCAATCTTAAAGTTCGTTAATATCTGAATTGTTAACTTTCGAAACTATATTATTGTTTAAATATAATACATAGTATGATCATAGAACAAAATATTCATAAGGTCAACTTTTAGGTACTGCTCTATTGGAATTATATCAACATCATACGTCAAACTTTTTGAGTGACGATGTTAAAACATTTTTTGAAGTAGTCCGTGAAAATTAGTCAGACATAAATTTGACACACTTTTAAAATATATTGAAATTGTCCTCCAGAGCATATAGCTAGATATACAATAATAAATAATAATGAACGATCGTACACTATACACACGTACTGTTAAAGTGATAATACTAAAATATTTTATTTAAAAAAAAGAATCGTCATTAAAATAACGAAAAAATAATGCACCTATATTTTACTGTCACATTTGGTAAAAAGTACTATTCAAAGATTTTTAAAGTGGGTATTATACCTAATTGTACATTTGATATTATTTGTGCGTATGGAAAAAGTAAATAAATTTATCGTTATTGATTATTATCAATTGTGGTAAAAATAAACATATAGGAACAAAAACAAATTATAAATATAGATAAATCGCATAGTCAAAGGTATCTTACGTGTGTTTCACTAAGACTCTAAATAACTATTCTATATAGCTTTCAAATTAAAAAAAAAAAATTAAATAATAATCGTTAAGTTCAGCGTTATAATATAAAAAACTAAAGTGATATATTATATTGTACATATACCTATATATGTGTTGACATATTGTAAATTATGATGTACGTGCATTCAACTTTATGTTTTAAGTATCAGTAATCTTCAGAAATGTGTATTTTAAACAAGCATTGAACTGTATATAGATATAGAAGCTGGCTTGCTAGTATAAAATCATTTCCCATTTGTATTTTATCGATCGGTCTGCGCGTGAACATGTTTTTTTTCAGCCACGTGATTACACGTATAACCTTAAGATAATACGAACCTTGGTGCGACATCCTCTTAAGAACCTACATTCGAAAAAAATAACTAATTTTACAGTAAAATATGTAGCAATACCTTCTTTCGACCGTGTTATTGTGTAAATGCATACAATTGTATAATTTATAAAAGTATATTAAACAGTATAATAACAGATACAACATTAAATTTATATAATCTATTCACTTTTACAAAATTTTTAATTTTTATTATTGTAAATTTACCTGTTACTAATATCTGTATTTAATAAGTCCGTAATTATTCAAAATATACACAAGTCTGTCAAATTAAGTATTCAATTCTCGTTGATTTTAAATATTTTAATAATATATAAAAGACAACAATAATCAGTTTATATTAAACTTAATATATTGATATTATGTCGGCTATTATTGTAGCCATCGATATCATAGTTTGTACATATTAAATTATACATTTTGTGGATCTAAAAAATCATAAGTCTATATTTTTTTTCTTAATGAGTACCTACGTTACACCCCGCACCTGAATACGTTGTCACCGTGTTACAAATACGTAGGTAACGTTGCAAATTGTACGTTCTAAAAAATGCATTCAATTCGTTTATAATTGACATTATAAATTATAATTTACAGTGAATTAACCTATCATTAAATTTAAAAGTAAGAATATTATTTAGTAAACGTCACGGGGATTTTTCATATTTTAATTTTAAAGCGAGTTATTAACATTTTAAAACACACAAATAATTTAAAATTTTAAAATGCTAATAACTAGCTTTAAAATTAAAATATTAAAAAAAACGCATGATTTTAAACCATGAATATTATGGTAAAATCATCGAATACATAATATTATTGCTATACGCGGTGGCACCGACTGTTGCAGCAGCTCATCGAGTGAACGGCGTAAATATCATTCTAGCGGAATTAAAATAATTTTGACATGACATTTAGTTCAAGGTGAAGCTCGCCCAAATTAATATTTTCGATTTCCGTAGAGATCAACGCGATAAAGTGTTCTACAACTTACAAATTACAAGTAAAGGTATGCCATTAACAAAATGCGCGAACTGCCGTCAATTATTTACAATAATTGCAAACTGAAATAGGCATGTTGCCTTTCTATTGTATACACATTCATGGTAACATTAAAGTAGTTACTCTCACATAGGTAAATGATATAATTAAAAAAATCGCGCAAATCTTTAATAAACAAACATGCAGCACGCCTAAACATTGTTTTTGTCGCGATAAAAATGTATGACGTAACATAATATTTAATAATATTATTGTTATTAAAAAAATGATTGACCGCCGTGTATTTTTAACAACGTTTGCGCTTTACAGACGAATGACGATATTACATCAAAAAAGTAACTCTGAACACTGCTTGTACGCAATAAATATACATTTTCATTATAATTTTATATATTTACACCTCTCAAGTTCATAGAAACGATCTTGAAAACAGTAGTAAAACCTTTTGAAGTGATGTTATGTCACAATTTTTTTATTAACGAGTATGAACGTCATTCTTTGCGTATAGTATAGGTACCTAGTGACTGTAGAAAAAAACAGCTTTTATTTTTTGTATGACGTGCTGTTATATTACTATACTAATAATAATAATAACATCAAAACAATGAGACTATGAAAATTATCGTTGCCTTAACTAATATGTTTAGATAAACCTTGGTGCCTGTCTACGGAATTATTTCAGATTTGACATTTTTTTTTTTTTTTACAAACATAGCATTAATAATAATTAAAATTATTATGAAATATATGAAAGATGTTACAATTGCTAGATTAAATGTCTTAAAAGTAGATAACATATAGAACATCCATAAAACAAAATAATGATAATAATAAAATAATAAACAAAAAACGCTTATTTGGTATCAGTTAACATTTTAACAAGTATTATTTTCAAAAACTTTATTAAAATAAAAATCGTATTATTTGTTTATATAGTTAGTTACGGTTGTAAACCAAAATAATCAATTAGATCAGGTCTAGATTAGCACTACGATGTAAAGGGTTATAGCTCAGAATGCAGTATTAAAAAATATAAAAAACGTTATACACTTATAATCAAGGTGCTCTAGTTTTTTCATTTATCTATGAAAAATATTATGAATATGAAATGTACCAACAGATATGAAATAATACAAAAATATTAATTCTTAATCAAATTAGGATTGATACTAGAATATAAACTTTCAATCACGTTATCTAATATGTTTTATATTTTAATTTTAAATTTAAATAAAAAAAAAATAAAACAAAAAAATAACAAAAAATTATTCTCGTGTAACGACGTTTGTTTGCACCTCCAATTTATTGTCCAGTCACGCTATTGATCAATAAGGTTCAATCTATTACATGGCTACAGGCTATACAATACATATAAATATATTTATATCAATTTATATGTAAAGGTTGTTATATTTTATATTTACACAACTCTATCATGCCATGTCATGTAATATAAGTAGGTAGTATATTAATATATACCAATTTACATGGTGTGTCCTGTTAAAATATTTTATATCGTTAAACCGATTTGTAATTCTAAAAAAACAATTTTTATTATTATATACGATGGAAATAGAAAAAATATTTCTCATTGTTTTCGGTCATATGAAATCAACTTGCAATTACAGTTATAATAAGTCTAAGTGTATCAATAGTTTTGTTGTTTCCACACTTCATTACATCTATTATGCATATATCTATATTATTATGTTGATTCAGATGTTGTGGCAGCTTAATGTTTTTCGAATATTCAAACGATTAGTAATTGCGATATAACATACAGAGTGACTCACCTAACATACTCACTCCCTATTTTGTTAAAATAATTAATTTAAATAAAGTTTTTGGAATTTTTTTAAATATAGGTTGGTATTGCTTAGGACTGTATTTTTTTTCAAATATTCAAAATTTTATACCGTCTGATGAGTACTCTATGGCGAAGTTAACTATTCTTTTTAAACGAGAATCACCCTCTTTCACAGTAAACTGTTAAGCTGATGGCTTTTTTGAAAATATTGAATTTGATAGGTACCTATTATCTAAATGGAAATTTATATTAGAAGGTTTTGCATTATTTAACTTTGTGTATTACAGTATTACACATAATATAGGTCCACCGTAATAGATTTAAAAGATATGGGAGCCTAATTAATATTAACAATCAATTAACAGTTTGTAAAAATTGTCTGAATCTAATATGTACTAGTTCAAATATAAGTTAATATTGATCTATTTTATATTTTTTAGAATTATTATCGTTAATATGCATATACATTTCAATAACTAGAAAGCTATTCGTTCGATTTTTGATTAGGCAAGATCTATCAACATTTAATAAACAAATCTGTATTATGTATCAGTCACGCGCAATCTAAGATAAAGCTAGGATTAGGCAGCCTACTTTATTACCATTTTTTAATTTTGTGTACTTGTGAATACTAATTAGTCGTATCCTACACGGTCAAATATTGTTCATTTTAACAATAATAATAATAATTTGTGCATCGTGTTTTAATCGTTTAGTATCGACCGTTAACGAATGCAATCAATGTAGGTTTATTTATTATTCAATAGTTTCATTACCATTATGGTCCGATTAGTAGTGTTTTTACTTTTTATCCGGGTGTATTACCAAACAACACTGCCCGGAAAGTTTGACATATTTCGGTAATGATCCCGAAAGAAAGTCGCCCGCGTGACTCAATAATCTATTTTGATTCCACACAAACCGAGTGTAAGGTAACCATCACGTACTAAAACCGACGGTGTTTTTTTTTTTTTCGTCCACAGGAGTCGATCGACCACATCCACGTTATATCGCTGGACCCGCCAGTGCGGCTGGACGAGAAGCCGCCGGATTACGCCTCGGTGGTGGACTTGCCGCCGCCCAGTTACGACGACGCGATCAAGTTGGACCCGCAGCGGCTGATGGACAGGAGCCGCCGGCCGGCGACCGACACGTGTTCCGTAACGGTGGTGCCGCCGGACGAGTGCGACAAGACGTCGTCCGCCAACGAGGCGGCCGAAGCGGCCGCGTCGCAGCCGACCACGAAGCTGGCGCAGGCCATCCGCAAGAGCATACGCGACATACGCAAGCAACTGACGAACACGGTGAACGACGGGACGGCGGCGGACGTCGAGCAACAGCAACAGCAGCAGCAGCAGCACCAACAGAGCGGTTCCGCCGCGGTTCACTGCAGCGGCGGTCACGTCGTCCACGGCAAGCCGTCGGACGCGCGGACCGCGGCCGCCAACGCGCCGCCGACGGCCGACTAACGGTGCGATATCGCGCTGTCGATGTGTGGACGTCGCTGCAGTACGCCGATAATCGCACTCACAGCATCGTTCGCGTTTTTCTCACCATAAGACTGAAATCACAAAACATTAGTATATTGATTGATATAAGATAATATATATATATATATATATATATATATATGTGTGTGTGTGTATATTATGTATAATAATTTAATATTGTCATGCGGTGACGTACGATTCGATCGCACTATAATCGTTGTACGCGTTTGTGCCCGCGCCTCGAACAAAATCATCGTTATTATCGTACGCGCAGTTAAGGCCCCCCATCGTATTATTATTATTATTATTATTTTTATTATTTTGGTTTGCGCCCACACTCGACGTGTGACGCCATCGTACCATATCTATACCTGTTGTCACTGCCGTCGTATTGTACGGAGCAACTCGTCGCGACTTCGTTGTCGGTCCGCGAGTCGCACCCGACATCGTGTGTGCAGTTTTGGCGAGTCACAATCGGGTCGTGTGTAGCGCCCACGAAATCGTGTCGATTGTCGTAACGATTTCAGATAATACACAAGTATATTATTATTATTATTATTATCTCGTTCCCGTCCACTGTTTTTTTTTTTCTACTTTTGTAGTGTGGAATACACTTTCACGTCAATCGTGTACACGTCATTACGCGTAGAAATAACAAACAGTTTTCGAACGTTCGCGCGATTAGCGTGCAGGACGGCCCCCGTTCGAAATGTCCACCTGTTGTTCCCGCCGTACGCCACCCCTTGCCATCGCCGACCGTTCCGTGAAGATCTAAATTGTGATATCACGAAGTCTTGCGTGCGCGTTCCTCCTCCTCCTCTTTTCGTCGGCGCAGCCCCGGAGGTCCGACCGCGTGTCGCTGAAGAGTTCATATTTTCATAACGTACCCACACACGACTGCGCGAGCACGATTTGCATACCACGTTTACAATGCGGTTTCGATTATTTTACGTACCCATACAATACACGATTGCGTTTTTAACGGTTATAAATTATTATAATAGTATAATAATAGTACCTATACCGTCGTAAAAAAGTAAAAAAAAAAAAAAATCATTATCATTTTTCATTGTTAACGGTATGACAGTAATAGTTATTATTAAATAGTTTTTTCGATCATTTTTCATTATACCCAGGTATTTAGGTCACAGATCGCTGTGATAAATTTGAAATAATTTTTATATTTATTTTTTGTACACATTAACCAAAAATATTACATGTAATTGCAATTATATACAATTTTAAAATAGATTTGTATCATTTATGTATGATAAATATTTATTAAATAATATAAATCACAATACACATTAACAACGTATGAGTAATACAAGATATGCATTTTTATTTACTAAAATATTTGTTCAACAATTTAAAACGATAAGGTTACAAGTAATAAAAATATAAAACTATGTTATTGGACAAAATAAAGTAGTTTTGTGAATTTAATACTCGCCAGATATCACTGAGAGTAAATAATACAATAAGCTAATAAAATTGATTTGTTATAAATAATATGCATATTTAATAACACTTTTCTATTTTATTAGATGACTGAATAATAAATCATAAAAATATTAGATTACATAATATAATATGTGATATCTTAGTATAACTTTAAAGTTTAATTAATAAATATAAGGCTCGACAAAAATGTTGAGTACATTATTACTATTTAACTATGTATTTTGAATTAAAATAAAAGTTGTTTTTATTTTAAACTAGTGTTTTTATTCTTTTTAAAATATAGCTTTTAATAATATAAGAGTACAATCACTATAAAATATGAATGTTTTATTATTTATAACCACTATACACTTTAAATACAAAAATTCTCACCTAACCTTGGATATATCCTACATACGATAAGTACAATTTGATCTTGACATTTAAAATAATGTTAAACAGCAACTATAATCATTTATACCCCAACAACGCATTAGTTACCATTGTTGTTTGTAACTAATAGACTTATTAATAATTGCACATTATATTTTTATGAACATTTTAATCTATAAGATTTTTATTCATTGAAAAATTTATGCTTTTTACTTAATAGTTAATACACATAAAAAGTTATTGTAGAACGAGACAAAAATAAAATACTTAACATTATCTTACAATTAGCAAAATAAAAATAAAACGATGTTTTATATCTTGATTAAAGAAAATGAAATATGATTGATTAAGATAGTCTAAATATTATAGACTAGATAGTTGCATTAGACATATAATAACAATCATATAACAGTTTTGGTGTTAAAAATAATTTAATCTGATCCCAAAAAGAAAGCACTACCATTTGAGTACAATTCTGAGTATTTTAAGAATAAACAATTTTACAAAGATAATGAAAAAGGCATTGAATTAGGAGTTCCTCCTGAAGATTGACTGCTATTTTCTCTATCATCACTTGAGTTAATGTGCTAAATAAAAAAATAATGTAATTTAGCAAACTGATAATTTTTATCACAGACTTTTTTTTTATTAAAAAAATAAAATATTATTTGTTCAAAAAGATAAACAAAACAAGGTTAATAAGTGTATTTATTTAATATCTTACTTCGTGGAGTGTCATTAACGCATCTAATGTATCTGGGAATACTGGCCTCACAGAATTAATCTCCATTGGCGTTAAATGGTTTAAAGAAGCTTGAACACGACCTTCTTTGACAAATAGATCAACAGAAGATCTTAATTTTGCTATTCTCAAATCCCATAGATCCTTAAAAAAAAAAATAGATTAATGTAATTATTATTTTATATTAATAATTGTGAAAATATATTTACTATTATTCTAAAAAAGGTATTTTATAGATTCAAATATGTTATTAGTCGTTAAAGTATATATTTTATAGAATTGTAGTCAATGATAAAAAGCTATATTATCATAAAAATTCATAGCTGTGAGAATGTTATTTAGAATGCACTGAATAAAAAATAATTAATATATTTTTTTTTAATGTTATAAAATTGTGATGGTTACTATTGTAGTTTGGAAATCACACAAAATTTAGATAAATTTACATTTTTTAAATGATATTGTCAAAAAAAAAGTTTGCACAAATAATTACTTAATATTTCTAATTAAAGTATGAAAAGTAATTACTCCTCGCTAACTTCATTATTAAAACTTGGGCTTAGAATTTAAACCATCAAGGGTGGAAATAATACACTTAAAAAAAAGAGACCCTTAATATTTCTAAATATATATTCAATATAAATTGTATTATTGATAATCTTCAAATCACTAAAATTCTAACTAAGCATTTGCACTCAATTCTGACAATGTGATTTTTTTTAAATCAACAATATAAACTAAGTTAAAAAAAAATTGTATGATAGCTTAAGTACAATTATGCATGGAAATATAATAGCGAATAAAAGTTTAAGGCATGAATGATTGGTATAGTTAATTGACTTATTGAATTGTTATTAGGTTCCTTAGATTTCTAAATCGTAATTTTTTAATAGAAATATTGTGAGAATATAAATGTGAATATAATACTGCTTAAAACGTATAGAATATAATATCTAAAATTCATTGAATTCTAAATGTTGAATATAGCTAATATATAACTATTTAAGTACCCGGGTATGACCACTCACTTTAACTGCCGTTTTTATATCATTTCCTTGTGGAATATCTTCACTGGCAATAGTCAACAACATTTGTGTGATTTCCAAGTAATAATTGGTCGGTAGTTGTGTGAAAAATCTGAAAACCGAAGGTTATTAGAATCGATAATATAATCGTTATAAATGACATTCATTATACTTGGACGCTTTCTCTTCTTCAAGCCTTTCTTGTAACTTATCGACGGTCATCCAGTCAGGAGCTAGAATACGACACGTCTTTTTTTGTCGCAGATTTAGTGCCACCCAGATAGGAACGTTCAACGGTAAACCAGCTCGGAACGGGCCATAAGAACCGCATATAAGATGTACATGGCTGGCATGATTGAACGTCGGCACTATTTGAATGATCTCATTTTCGGCCAAATATTCGATTTCAGCGGGGTGCATCATGATGGTAAATGTCTATGACGACGATTCAGTGAGATGGTATTAAAAATCCCAAGTAATGATTATATTAATATTTAATAGATAAGTATTTTTCAGCTGGAATATCAAAAATCGAATTGAAAATCTTTTTTTTATTTTTAAGTTTAAACCAAAACAATAAAAAGAATAATATAAATTATTATTTTGTGATAATAAATAGTTAATTGGCGGGATTTTAAACGGACATAACCTCAGAGTAATAACAGCTGTTTGCCGTCTGTACTTTAAATCTGTCGAAAGAACGTCAAATATGCGTTTTTTGTTGAATACACTCGAAATGGACGATATTAATTGTAGTTAGTTAATGTAATTTTGTCCTATTGGTTTTAATTTGGAAATATGAAATCGTTGTTAAACTTTTTAAAATTAAAAAATATATTATCAACGGATCTCCCAAACCGTTTATCACGCTTATCACTTTTCGAGAGATCTGACCCCATGGCCTATAGGCTATACTCCATCAAAGATACTACCTACTACCTAGGACAAACTATAAATCGCAATTACTAAAGTAAAACAAATATTTGTTATTTTATTATTAATTTAAACTTTTTAAGTATTTGAGTGAAGTTTGAAAATACTATAAGTTGCCCAACTATAACTTCATTACCAATTTAAAACAAGATAACTCTGGGCCTGTTGTATAAAATATTTTTTTGCCATTGCTTTAGGATCATTTGAAGTGAGTAATAGTTAGTATCATTTATTAATTATATCATACATATTTTCATTATAATATCAAAAACTAAATTAGATAAACATTTGATACCAAACTTACAAAGATTTCCTATCCATTGGTTTTGCATAATCCTTTTAAGTAACTAATATT
The DNA here is from genome assembly GCF_002803265.2 of Melanaphis sacchari. Taxonomy (NCBI): domain Eukaryota; kingdom Metazoa; phylum Arthropoda; class Insecta; order Hemiptera; family Aphididae; genus Melanaphis; species Melanaphis sacchari. The sequence continues at coordinate 978,244 of NW_020270366.1, read as the reverse complement.
TACAATCTATATGTAATAACAATAAGTAAAATTGAATAAAGAAAGTCTCTTAGTTAAAAAAAAAAATTCCTATATTAGTTTGAGTTCCTCAATGAATACAATAAAAATTTTATATAATTTTTTAATAATCTAGGAACCAAAAGACTGACTTTCAATGCTCGTATGCACATGCTCAGTCCTCTAGTATCAAAAAATAATAATACCAATCTAAAAGTTATACTTCTAATTTACAAAACTCTCCTGAAATCTATTTGAACTTATGGCATACAGCTCTGGGATTCAGCAAAAAAATCCAATACCAATAAAATGTAAGTATTCCAAAACCTAGCTCTTCAACGACTCTCCAATACACCATCGTACGTCTCAAACCTAACATTGCATAACGATTTTCATATGAAAACCATCAATGAAGAAGCTCAATTCTTTTATTTGCGCTTCCGCATGCAACTTCTATTCCATCAAAATCCTCTTATTAAAAACCTCTCCTCACTAACTCTCCCAGGAAATCCAAGGTTCAGGCTAAAAAGGAAATGGTGTCGTGACCTTCTATAATTACCAATTTAAAATATACAATTTCAACAATTAAACAAAATATATATATATAAATAACTCATGCTAAATGTCGCCAGTAGACAGCTTCTTATTCAATTTCTCATGTCCTGTCTTATCTTAACACATAAGCTTATTGTACATTACTTGTATAGATTGTTTATTTCTAATAAAAAAATTGTTGCATAGGTTTTTATATTTTATATGCTTAGATTTTCACTATTCAACATTAAAACCATGAGAATGGATTAATGAATTTACTCCTTATGTTTTTAATTTTTATTTACTAAATACAGTTATAAAATTATATTACTACTTTGTGTTTAATTTTTTAATTTTTACAGAAATAAGAAGGAATAACTAAATAGCTGAGAAAAAATGCATCATTTATTGAAGTATATATTTGTTTCAAGCCAGTGTTGCTGTAAAATGTATTTACCTCAGTGCAGAATGTGTTTTCCAACTGTAATTTCAAATAATAAATCATTTTTATCAGTACGATTATATAAAAATCACAGGATTACAACAAATGTTTATTTTGCGGATGATCGATTTTCTAAACGCCATAATAAACTGAAAAATGCTATTCGAGATAAGCAGATTATTTTACAAAAAACTAAACAAAAATTTCAAAACAAAAGTAAATTCATACTGGATGACATCAAAGAAACTAAATCAAAAGTACGAGATACTATAAAGGAGAATATTTGGACTATACCTAATATGTTATGTATGACCAGAATAGTTTTAAGTCCTTATTTAGGTTATCTTATTGTCAATGGAAATTTTGAATATGCTCTCAGTTTTGTGGCCATAGCAAGCATAACCGACTTAATTGACGGGTGGATTGCTAGAAATTTTGTAGGTCAAAAATCAAAATTGGGTAGTTTTTTGGACCCAATGGCAGACAAAGTTCTTGTTGGTACTATGTTTTTCACATTAACTTATATAGGTTTAATCCCAATGTATCTTACTGGTATAATTATATTAAGGGATCTAGTTTTAATTGGCGCTGCTTTCCAAATTCATTATATGTCAATACCTAAACCCAGGACTTTAAGCAAATTATTTGATGTTACTAATACCAATGTTCAATTAGCACCCATGTTCATAAGCAAGATAAATACCACAGTTCAATTAACAATGGTTTGTGCTACTATAGCAGCTCCAGTGTTTGATTTTGTTGATCATCCTGCGCTCAAAGTGTTGTGGTGGTTGACAACTGCTACTACAGTGTCATCAGCAATAAGTTATATAGTACATAGAAAAAAGACTTATAAAATATTTAAAAACCTAAAAAGATAATTTTTTTTTTTTTTACTTATATTTGATCATACATAACAGTGTCTTTGACAAGAAATGTTTTAATTTAAATTTAAGTAATACAAATTATTCTAAATTTATGTGTTTATTATGACTTAAGAGTAAGCATTGAATATAGAATATAATTTATAAAATATATGTACAATAAATTCCAAATATATATATTTTTGTTCAAATTAGTCTATACTATCCTTACTAATTACAAGTAAAAATAGTTAGAAGTTAAATTCTTTTACTGTTAAAAATATTCATATTATTTTAATTTTAGTTAAATATATTATTTATCTAATAAATCAAACTTACTTAGTTTAAATAATCATTTGTGATTTACATTTTCTATATTTTGTCCTATACATTATTATGTATCTTTATTTTGTATATTTAGTCATTATAATATTAGTACAATTTTTAAGACTGATTTATTAATACTACAATAAACATTTAGTATTATTAAAATAATATTCATTTTTTAATTGAGAAGAGAGTATTAGTTTATAATTTATAAATTGTATAAAAATACAAGCAAAATAGTAACTATAGTGTCATGTAATTTCAAGTTTCAGTATACATAAATGACATAATGTAAATGTAGTATTAGGTACATATTATATAAATACAATTTTTTTAGATCTACTCAAAAATATAATATATTAAGTTAATAATAACAAGTATTATAATAATTGCAATCAGATGTACATCAAAATTATTAAGATAACGAATTATCATTCATAGGCTCTATAAAAGAAATATTTTTCACCTGTCATAAATCATATTAATATTACATATAGGTTATTATCGGCAAATTATAATTTTTTTTTTTAAATGAAAAATATATCTACTATGTGACAGTTAAATAATTTAAAATATTGGAATATTAAAAAATATTATGAATTAGATAAATCAAAAGAAACAAATATATGACAGTGAAATTTTTTATTTTTCAAAAATTCAACATAAATTGACTAAGAAAACCAAAGTAAAATTATTAAAATGTATTAATATTAGTCTAATTTGTAAGTTTTACTAACTGTAAATTTTTATTATAAATTTATAATAACTTATAATATACGTGTAAAAGTTAAATCAATGTTTATTTGTCTTGAGGGTTTTATGATTAAGATTTTATATTACATAAATTATATTATGTAATAATATGTTAAACAAAAACATAAATATATATTGTTATTTATTTCAAATGAAATATTTTTTTATTCATTATGTTATTACTTTAAATATTACATTGATTCAAAAATTTGTTTTTTTATTTTTATTAAATTAAAAAAAAATTACCAGCATTTTATGACAAATGTATGTATTTGATTTTTTATAATACTTTAAGCTCATAGTTTTCTGGCATCACATCTTATGATGGATACGAAGTTTTGAAATTAAAAACTTATTCCTTCATCTAAATATCGTATGGAACGTGTTTAAAAAAAAAAAAAAAAAAAAACGGTTTTTCGAGGCCTTTGTTTGTAAATTTTTCGAAAATTATATTAATGATTACATAAAAAGTTTGAATGACACTGCATCAAACTTTCTAGCTTATTGGTACGACGTTTTAAACATCTTATACTACCTTAAAAAACATAATACATGATTTTAAAAAAAACCCGATAAATAGCGACACACTGGGTCATTTTTGAAAAAATTTGCTTTATTTTGTTTTCATAGTTACTTAAATAAATTAAACTACTAATACAACTTTTTCTGGTAATTAGAAGTGAGTAGAGGAATAAACGATAAAAATTATTTTCCTTATGGTGGCATAGTGTGGGACAGTGTGAATATAACAATTTTAATTTTAAAGATAAAAATAAATTATAAAATGTTATTATGTTGAATAAGTTATAATATTCTTATATATGTGATAGCGAAAAGTTTAAAATCCTTATAACGTAATAATTTTATGTATAATGTAATTAAAATTCTTTGTTAAAAATATAAATGTTGAGCTATCATAATTATTATTATAGTAGGCAACTAAATAAAATAAAAAATAAATAAATAAATAAAAAAAAAAAATTTATTGAATTTGATAATTTTATTCGACCATGTTATTGCATTTAGGTTTTCACTACCTATATTATGTAGCATATTTAAATGTTGACTAATTAATAAGTTTCTGCACGTTTTTGCCGTCTAACTTGTTTTATAGAGTTACCTTAACAATTTTAAACAGGCTAATATAAAATCAATTTAACACAATAATAATATATATATATTTATATAAATACTAAAAATCGCATTGTTCATAAGCTTAAAGAAATCTTTTTTAAATCGTTCAAAGCTTTTTTTTCCTCGTATCTGTGTTCTAATCAATACATTCGGCAAGCCGGGACGGTTGGTTAAATTACAGGACTCTATGCACCTAGAATAATATTATACATGTTTAAATGTTTAACGCATACTAAAAAAAAAAAAGTATAATTTTTCAATTATCAACTGCGGAATGTATGACATATTTTTATTATTTTTTTTGGCTTGAAAGTCGCCATTAGTTTTTTTTACTTTCAAACCTTCGAATATTCAGTTTTGATGCAGAAATAGTAGATCATTATGTTGATCGTGTAGTTCTGCCGGGTATGTCATTTCTACCTTATATTTCCGTCCGATAGGTGAGTTATCTTTCAAGTTCTTAAGCCCATCGAGCTTAGCTTCAATCCACTTAAAACAGTTAAAACCTTCGGTGAGCATACATTCCGCCATAGCCCAGCCATAAAGATTATTACAACCTTAATAGATAAGCAACGATTTCGTTTAAGTCTTATCATACTCAGACTTCAAGCACCTTATAGTTATTTGCTTTAGTATAACGCATACTAGCTCGCATCAATCCGCTGCGTTTACCTATATAATAATTATTTTTAATAACTTTAAAAAAAAAAAAATACACACACTAGAAATTGTTCATTATTACACCGACTGTAATCAGTAATGACATATTGGGTGTAATGACCTTAGATTGAAGATCCCAGCAAACTCCTATATTGTATGTAATAATTTGTATCGATTATTATGACGTCTGTATAATTACTATACAGATGTTATGACAGTAATTTTTGGTTATATTGAAAAAATCTTTTATTTAGAATGTCTTTACTTTATCAAGGAGGTGCAATGACAACCGATAATACCGATAATTTCATTGTTGTGTTTTGTCGTCGGTTTATTTTTATTTCATCAAAGTGTACGGATAATCGTTGTGCGGTTAACTGTGTTTTAAGTTAACGTGATTTTTATACAAACGAAGTTCTATCTAAAATAACAGATTTTTTCAAACATAATGTTGTAAATTTAATTCTAAAATAAAAATGTACCTAATTAATTAATTTGAATACAACATAATTAAATGATTTTATCTTTAATTTTTTTCTATATGTGTTGAAATTGCAATTTTAACGTTATTTTGGTTATTATGACCTAATTTCTTTGGTCCCATATTTGTTTTCATATTTGGAAATGCTACTGGACATTCATCTCGTAATGTGTACATAACGGGTGTTGCACACGGTCAAGACCTTATATTGTTAAACACTTTAATTGTGTAGCATTCCAGTGCTGGGTTATAAGATTGTGGAGCCATATATTTTGGAATAATATGAGGAAATAAAATGTCCTTAAGTATAACAGTTTTTACGTACATGTATAAGTATTTGAATAACACTGTGGTTGGCGGCAAATAATAATATACAATAACACTGATAACAATGTAATAACTAATCACAACTACGTAATAACTGATAAAGAACGTTAGGTACGGTCCAGGGTTTATAAATAATTAATAAAAAATACAAAATAAAAAATATTCAATACAAAAAAAAAACATGTAAACAGAAACATAAACAACTATATGTATTTACACGCCGTACGACAACTGTACGATATTGGCGTCAATAAAAAATCTCCCTTTCTCCTATTTTTTCAAAATTTCGGAATAAGACAACCTGTATAATTTGTGAGTCTTGGGGTACGGTGACAACGGTGGCTTAGTTTTTAGATAAAACTAAAAAGTTAAAACTATTTTAAAAATTAAAAAAAGACAAAATTGTTTCACGGCTTTGCTGAAAAGTATTAAAAATGATTTGCAATATATAAAATAGCCTTTTATCCGACGAACTGTTTTCTATCAAAATAATCTGACCTATGAAATAAGTTTAAATAAAAATATCCGTATTTAGATCACTATTCGCTGCATTCCAAAAACAATAAACTGCTCTGGATGCTAGACGTCAAATAGTTGGAAGACGACTTACATCACAAAACGAGTACTACCATCCATTTCTATCTATATAAATTTGTATTCCATTTGCTTAAAGTTCATAGATAATAATGTTCCTTACTTTTGAAAGTTGAAACGGCTGCTTTTACATGTAACAATTTTTGTAATAAGATATAGTTGGTTCGATCCGTTTCCCTTTCTTTCGCCTGGTGGTTTATAAAAGATGACGATTTTTTAACAAAGGGCGCCGGTTTTTGGGTATTATTCGTTCTGTTTGTGTATACATTTATTATTTGTTTCTTCTTCATAATTTTAGATTTCTTAGTCGTCAGTTTTTTCCATTTTTTGTTACATACAATGTTACATATTACATATCTAATATCTATAAAAAAAAAAAAACTTGGTTCAATAATTTACACCTAGATAGACCATATATAGTACAATTCAATCAGTTACGCATCGGACATAATCTTCTACCCAGCTACTTGTTGAAACTGGGCCTAAACGTCCATTTTGTACACTTCATTTAAATTAATGTGTCTGTAACCTATTCCATATTTCATTTGATTGCCTTGCTCAGTGCTCTACAAGTCGTAATTAACGTACTTAAAACTCTTAATATTCCTTTTAATATTATTATCTACTCCATATTTAATACAAAATCTAAAAATGTTATTAAGTTGTAATTTCTTTCATATTAGATGCTTGTTGAACTAAAAATTGTATCATTTATAATCAATAAAAATAGAAAATTTATAAATATGTATCAATGTAAATTATGGAATTCATACCTAACCTGTTGTTAGGCTAATAATTTGTTTTGCTTGTAGCAAAGTATAAAATTTCATTTTTAAAAACATTAAAGTTATGTTTATGCTATTATCAATAATTATGCTACTATGTTTGTATTATTGCTATAATAATTTCCCCATTAAATATTTAAGTGATATTTTAGAGCTAACTTTTTTCTTCGTGTACAAATTAAAACTTGTCTGAAGGCCATTACATCAAACAAGTGATTAATTTCTATTTTTATACTAGAAATTGAAAAAAAAATATTGTTCATTTCCACAATAACAGAAGAAGAATATTGTCATGGTAATTAATAATTTACATCATTACCTATTAGTATTTTAATTTATTTATATATAACTGTAATACATTACGTTAGTTATGTACTTAATAATAAAAAATATACATGGTAGGAGACAAATATTGTGCTCATTGTATATTATGTCAATTAATTAAAATTTATCTACGTTTTTACTAATTTTTATCATCAATAAAAATGTAGTTATGGGTTAAATATCCAAGAGCTAAATTTGTTTAGGTGACCCATATAGAAAAAAAACTATATGGCTTGAAACATCCAACAATATCTGGCAAGCGGCGGTGCACCTGTTAAAATGGTATACACATATGAGTATACATTGTACATAATGTAAAAAATAAGTATCGTTAAATGATAATAACATTTGATTTTTTTTTTCGTGTTAGATTTTAATGAAAAATGTATAAGCAATTCTACTAATTTTAAATTTATAATATTTCTTTTTCTCAAATATTTATAAGCACCAATAATAACCGAATAGTTAAGTTTTTTTTTATAAAAAATTAACCATTTAGGAATACCAATTATTATTATTAGGACCCGGATCCACATGCAATAAAAATCTATAAAATATCCGGATTGATATCATAAATATACAAAAAATATGCGAAACAGTTTTTTTTACAAATTTACAAACTACAAGGTTTTAAGTAAAAAATGTACACAATCTAAATATATTATGAATAAAAATTTGCTAAAATTTATTAAAAAAAAAAAAAACCGCAAAATAACATTTTTAATGATATTATGTACCTACGTATAAAAATATTATAAATTAATTAGGTAAAGTACTATATAAAATTATTATTTTTATAAAATTGTGTTTAAAAGTATTATACTATTTATATTAAATTATTATTTTGAGACGAGTACCAGCATTAAGTAATAAATATCGATTTTAAGTTTTCGAATTGAAAGCATCTACGATTATCTCGGAATATACTTTTGAACTTGGAAAAACTTCTCTCCACGTCACAAGATACAATTGGTGCATATTTAAAACTGGATAGATTTTCTACTGGCAGTTCTTTGTCGTCGTCACATTCCGTTACCGTTGATTATACTAGGTATTGGTTTTTTTTAATGTTGAATATCCATGATTTTTTATCAAAACATTTTTTAAGTTTAGATCTAGCGAAATCTATCACTGGCCATCCTTCTCCAAATTTAATTTTAATATTTTTTACGAAAAATACTGCAATTGATTATCTCTTAAAGTAACATTCAATTTCTCTAGTTTTGTTATTGTATCTATAAGACACTGAAAGTGTGTTGTAATAATGGCGAGCTTATTTTTAAACTTTTTATTATAAAATAAACTGCGTGCGTTTTCAATACACTTCATTTCGTTTTGGTTTAAAGCGTTAATAACACACATTACCTCATTGAAATATTTCCCTTAGTAAATTGTTGCTTCACACCGTGTACCCTAATGACTTAATATTGGTTGTAGAGGTAAACTCAAATTAGAATACATTTCTTTGAAAGTATTTACACGTGAAGGTGCTTTTAAAAAATCTTTTTAGTATATGAAATTAATCTATCAACATTTTGATATTTTTCTCTTATAACTTCAGCTACTATGTGAAGTTCATGAGCCATGCACGTTACATGAATTAATTTAGTGTAAAATACTTTAAGAGCTTCACCAGATTTAATTATGTACAGAGCAGCATCTGTTACATACAATAATATTTTTTCATAAAATATTGTTTTGGGCCATAAAATGCTCATGAAGTCATTAAAGAATTGAGAAATTGTTTGAAAAGTTGCCTTTTTTAATTGCTTAACCGTTCAAACGATTTGTTTTGTACATTCTTCAGTTGATAATTTCCCAACAATGACACTAGCAACATATCATCCTTGTATATTAATTGTCTTATCGATAAAAACCCAAATTGGACTGTTCCCTATCTTATTCTTAATCTTACATAAAACTTTATCATAGCCAACGGTGAATAGTTCTTTCGGAGGGTCAATGCATCTGGTAATTAAAGTCTTAAATATTTTTCAAAAAACGATTTAAACTGTGGATTGTTTAATTTAAAAAGTGAAATATCGTTAGCCACCATAATAAATATACATAAAGCTTTGTGAAACTCATTTGTATTTTGATTATTAGTTCTGACCTGATGACATTTTTTTTAATAAAAGGTTGAATTGTCTTTTCTTTTTTCAATTAGCAATTCGTTATATGTTTTGTAGTTTCTAAACGTTGTACTACTTGAAATGTTCTGTTACATGACACATTTACACAACAAAAGTTGCAAAATAAAATATTTCTGTCTTTTTTTGAATACGTTTAGGTAATCATTTACATATCGAGAAGCATTATTTACTTTAGGCATTATATAAAAATAAAAGGCGCAAGTTGGATTTTTAAACTCTGTTAACACTGTATACTACATACGATTAATAGACAGACCAAACTAAAACTAAATTCTGTGTTCGAATACGTATTGTACAATATGTGTACATTTACTTAATTTACTTACTGTTATCTAATGTAGACGTATTTTGATAATTATAAATTTATAAATTTACTACTAGAAAATTCAATATGTGACAATAACTTATCGATATACATTATAATGGATTATTTAAGATCGACAGTAGATATTTTTACAGACGTAAAATATACGAATTGTAGCATATGCAACATTTATGCAACTATAAAAAAATATGCAATAAATATATATTTTCATTCAAATGTGCAAAAATATGAAAAAACTAACCATAGAATCTATACATAACGAAACTTCGACATTTGTAATCAAAATTATTCTACGTGAATTATAGAAGAATATGCATTTGCATATAAATCCGGCCCCTAGTTATTATTAATATTATTTTCAAAAGATAATATAGTATATTTCATGTAAAACACAGTTTTAACATACACGAGTAGAGTTAATTTTTATTAACACTTATTACTCTTACATTCATTTAAATCACTCATAGCACATAAAAAAAAAAAATCACAAAATTATTGAGCGATATATTATAATAAAACAATAATTATTTACAATTTTTTAGTACTTACACGTGTGTTCGACACAATCAACTCAACTTAAATAATATCTATTAAAAATAAATTAGTCTGGACATTTTTTTAAATTTTTCATTAGTAGTATAATAATAAAGTAAAACATAAAATGTATTAATGGCATCGATTCTTGTAGCCGGTGCCTCAGTGTAATATATTATTACAATAATTATTAACTCTGTATAATAATAATAATAATAATAATAATAATAATACAATTATAGGGATGTTAAAAACAATTAGATACAGAAAAAAAATATATACGTATAATTATAGATTATGATCATAGTTTTACCTAGGTACTAGGTGAATTATAGAGCTAATAACAAAATATTATTTTAGGTATCAACCGGTAGCAACAATGATATTGTATATTACTTATTATCAATTAGTTATTTTCTCGTATAAATTATGATAATTTTTAGTTATTAATTGTAATAATATAAGTATATGTATATACTTCATAATATTATATTATAATTATAATAACGATCGGCGGTGTCGACGACGATAGCAATAATAATAAAGGTTGATTTCGTGTTATATTATCGTTACAGCGAAACCTCCCATAACAGACACCCCCCCCCCCGAATTTGGAGGAATAGACTCCAAACAGATCGCTCTGAATAACGAACAAACAAGTGTCGACTACCGACGATGTTCGGTATTTAGAGGTTACACTGTATTGCATTGATACATCAGTTTCTGCCGTTCCTGACCTCGATCACTACGCCGCCGCCACCGATGCTGTTATACCCGTTAATGGTGTCGCCGCCGTTGTACCGACTCTTGGTCACCGTCTTGGTCTCGGTCGACTCGATGGTTTCCACTCGTCCGTCTCTGGGCACCTTTTTCTTTGTGAAGTTCTGAACCGTGTTGGTGACGCTCGGTCGGTACGGATCGTCTGACTTGGACGTGATCCGTACCGTCTCGGTGTAATCGTCCTTACTGCCCCGGCGTGTTACACTCCGATTGGTAACCTCACCGTTACCGTGCCTGATGGTCGGCGACGACGAGTGACCGCTGCTCGAGTAAGGCCTGTCCATTTTCACGGGCGAATACCGTCGGCCAGTGGTCGTGTCCTCCTGGTGGCTGAGTGTCTTGTACAGCTCGGGCGCGTGGTCCAGCAAGCCCTTCATAAAGATCTTTTTCTTCGGATCGTCCCGCCGGTACGCGGTTCCGGTGCCGTTGCTCAGCTCTCCCGGGCTGGCCCAACTGCCGGACAGTGATCTGTATCCGTCGTCTGCGCCCACCGACAGGTCCTTGGTGCTCCTGCTCAACATGCTTACGATGTTCGGGCTCTTAAGCGGCGGCGGTGACTCTTCCAGCCGGTGCAACGTGCTCACCGACCGGCGCGTCAAGTGTCCCGGATCTGGTTGCACGTTGAAACTCTGGCTCCGAAGCAACGACGGTTTTGAGAACGTCCGCTGTGGCTTTGTTGGCCCGTTGGCGAACGATACGTTGATCATGCTCCCGGAGTTAGCCGCCGACCGATTCGTAACGCCGCCGTAATCGTTCTCCCGGGACGCGTGCACCTGCGGTAGTAACGAGACTTATATAATATTACTCGTGTTTTTGTGACACCGTAAGTATATGTTATGATAGTTACAACTAATAGCTTATTAAATAACTTATGGGTATTGTTTAGCGGGTATACCTGCATCCAGGTGAGTATTTTATCCACGTACTCTACACTCGTTTCTAACCTAACCTAATCTATTTTTAATTGTCATAATTTGTTTTTAAGTTTTTCATTTAGGTGACGAAATACATTAATTTTTAATTCCAAAACAGAATATTTTTGGTATGTAAAAATCAAACACCTGACCGAAACTCTTAATTATCATATAATGTGACAAATATTAGTTGAAGTAGGTACTAGGTACACTAATATTATAATGAATATCAGCTCAAAATCAATTTCCTAAAATACGAATCAAAATCTCTAGATATTAAATAGGTAGAAAATAATAATAATATCTAATTGCAGAGTTTGATTGTACAAATAGTTTTTATAATTTAGTTTACCTGTTTTTTTATTTTGCTCTCCGTTCGTAGTTTTCTCGGCAGCGTTTGAGCTCTATCTGACACGCTATTGTTGTAATCGTCAGCTAACAAACGTCCTGTAGATTTACTAAACCGACCCAAAGTAGTACTGGTCGTGTTCACTGGTATAGTCCTGCAACATTTATTATTTAATCTATTTGACTCTAATAATATATTTGAATGTATCTATATCTGAATAACAACTAAATATTTATAACATCATGTAACATTTTTTTCATTAATACAATTTTGATTTGCTTTTTAACTAATAATTTTAATAGCATATTAACCATGCACATTGCACAATGTTAAAAAAACAAATGCCAATAATAAAAAAAAAAAAAAAAAAAATAATAGGCAATGAAATATAATATTATATAATAGTAGAATAGTACCTACCTACCAAATAATAATTTATGATAATCGGTTGAAAAGTATACAAAATTAATACTAATTTGATAATTGTATTATAATATTAAATTGCTTCTGTTTTACAAAAATAAATGAATAAAAGATTCAAATAAGTAACACTAAAATTAGGAAAATAGAACGCATTAAACAAAAAACTTTGTAATTTCCCAGCTAAAATATTTTGATGAAATTTAGTACCAATGTATAATATTATACACAATAAAAAACAAAACTATTTACTTTGTAATTTTTAAGTACGAATATTACTTATAGTTGATTTTTTTTTTTTTTTGCTTAATTCTATTTGATATATAAATAATTGAGTTTGATAATAAATTGCACTATCTAGTCAAGTTATTGTGACATTATCGTAGAAAATAGAAGGTAGTGGTATATTTCCTGATTTGGATTTTTAATGTGGGCGTTTTCTGCGTGCTGTTGCCTATTCGTTGCAATATATTGTGGAAAACAAACGTAAACAAGTCAAAACTAGACGATGTATGTCATCAGGTAGGTTTATGTTTAAAACAGGACGTAGGTGTGTTACAACGCAGTATTTCAAATTAATTGCATTTTTTTCTCGTAAATAATTGGTCCCTACGTAAATGAAGTGCCATGCCTCGACCTTGAAATCACCGAAAACGGAGTATTAACTAGCCATAGTACGTAAAGTGTCGTATAGTATATTTCGAAATTATTTAAATGATCAAATTCCGTAAGACTATTAACTATATTATCATAGTGGTAATTGTACTATACTATATATTATAACAATTAAAACACTTGGCCATTCCTAATTTTGAAAAATTATAATATCCAAATTATAGTATACAAATTCAAGGTCGGTTTTAATAATATAGCATAAGGATTTCCGTTCAATGATTAGATTGTCTAGTACCTATACGTAATCCTTTAATCCTGTAAACATGACTAATATTTTATTGTAATTCAGCAATTGTTAAAACATTATTGTATGATGTCTGCGGATTGCAAGTAGAATATTATATTTTTTGACCCTGGACAGTTTTTAACTAGAAACTAACACATAAGAAATTCAATTTTGCGAGAAAAAAAAGATGTCTTGAATAATAATACTTTCGGTTTGAACGATTGCAATTATTAGATTAGGGATAGTATTAATTGATTATTAAAAGTTTCAATTCTGAATGAGAAACATAAAAGTAACATTGAAAGTTATAATAGGTAATATTAATTACGTATTTGTATCGAAATACAACGTGGAAGAATTATACAAATTTAAAATTGTAGGCCAATAATTTGTTTTCTTATTTAACAACTACGAATAAATCTACTTATATTAAAGATTATATACTAAACAATGTTAGTAGTGTATTTTGTATAATAACAAAACAAATATAAACTAAAAACAGTGAACAGCAATTATTATTAATATTTTAACTAAATATTCCTGATAGGTATTAAGTCCAATGGGATAAAAATGATTAACTGAAAAATGATAAACACAATTAGTATATAATAGATTTACTTAATCTAACCTTAGATTGCCGGACTACACTACGAATTTTTTGAGATGGAATATTTATCTCAATAGAATAAACGTAAAATTATTAAAATATACCTGAAATCTAAGTATTATTTCTAATTGATTGGTTTTTTTTTTAATATGTACAATTATCTAGTAGATTGTGTGCATAAATTAAATTTGGTATGTGGTAAACTCGTAAGTTTAACCAATATTGAGTGTGTTTATTTAAAAACTTCCGTGTATTTGAGTGAAATCGTCTGCAGCCTACGTAAAAATCTTTAAGAATTCTATGGAGTGTCTCCCTCACATGGGGAAATTGCAGCTACAGTTCACTTTCATTCGCACACGCAAATAATAATAACATAACGACAGCAGACATGTGACACGCCTCGTGCGAAATCGGTTTGTAGCAATTAATATATATACTTTATTATTAAAAATAAAAACAGGTTTCGCCTTTTTAAGATATTAGCACACGACACTGATGATGAAGTCCGTATATGTTTATCAATTTTCGCCAGCCTCCTTGTGGATACAAAAAAAAAAAAAACAGGCTAATAATCATGTTGGCGTTTTAATATTTATAGGAGTGTTCCATTATATGCTAATAATGTTGTACACGGTTGATTGTTACGATACAACATGTATAGCCGTCATTTTTTTGCCAAATCGTGGTGCTAAATCGTGTAAACAACAATGGAAATGATTGCGGATTATTATCATTATTATTAATATTAATGTCACTGTAGCGAAATAATATCGATTGAAAATTGTAAATCGATTTTAAAAATATTTAAAATGTTAAATTGCATGGCAAAAGTTTATCACACGAATAAATAAATAAATGGTAACAAGTTACTTGCTCAGAGTTAGACTAATAGGTATAAAGATATATAATAATGCGTAGCGCACAAATATATTTAAGTAATATAAGTATATTGTATTATTTTATGTTTAATTTATTAAGAATTAAGAAAAATTAATTGATTTGAGCTACCTAATATTATTTTTATATAATACAAATAATTAATATTAACTAAGTCCAATGTACATTAGAATACATTAAATATTGTCATTAGGACGCGGTTTAAGAAAAATAATTTTTATTCTATATTAATAATTGGAAATGTACATTTTACATTTATATAATTAGTTATACAACACAATATTATATTTGGTAAGTACCTATAGCTCTTCAAAATAAATAATTTAACTAATAAGTATAAAATATTTGTTGAAGTGTTATAAAAATTGTATGTTTTATAAAAGTTACAATAAATAGGCACTCGGGTCCTTTATTTATTTATTTATTTTTACAAAAGCTAAATAAATTAGATAAATATTTTCATTAAGTGAGATCAAATTAACAGTATTTTACAAACTAAATAACTAAAACGAAAAGTAAAAAAACATATTTAACGAAAAAATATGATCTATTTGTTATGTTTAATACATCCTCTTAATTTCGTATTACTTATTCGACTAAGTTATAATGATATTGTAAAATTACTTTATAAAAAATTAGTGGCCGAGTTAAATAGCTAATAACAATTTGTTGAATTTAGTCTCGTAAATTTTAATCAGTGATTTATAAATTGGAGACAGACAGCTTAACGTAATAATAAAATGAAAAAAAATGTCAAAAAAATCTGAAATTTCGTATCGTGTTAGCCGGGTTAACGGTAACAAGGAATAACAGAGGCTATCGGACGGGACTGTGGAGGCAGCTGGGCGGTACACGGCAAAAACCTATACGCAGGATCCGCACCAGCGACGCGCAGGTAAATATTTAAGGATAATAATGTGGCAAGGATTTTATAATATTACCTCTGGACGTAATGAGTGTGGTGATGTTGGGGCGAGTCAAATGTGCCGCTGCCGCCGTTCTTCTTGTGCGGTCTGCGCTTGCCGCCGTCGTATTCCCTTTCGCGGCCGTAAATACTGCCGCCGAAAGGGTCCTCGCCCAAGTAGTATCTGTGCACTCCGTTGCCGGTCCTGCCGCCGCCGTTCATCACCGGCGATGATCCTCTGGCGTCCTGGACCCGGTGCTCGTTGTATCGGTGAACGTTGTCGTCGTCTTCGTAGTCGTCGTAGTCGTAGTCGTCGTCGCGAGCCTTGTTGCTGCGGTTGTTGTCGGCCGTCCGTCCAGCTCGGTGTCGATCCAACGTCTGCGTGCTGCCGAACAACCGCTGATGACGGTCGGCGGCTGGTCTGACGCCGCCGTCGTAACTCCTGTAGGTGTTCTCGGCGTCGCCGCCGCCGTAACCGTAGTCGCCGTCGTCGCCGCTGTCGGCGTACCGTCGCTCGGCCGATTCCGGTTTCTTCCGGTTTTTCTTCCGATCGGCGTCCGACTTGCTGCCGTGTCCGCCACCCGTGAACTTGCCCACTAGCCGCCGGAACGACTCGCCGAACGATTTCTTCCGCTCCTGTTTGCCGTTGCCGCCGTTGTCAGGCGCTGGTCGCGCGTCCGCCGCAAACCTCGTCTTCTGGTACACCTTTTTCGAACGCCCGCCCGCCGTTGACGATCCGTTGCTGGCTCGCCGTTCGGGTTCGGGCGAATAGTCTGGTTTCGGTTCTGGCGCCACTGCGGCTGTCGATTTGTTATTGCGTTGGCCATCCGCTGATCGCCGCCGGCGGTGGTCCCATGACCGGTACGCGTCCGACGGCGCCGACGATTCGATTGAGTCGTGACGTCTCTCGGTAGTAGCCGCAGTCTGCAAGAATTTGAAAAATAAAATGATATAAATGTTTAGTTATTATGGTCGTTGTTATTATCATTACGTAGTTTTTATTATTATAACTATACGACGTATTAAGAACGAAAAAATATTTTATTTTTCTGTAAAACTCGAGCCCTCGTATTCGTCTCGTAGACGAATATCGCATTCGTCATAATATAATAATCCTCGTGTGGCATATCATAACTGCAGTGCTGCTGCAAGTGTACAATTAAATATTCATAATAATAGTTAGGCGTACCGATTTGATGGGTACGACGTTTCATATGGAACATTTTTTAAGCGAAATTTATACGTTATATAATCTAGACGAATCGGTACAAAATAGTTTATTTTCGTGAACATAATATTCAAAGTACAATTTCTAAGAAAGTTTAATACATGTTTTATATCAGTTGGGATTAAGTCATCAGTTGGGTTCGGAAGTTATTGCATTTACATGTTTTTTTTTTTGGGTTATTATAGATTTATTGCTAGGAAAGCTTTAAATTAATTTCACAACCATAAAAAACAAATTTTAGACATTACAGTGCATATTTAGTAATTTTTTGTTTTTAGAGCATATTTGATAATTAATGATTTATTTATAGTAAAATTTAAAAATTTAACAATAAAAAAAATGTATATTTATTTTGAAGGTTTTCATTAGGTATCGTGTTTTTTCAAATCCCTAATTGACGTATAAATTTCTGTTTTTATTAAAATAATTGTACTCATGAAAATTGTGAGTAGAAAAAAAAAATAAGTGCACATTTTTAAAGTATATATTTTGTACTATTATAAACGCATAAATGCATGCTTATTTAGTAATTTTTAAGTACATTCACACAATAATAGTAATATATCATGATAAAATAATATATAGTACCTAATTCACTTATAAAATTACATTAAAAATATTAATTAGAAGGAATAATGTATAATACACATCCAACATTTTTTTTTTTTTTTTTATACGATTAGTTAAATTTTAAATACATTATAAGAAAATAATTATTCATCTGTTATTGTTAATTTTATTGACTGTTTAACTTATATATGTATTATGCTTTTGTTATTGTATTTAATGAAAAATTAATTTTAATTTTCATCTTACAAAATCTCTAAAGAATAATATCATGACATATTTTTAAAATGATAATAGTTGTTATAAACTATACGCATAGTATACAATATTTAAATATACATATAACTAATTTAATGAATTATCTTATTTAATTGTCTATTTTGAACATAAATATAATATTTTAATTAAATATAATGTTCAATTTATTAAATTTAGATTTAAACAAATAGTGTGACATGTACCTACTAAATAAATATGATTTTAAATAATATAATCGTATTAAATTAATAATTACAGTACTTTAATTATTTTAAAATGTATTATTTATTTGCCATTTTAATAACATAAAATATTTGTAATAATTATAAGGAAAAAAAAGATATCAATATTTGTATACTTAATATCATACATTATAATGATGACATTTTAATTATTTTAAAACTTATGGAAAATTATAATTCATAGTGAAAACTTTATGAAATTAGTTTTCTATGTATATATTTAAGAATTTAGTCTAATAACAATAGTTTTTTTTACAATAATAATTAATATTCATTGAAAAATATATTTTTTAAATCATAAAAATTATATTTATTATATAGCATATTATTACTTTTTTAAGTTATAATAATTTAGACATTATTTTAATTAATACAGTACAATGTTGTGAAAACTAATTTATCTTATTATAATATTGTCGAAAAAAATAATAGAAGTAAGTAAATACAAAATTAATGTGATAACTGATAAGTGATGAGTAACTATTAACTATAAAACACAAATAAAAAACGTCGGATTATATGAATAATAAAATTGACTACTTATTAGAAATCTAAACTTAATTGTACTTTTTTTTATCAACTTGTTAAATTAAAATGTTATACAATTAAGTTATCTGATTTTTCATAGATAATGAATATAAGCGAGTAACACTTTTTATTATATAATTCATATGCATGTGTATATACTATAATGTTTAAAATTAAGTTTTAGTGTACTTAATGCTTATTAAGTGATCCATCAATGATAGGCATGAATAAATTTAGCTTTAAGGTATCGATATATTATTTGTAGATATTATTG
Organism: Melanaphis sacchari; assembly: GCF_002803265.2. Taxonomy (NCBI): domain Eukaryota; kingdom Metazoa; phylum Arthropoda; class Insecta; order Hemiptera; family Aphididae; genus Melanaphis; species Melanaphis sacchari. Next base: position 959,142 of record NW_020270366.1, on the reverse strand, counting down.
ATACAAAGTAGGTATTTATAGGTATATTTGATATATTAGCTCATGTTTCAGTATTTTTTTTACTTTCGATAAATATCTTCACGTTCGTTATTGGTTTCCATATCGAATTTCAATCGATGAATGCATTCTTTAAATATTTGTTCCTTACATTAAGGGTTGGTCATGTTAAAGTGGCTAAAAATAAATTTATCTAAGTAGGTACTAGATATTCTTATAATGCTTAAGATAATATATAAATAGCAATTGAAGTTCTAAATTTTGTCTAAAAGTATTATTTAATATTTTTATAAATTGTACATTAATATTATTGATGATAATTAATATAATTAATAAAATACTAATGACTTTAAGTGTGCGTGTGTATTGTTTACTGTATTTAACGAAGGCCATGTCACTTTTTATTTACATAATGTACCATATAACAGCATTGGTACTGTACATATTAAAATAAAATATAATTTAGTTTAATTCAGTATTAAAAATGACGATTAAACAAATTATTGTGAATGATAAACGGATATCTCACCTGAGTATATCCGTTGTGATGCGATTGATTAAAACCATTTATCGCATTACGTCCAGACAACTTATCTTTAGTCATTTCGTATCCCTGGACCCTTTGTTGGACTGAATTAAACAACGGAGATGACTCTAATTCATTAACAGTATTTTTAATAATTTCGGATTTTTGTTCTCTTTTTCTCCTGATTGGTGGTTTAATAGGAATCGAATCATTATTTTTCCATTCAGACACTCCTTTGAAGTATCCATTAGCTGGTGTTTCTGTTGATTTCATAGTCACGTTTATGAAACTATTGGACGTGGTCTTTTGATGTCCTCGATCATCTGCTTCTTCTTCTGATAAGTTTCCTGTAGACGACCTGGTCGATTCGCTACCAAAATGATGCTCTAGCCATTTAGCTGTTTCTACCTACAGAGAACAAAATTAGTCATTTAATAATTTTGTAAAAAGTAAATATATTATCATTGTTAATTATACGAACTTTTCTAGTACGTTCTTCTTCATCAAAGTCCGCAAGAGTTTTTCCGGCAACCGGTTGTTGTTGTCTATCACGCATCTTGCGTATTCTTTCCGATAAGCTCTCCCAACCAGCCAACTCGCCCGCATTTGCCATCATCTGTAGTTGATTGATGTCACCAAGTCGATCTCCTTCTTCGTTAGTTGCTTCGTAACGCATTTGTTCTCCAATCTTTTCACCATCTGCTAAATATTCAACTAATTCTTGATCTTTGGTCTTGGCGTATCGATGTGAACTTTCACGCAACAACTCTTGTTGTGCTGAGAGTGGTAATGGAACACTGTCTGGTTCATCAACCCCGTTTACCTACAAGAAAATAATTCATTATTATTATCTCATTCGCAGTTAAAATATTATTTGAAACACGAAATATTATTATTTATTATTGAAATCAATATATTTTTTCAATTACAACTCTAAAACACTTATTATTGGAAGAAGTCCAAAATATAGAATCGTTTTCTAAAACGTATGCCAATGATGAATGTAGAAAGAGGTTTTAATAAATGAAATTAATTATAATATTAATTTGGAAAAGTAAAATAACATGGTACTTTGTAGAGATTATTTATTGATTAATTTAAGAATAAAAATAAATTAAAGTTTAATTAAATAATAAAACTAATTGTACCCAATATACATTATTAGAGTAGAAAATTTTAGAATAAAGTTTAAAGTGTTTCTACTTTAATTTATTATACTCTAGAATAAATATAGTTTATTAAATCATTTAAACTAAAAATATTTACCTCTTCGTGTTCGGTAGTTTTTGATGTTTCTGTAACGATTTTACCATCTTTTTGAACTTCTCTTGTGTGTCTAGTATCTTCTGTGTCTGTTACTTTTTTATTTTTAGTACTCTGATGTACTACCCTGGGCCCAGTGCTGTTTACGTGAACCAATTTGTGATTGGCTTCTTCAAGAGCTTCACGAATATCTCGTTTACTCTGTATTGCTTCTTGATAGGCCTATACAAACAAATAAAAAATATAATTTAAGTATTTTTTAAATAATAATTTTTTTTTCTCTAAATATTCAAAAAATATCATTTATTAAAAAGGGCAGTTTTAAATTATCAAATTAAAACTGAAAATGTTTATAGTTTAACAACTTTATATGCTTTTTACTGTTTGATATGCTTGAAAACAATTTTTAAACACAATATCGTTAAACATTACATGTTTATAATACATATATTCGAAAAGTATTACATTGATTTACTCAGTTCAATTTTTAAATTAAATTAATAAAAATAACTCCTTTCAAGTATAATTTTTCATCTGCATAAGAGTTATTTATTTATAAATACATAATAATATATTAACCTTTAATATAGCATCATGTAAAAAGTATACTTGACAATCCTTAAACTAGGTTACTCAGTCCCACTAAATACATAGGTTAATGATCTAAACACGCGTGGTACATAATACTATATAAATATATTATATATACATTTAGCTGGTAAGCAATAAGTTTACACAGGTACCTATATCGTTTATGTATGTAGAAGACATGTTCAACTATTCTCTTGTTAACTGTTCGTTTATGACTTTGGAATATTTATGACTATGAAGGTCACTGCCACGTCATACGAAGGACGTTAAATTGAACAATAAAGTACATAACATTTAATTCCAATAAACCTCATTACAATAATAATAATACTATTGAGGTTGGATTGCGCTTTGGGTAAGCGTATACGGTAGACGTTGGAAGAACTCTTTCTCGTATTAATCAATGCCAGACGTATTTCTCAGCTGTAGAGCGACAATGGACTGTAGAAAAATTAATGATGTTGGTAAAATCCATTGGCTCGGGGGTAGATTGACGGTATTGTAGGTATAAACTATAAAGGCTACTCTGGTCAACGTGTAATATACTCGTATATATTAATAAAGAGTATTTTTAAAAATATTATTACGATTCGGTACTCGTATAATTATTATGGTATAAATTATATATATATTTACATATATATATATACAATTTACATACAATGTATATTTAATACGATTATAATTTTCTGTTTTGTTATTCAATTAACATTCCTTAACGAATTCACGTGGGGTTTATGTCAAAGAATGCGTGTGACTATGCGAACGCATCATGCGTATAATTAATAATCTACTATTTTCATAATATATAGGTAACTTTATCAGTTGATTGAGATATATATATATATATATAATAAGATCCTAGTTCGTTGATCTACTCAAGCAACATCAGATACATCAATGTACCTGCGGTTAAAATCCCGACACTTTCACTACATGCAGGTGGATTCCTTCTAATCAATCATGGCCACGTGATTGACCTTTACCGTTTTATACGGTTTGGTAAAATAGTTTACTGCATCGTCGTTTACAAGTAAAACGTGATCACAAAGTCCGGTACTCAATTTTATATTGTACATCATACAAATGCGTTTATCGGCTGCCTATACGTATATTGCCTCGACTTAATAATATTATACGAATGTATTATGATAGTAAAATGTGCCCGTGTCGAATTCCACGGCGACTGAAATGTATCGCGTACCTACCTGTACACGAAAAACTGCGTAAAATTTAATCTTTAACGGCGTATTTTTCCATTGTCACGACAGCCATAGGCGTCATAATATTATATATAGAGACAGAGACACAATACCATAATGACAGACGACTGGAACATATCACCGTTAAGGTGTCATCCTATTAGGACACGCGCTATTATAACGAGTACCTATGTGTTTTTGAAAGGCACTTAACATAGAAATTTAGTTATTAAGATTTCGTTTTATTTAAATCATTAGAACACAGTAAACTGTGTTGATTTACTATCAATATATAATAATACGTATTTTTCTCGTCGTGTCTATGTTGGATTGATATATTATACATGATATATTTTTTTAAAATACACTTTAATTTTTACCACAATACATAATATTGTAACCTATTCATTTTTCCTCGTATATTTATTGTTTGTTTTTATGATATTGAGGTTTAAAACGATATCCTATTTACTTCCAAATGAACGAATATACATAATAAATAATATACGTAAACTAAAATGTTTAAAATATATTTGTTGTCGTTTGTTTTTTTTTTTACGAAAGTATATATTTTCTATATTTTTTTTCATATTATGTTAAACACAACGATATTGTATGGTGAAATGTTGTGTTTATAGATACTGCAAATGCTATGTGTGTCTAAAACTAGGTATATAATAATAGTCACTTCCAATTTAATTATGTATGTATATATTGTACTAAAACATATATAGTTATACAAGTATATCTATTACTAAGAAATCAGTGAAAACTGTTTGGCAAAGAGACCTCTAAAAAACAACAATGGTTTATGTGTATATGACCAAACGTTAATCGTTTTCGAAATACGTGCTGTGGTCAGCACCTAGCGCCTACTTTCAGTGATCATGTAGTCATAATATTTCTGTACGTTTTTATACAGGTTGTAACATCTTTTACAAAAACTTATATCAATATAATTATTATTATCAATAGAAATTTATTTAGTTTCGCTAAGTGTTTTTATGTACTTTCAAAACCTTATGGCTGCAATGTTTGCAGAGAAAAAACTCTGCATACAAATAAACATCACCTTATAAATTATAATATTTTATATTATCGAAAAACTGGCAACCTTGGTAACTATTTCCATCTCGTGTGTATATTCGTGTCCTCGGGGTTCGAATTCCTTCTTAAGTCCGGTCACGGAATATGGATATTCCATTCGTGGTTTTATCTTTGGTCATATTAACCGATATCAAAGGATATTTATCATTATACATGCAGTATATACACACATAGGAAATAAAAATATTATATTTAATTATATTCATGAGGCGTTTACAAAAATTTTCTCGGTACTTTCATAGAAACTTCATACTAGCACCCGTAACTTACCGAAACATTTGAAATTACCGTGTGATAGTATATTACATTCTCTTGACACTGTACAAAATGGCTTTATAGACATAGATATTTAATATGCTGGTATATATTATGAATATGTTATTTATGTATAGAAGCGTATATAATATATTAGTATATAAACATTATGATCCGACATTGGCCTTATATAATATATACAATGATAATATATTGTAATTCCGTTTCAGTTACCTGCATCGGTAAGAATTAAGAAGAGATAAAAAGTGGAATCAATCAAAAATAGAATCATTTAATGTATGTGAAATGTACATATAATATTATAATAAAGAATTTATTTTAAGTATAGGTATACAGTATGTATTTTTTGGAGATGTACATATATTGTCATATTTATAAATAAGTATTTTTATTGTGTCATCATTATTCAAAACATAATTGAATGAAAAACTTAAAGATTTAAAAAAAATAATAGCTTATATGTAATTATATATCAGAATAATAAGTATATTATTAATTTATATTTGTCTATTTGAAATTTATACAATTTAGGACTGAGAAAAAAAATCCATTTTATCGTCTACTCATATTTAAAATATTTCTATCACAATTTATATTTTTAATATAATATGAACGTAATTCTATACATCAGTCACAGTTATATAAGCTATAGTGCGAGATAATAATAATAGTAATACATGAACGTATGTACGATAATAGTGTGAAAAACGAACCTATATCGACACAGAGTTGACACTATATGTTATATACACCGGTCATATTCCATTATTTATAAATCCCAGACAACTAAAAGTCGTTGGACCCGTCGATGCTGCAGAGACTTGAACGCACGCCTACGCGGTGATGATATTGTGCGAGAGAAATAATGACTATACCTCGGTTCGCAATAGAGTTAACTGAATTTGTTCACGTTAAATATTATCTCAAAATGTACACACGCAAAAAAAAAATTGTATGCAAATCATTAAATTGTACAACGTGAATAATATTTTCTCTTTCTATCATCTATTCGTTTTTAAAAACTGACGAAGATTTTTAACGTTTTATTGTCTTAGTTTTTGTTGTTTACAGCGTGTCTTTTGAAGAATATTTGCTGTATGCAAGTATAAGTGTGCTTATTTGGTGGGTTATTAAATAATTAAATTTAGACGTTTGTTTGAAAGACAATCAATCATCAGCCTAAGTACCTGCCTACAAGTGGGAATAATTACATATACATAATATTATATTACCTTTATATTACAGTAAACAATCTGTATTGTGTAGGCACTAAGCTGTGTTTAAAAAAGTATGTTAATTGAATCGATAATTAAAATCATTTCTTTTTATATTCGAAAATGTCGGGGCTTACAATGCATTTATTTACTACCATATATACCAATTTATACTTATATAATATTAACACATGATTCTGTAATGCATGCGCTGTACTCGACCAAATCATTAGTCAAATAAAATCGCGTACAATACACAAACCGCAGGCGAGCGACTCCTACAGTATTGTCGTCAAAATTTCGAAACCTAGCCTCCCCTCCCACCCCCCAAAATAGCTTTCGTATCGATAGCGTTTCTTCTGTACGAATGTAAAATACATGTTGCGTTTATATTTATGCTTGCGGATGTATAACGGCGGCGTCGTGAACCTCAGGTCGTTCTTATAAGACGGTTAAATTATTTTCGTTCTCGCCAATCATCGACAGAATGATATACGTTGGATACTTATTATAGGTATCTATACATTATTATTAAAAACAAGTTCGGAAATTCCACACTTACCGTTATGACGCGTTGTTATATATTATACTATTATGCACATATCGCGACGCGATGCACACGGCCCACGCGCCGATTGTCTTAATGCGTGGACAACGGCGTGCTGCAGACGACGACCCCGACGTATAGTGCCTACACTACATAACATAAAATAATATTATGGCCGGTCTGCAGAATCCGGCACGTATCTCCGGAACTCGCGGTATATAAAATCGGTGTGTTCTATGATAAACGACAATACTACGCCAGTTGATCGTCGTCGGACATTCGACGACAGTAAGCGCGTAATATGTAGACACGGTAACGCGCGATGTTTGACGAAAACCGTAGACGACCGTATCTCGCACACCGACGGACACCCATCCAGTTCACCGGAATTACACGGACTGGACTGGACGCGTTGTAATGTATATAACACAATATACGCTCTGTCTGGCGCACGCACGCTCGCCCGTGTGGTAGTAGTACACCGGTTATTATTATACCAGCCGATCGATCGGGCCGCCGACTCTCGGTTTTTTTTCTATATTATTCCTTCGTCGCTCGTACACACTACACGTAGGTACGTACAATATAAGTGTATTATTATTATTATTATTATTATTTTTATTATGACCCTTCCCTTCGCCTGTCGTCGATGTTACAGCGGCGGTGTGCTCGCCGCCGTCGCTGTCACCGCCGCCGATGGGTTTTCTAATATTTCAGTTTTCTCTGCCGTTCACTCCCTCCTCCGGGCCGCCAAGAATTCCGTACAGTCCGTCAGACAATGAGACGGAGACGTGATTACACGCGCCAATGTTATTATTATTATATTATTTGTGTACAGCGTACACTTATATAGATACCATACCGACGGCGCACATATATATATATATAATGTATATTACATAATATACAAATTTAGTACGAATATTAGACATTGTGATCGGTTTTTTTTTTTAATTTTTTTCATTTTGGTCTAAAGTATTTTCTACATATATTTTTTTTTAATTTTATAATTATTTTATTTTTAAACCGACATCGAAATAATTATATATATACCTATAAGTATACGACAATGGGAAAATCGCCCAATCGTTTAGAAATCGAACGCGTTGCATAGGTCGATTCGCTTGAAAGACGATATTTTGTTATAATATGATAATATACATAATTATTTAATGGAGACATATATCATAAATCATAATAATGCAACTAAATTACTCGATAATTGTCTTTATTCTTTAATAATACTCAGCTACTTTTTTATATATTTGTATGTGTTTTTAAAATAACATTTTTTTTTTTTTACGAGTAAACTATCATAACCATATTAAGATAAAAAAACAATTTTCTCTATGAATTTCCATTTAAATTTTAATACTCTTAGTTAACAAAATCTTTGTATTTAAACATCTCTCTACAGTTTCAACCTTATTACACAACAATATATACACAAATATTAGTTTGATATTTTAAATAGCTACACATACTAATATTGAAATTATTTTTATTGAAACTCAATTTAACTTGAAAGTCAAATTATTCTAAATTTAATATTAATAAGTGAGCAATACATATTGAAACAAATGACAAGTTTTCGGACAGTTATCGGTACATGTAAAATCGGGAATATGTTAAGATGTTATAATTATAATGAATATTGATTATAATAATTAAATAGTAAATTTATCATTTATTAAAACTGTATTTATACATTTATACTTGTCATTATGTTTAATAAACTCATTTCATAATTTCTAAAAAAAAAACTATTGAAACTGAAAAATAACAAGGTATCAACGGATTTTTTTTAATGTATTATTGTATTCCTTTTAAAACGTAAACATATATCTTAACCGTGTTTATTGCTAATAATGAATTTTAATAGTATTTAAAAATAATTACCTACTTTACGTCTATTCCTATAATATTGTTTAAACGTTATTAATACAGTCAATAGTTATAGTGGAGTAATAATACAGTTTATATATTATAAGAATTTCATCTGAATTCTATAAATCACCTTAAAAACTTTTGTTGAATTTTTAAAAACAAAAACCCATAGTATATACTTCCAAGACATTGGAAGAGTGTTATATAATGCAAGGTCGGCAATTAAATTCTAAAACAGTCCAGATAATTAAAAAAAAAAATTTCGAGGGCCGGAAAAAACGTATGTATTAATTAATAATTGTTGTGTTATCGTAACTATTATTGTAACCAGTGATACACGATGAACACTATCGTAATCTCCAAATACATAAAAAAAATAGATCAAAAAATCTATAATGTGTGAAAAACTAGTATTAAAAAATATTTTTGGCGGTCCAGTTATTTTCAATCCTCTGAGACTGCCTATTGTCGACCCTTGGGTTAATGTATATACGCATCTAAATCATTCAAAGGGTTAAAACTCTCGACAGCGGTTTGACACTTAAATCAAAGTTTATTGCCATAAATACATTATGTATATTATTTAATTATTTATGAAAAAACACTGAATTATTGTGTAATATTATTATGATACAAATCATTTGGTTACAATTAAATAATCCTCGAATTTGGGTTTAAAATATTCGATAAGTATACAATAAGAAAATATAATTTTTTATTTGTTTAAAAAATATTAACTTGTATTCTAATATATTATAAATTATAGAATTTAAACATATTCCAAAAACACTCATTACTTAGTACTTACTAATATACTAAATAAATACTCGGGGAAATATTGTTGCAAATGTACACGTGACTTTATACAAATACAAGTTTTTAAACGAACTAAACGATAATATTTATTTTTATTTTTTTAAATTAGCATTAAATCATTTATATCTACTCAAATAAATACGTGCTTATTTTATTTCAAGGCTACGCATGTACAATATATGAAATAAATGTTTGGTAAAAATGCTTGCACGCGTTAGTCAGAGTGATAAGACACGAGGGTAGAATTGTATCACAACTTTAATGCCCGCAGTTATATTATACCATTATTTCCCCGATTTGAGTACTATCCGACGAGTAATAAACCACAGACGAAGTGCAGTGGCTTACCTTGGGAAGCGCAGAAAATAAAAATTGAAAGAAAAATACATTATAATATACTCGTGCACATAGACACTGCCTATAATGAGTGTGGTATCTCCAGGTGACGGGAATTGTACCACTGCTGTTATTTAGAAGTTTAGCTAAACACATATATTTCGAGAACGCATAGTTGTTTTTTAACAATAAAAAAAATTATAAACAGGTTTTCCGTACTTTTTATTATGTACGTAACTGTTCAAATATAAAACCCCGTGAATCAGTTAATTCGCTGTGTAAACACGAAATTCCAATTTTACGTCGACTATTTCAGGTCGTGAACGCCGCTGGTAGAAAGCAAATGGATATGAATACAAAAAAACCCGGTTTTCACGACACCAATATATGAGATACAGGAGATACAGTCTGTATAAAAAAAAAAATAAAATAAAAAAATACAGTACGCACGAGTCAAAAGACAAACGGTTTACATACAAGCAAAAGTCATAAATTGACTTGACTCTTGCGCGCAGTGAAATTCCTGCAGTAGGTGCAATTAAAGTATACATAGATAAGAGCAACGAGCAAATTATTAGGTTAGTCAATTTATAGTTGTGTATAATATGCATGCATAATAAATTCCTCCAACATAATATTTTTTAAAGGAGAAATATACGCCGAATACACGTTCAAATAATAATGTATTATGCAATTATAATTACGTGCATTTTATCTGGAGAAACGATATTAAACGATTTTATCTCACTTTATATAAATTAAACTATAGGTATATACTCGATATCAATCAATTTGAAACATATAAAACATGGTTTAATTGCACGTTTCAAATATTTTTTATAATATATATTTAACCGGCAATAATCATATTATATTAAAGAATTAAAAACGCGTTGTCTAGATTGTCTAGACATTGATATATTAAATCCTATTAAAGAATCCGATTACCCGCCAGAGAAGCATTGTAAAACCCGAATTTAATTTTAATTCGAAACAAATGGTGCAGACCGAAAACACTGTGGGATGGCTATTAGTTTTTATAAAATACACTCGTATAGTAGTGTATACCTATTTTTAATGAGTTTGACAAGTTGATGATAATGTGTATAACGCATACCTCCTAATTTAAATCATGTGAACAATTCTAATAGCAACAGTCACGAAAATCTAATACTTTGCGCGTAAACCCATTATAAAAAAAATAAACATATGTATACTTATCGATATACATATATATTTATATACCACAAGTTGCTGATAATGTTATGCACGCAAGATCGTACACGTGTTAAGGAAGTCTGTGCGACATGTAAGAAGAAAAACCGCATAAGTAGATCTCGAAGAAATGATAAAAAAAAAATTTTATATATATTTATTTTTGCAATCGCGTAGGTAGCCTATCGCACACAAAGTACTCACTAACACACAAGGGATAGGGGTTAAAGAAATTATTTCAAAAACCGGTTCCATTTTGAGCTCGTAACGAGCTGCACTTTATGCTTGTGTGCGCTGGACGAAACTAAATTGCACCGTACACTCCTCGGGGCGTATATATAGGAGGTGCAGACGGCTGTAGCGAGCTTGTAAATCCGAAATGAAAAAAAATGTAGGTACCGACCAGGCGCTGCGGGTCCACGGCGCGTATAGATATGTACTTCTAGAACAGAGATAAGATCGAAGCAGAAGTATCTTTAATAACCATTGCATATTATGTAGACACGCGAATAGATAATAATATTATGGTATTGTATAGAGAGAGAAAAAATCACAAATAATGGAAATGTTGCGTAATGACGACGTAGAGTGTACATTGTATGTGCGCTCAATACAATGTTAGTTTTTATTATGATTGTTGTGGTCGAGTCGAACATTCGTCGTTGCCAATTGTAGACATCTATAGATAGGTGTCTTATTTGACCGCTAGTTATTATTAATCAAACCATATTAATAATAATAATCGTCAATTATTTAACTACGACACATACATACACACACACACACACACGAACATATATATACATTATACATATACGTAGTATACTGAAAGAGAAAAAAAAATCATTTCAGGTAATATTATTATATAATATTTATAGAGTTAATACGATTCCGGAATATAATATTCCACTGACCTGCAATAACTAGTTTTAATATTTATAAAAAAAAAATAAAATTTTTGAAAATTTCTTTCTGCAATTACACGAATATATTTAGGTATTCTTTTCATTACGCGATTACGCGTATTACGATATATCATAATATATTATAATATGAATATTGAATGATGATCACCGCTATAATGCTGCTGTACTGAATGATTCCCCAAACACGCTCACCCCTATGCTTTCCTTTAATAATGAATTTATTCAAATTCTGATTTTTGAAATATTTTTAAATATAAATACTTGGAATTATACCATTTAAGGAGTGTTCTATGCTGATATAAATTTTTTATTTTTTTTTTTAATAAGATCCGTTTTATTTACGGTAAACTGTTAATTAGATTCCTTTTTTTTTTAACATTTTGATATATTAAATTCAAAATTTGAAAAAGTAATTTCTATAATAAATTATATAAGCTAAGAATAATCTTGAATAACGAGTTTTACAAAAATTCAGAATGGATATAACTTATATCATACATTATGAAATTGTATTATAATAATTTATAATCGAACTATATTTACAAATTATAAAATATTAATTAATAAGATGTTCAAATAATTTTTGCCCATTTCATTTAAGTTCATAATCAAAAGCCTAATATTCTTAAAACACAAAGTTAAATAACTAAAAACTATTCTTTTGAATTTCAATTTAAAATTTAAATACACCAATGTATTCTAAGATGTTTAATCTTCTAAACCACTAGTTTTCGATTTTTTTTTTGTATGATGACACCCTAATTCCATAAAAATGGCAAAACACTCAGGCCCAGATTGGGAGGATACTGGCCTACTAACCCAGGCGACCCAAAGATACAATATCAAAAAAGACCTTTTTTTTACTCATTAATTGTTTAAACAATTTTATGTAATTTAATATTAGTACATTACGCGACACATTTTACTCGGCGACACACTGGTTGAGAACCATGGTTTTTTCTAAACTATTTATTAGAAAAAAAAAAAAAGATTATTTTTTGAAAAAATAGTAGTTACTTATACTTAGAATTTACAAAAATTTAAATTTAAATAAATTCGTTATTAAAGGAAAAAATAGAAATGAGGGGGGGAGTGAACATACTTAGTGAATCATCATGTAAGTAAGTATAGTGCCTATCTCATGTTTTTTTTTTATATAATGACATTTCTGTACGAATAATGTGTGGTCAATGACAAATATTATGCAACACTCATACACATATTATATCCACAGCATTTTATACATAATATACAATATCACTGCGACATTAGAATAAATACGATCATCGAAGTATATAGAGCGTGACGTATATAATATATGCGTATTATAGCGCCAGTCACGTACGTGTTATAGATCAGAACTTATAACATCGCAAACCTTAAATAACATATTATGTAGGCAATCACTGCAGGACGTTCACAGGATATACGACTCGATGTCAATGCACGATACAGCGCATAATGAACGATTTTGAAAGAGCTTATTGCGTGTAAACACCTATTAGAATAATACATACGTCCTGTACGTTATAATAATAATTAATAATTTGTGTACAATCTTTCATTACGGTTAAATTATTAATATTACATAAATAACGATTTAATATATATATACTATTAAGTATTAAACTGAACATTTTTAACGATTTTAGGCATCAAATATCTAAAAAAAAAAATATAATGGATTTAATGGTTTCTAGTAATTATTGCACACTTTATTATATTTTAATTAATTGGCGACAATTCAATTTAAAATCATATCTGTACGCGCGTACTCATTACGTCACATATATTTAGTGGAACAATAAATTTCAATAGTTTTTGATGTTTTTAGACAAGCATCATACTTTTATATACTTATGTCTTGTATACTATGCATTTATGTCGTGACTTAAAGTTCCATATATTTTACTATGGGCAAATTAATATGTCAATGATGAAATTATAATAAATTATTAACAAACCTTATCGCTGATATTTCCTAGGTGGACTACGTCCTCTGTTTCTACTAGCTCTTCTTTTTCTTCTCGGCTCTTGATTTTTTTCTCTCGAACTTCTTTCAACAATGATGGGTTTCCTTCCAATGAAGATATTCTCACGACCACTTCTTTGGTATTTTCTCCGTCGCCGCCTTCATCACCCAATTGACGATGCTAAATAAAATAGTGAAATATTCTAATTAGAATAACATTAATCTTTACAGCTTTTATTAAATAATTTTAAATTTAAGTAATATTTCCAGACATTAACGTTTAATTAATTTATAATAGTTTTCTTATTTGTTTATTTATATGATATATAAAACATCAATATCTTAAAAAAACGGTCAATAAATAGTTTTCTTAAACAATTAGCAATATTTGAGAAAAAACAGATCCGAAAACAATGTGATAAGCTACTAAAAACTGCGTTAATGTAACAAAAAATAATACATTACAATATCATGATTTAAAGATGTGCATTAAATCGAAATTGAAATATGTTGTCAAAAATTATATTATTCCGCACACGTCTCAATTGTGAATTCCGTAATAGTCACCACATGACATTCACCTTCGGACTAGCTCGATTTCTTGCAGGATCATCGCTCTTAAGGAATGCAATATTGGTATTACAGTGATTCCGAACGTGACAGAAAGAATGGATGAATTAATAATTATAATGTAATAATGAATAGGTAAAAGCCGGCTCGAGACCGCGGCCAAAAACAATAGGATCGTTCGCTGAACCCTACTTTATGTTATGTAGAAATTGATTTTTCTTTGACTCGATTCGAATATGTTTGTACACCAACCCAGCATCTTATCTACCTACCACTGTACTCGTATATAGTTACTGTACTTTTACGTCAATTATTATTAATTTTGTACACAATAACTATACACGTGTTTATAAGTGTGTGTGAATGTATGTACACAAATTATGTATTATATATTATTTTTGATAATATCAACCTTTCACTGTATATACCAAGAACGAATATAATTATTCTGATCTAATTTAACTTGTTTTGTGTGATGTTCCGATGTGATATCCGCATGAAAAAGACCAATCATAATTCTCATTATATTATTATACGCTAAGAAATCGTAATTATATTAACTCGTAAAGAGCCCGAAGATATAATATACAGGTATATACATTGATAAGCGAATACAAACGAATTTGTGTCTTACGAGACTGGTTTGAAATGTCTTTCAGTTCTATATACATATTATATTATACGCAATTTTTTTTTTTTTTCATTAAGAATCGATATATCGTTACCAGTCCACTAGTACAGAGTTAGTCGGTATAGTATAAGTCGTGTGTAGAGATTATCCATATAGTCGACAAGCTTTATTATATGAGAATGTTGAATAACGTGTATGCATCGCGAGAAATTTAAATATTTTTAAATGGATTTTATTTGTTTTGTGATTATCTGCAATTAATTGTAATCTTGGAGAATGTAGGAAACAGTATTCTGAATCGATAGTAAAGTTTAGAGTTAGCGTGCTAATTAAAATTACTTCGGTCTGTTGATGTTCCTGTTTTTCGGTATCTTCGGTCGTGTTAGTCGTAACTATTGGCCCAGAGTCCTCGACGATTTTACCGTCTTCCAACACGACTTGTCTTTTAACTCTCGTTTCGATTTGTTTTTTGGTAGTCAATTCAACTTTTTTCTTAGTCACCCATTCTTCTGAAATTGTGAAAAAAAAAAACAAAAATTGAATAACAAATATAAGACAAACATAATGATCAATGGGCTAAAAATACAGAGCGCGCAGAGCATTATACATATAGTATATAGGTCGAACAGTGTAGCAGCAGACGCGGAAATGGAGACATTTACAATTGCCCACACATTTGTATAATAATATATACAGGTATAATATAATACATAAACGAGCGAATTGTACTTTCTTTGGCAAATTACATATCGTCGTGTATTTCTCGGTTTGGAAACATTGTATCCACAGACTACACATATACACATATTTATATATAAATCATACACAATGGTGTAGTGTGCATATATACATACACTCAATCTATAATATAGACTAGACTAGGACCTTATTAATCTGTCAACCGGTAGTTATGAAATTTTATTAATGAACATACTGTGGAACAAGCGAGAAATATATTAGGGGCAAACGTTTTTATTCCTTCTTTTGCGTACACCATTTTGTACACTTCGAATGACTATCAATCAAAATTGAAAGACATATTATTAAAAGATTTGATCTACCAACTGATGTTTCGTATGCGTAAAATTGTCACAATTTAAAATGGTGTCAAAATACTGTAGTTAAAAACATATGGCAAAAAATTACATTGAAAATTTCATATCTATAAACTCCTGTATTTGTATACACGATTTCACAACCCAACACTCAATTATTTTAATTTATAAAATGTGTACAATTGAGCTATAAATGATTGTGCGTGTGTTAAATAAGCAACAAATATAGTATAAGAGCAAAAAAAGTGCAATTATTTTTCGTAATTTTTCTATAGTACATTTGTTTAAGTTTGATTTTAATATTTTATTATTTTATATGATGGCCTTCAGTAGACATTTTAAGTGCGTTTTCTATTGTCTGGAGACTATTAATAACTATTGTTTAAAATGCGCAAATTGTTTTTATCTCATGGAAGATTTCAAGTATACCTATACCATATAACATAAAATATAATAAATATAAATTATACATAAAACTGAAAGTATATATATATAGCCTCCATTCCGACGGAGAAATGATGGATTTTTTCTCATCAATAGCAATATAAGGGTGTTGTATATATTTCCACGTTTAGTAGGTATAATTTATCATATTTTATTATAATTTCTTGCGATGAATAAAACATTCACACGTAGCCACCAGTCACGTAAGTAATATGTAATAATTATTATTGTTATTATCGTTATTTTTTTTCGTGCTCATTGGATAACAAATGTTTTGACTTCATATAGCCATATAAGTAGAGGCCTTAAAAACATAAAAATTTAACAATACCCCGGAGAAAGTACACAATGCTGTTCAAAAAAACACTGCAGACGAACTGATGTTAGAGATGCTTCCGCATGAGATACATTGTGGTAATACGAGTATGCTAATTTTAAATTATAATAGTGTATGTAATGTCACAACAGTACATTTAAACTATAATAATAACAACTGTTATATATATTTTCTATAAGCAAACTTTGTGTTATCTATTTACTGGGTTGGGTAAATTTTTGTTGACTAAACACACATAAAAAAGCGTGTGATTTTTTTTTTTTTGTTTTTGAAAACTGGCTGAAGTAAAAACTATAAAAATTATATTAACAAACAGTGTAACATAAAATTATTTCATAAGACCTATTAATTTTTCGAGTCAGTTATATAATATTGTCTTAATTTAAACAATGTATTTATTATTATTATTATTAGAGAATAAACCAGAAAAAATTAAATAAAAACTAACTCTGGTTGAATTAGATCATTTGCTGTGTCAAATTACTCTCTTAAAAAATTCAATAACCTTTGTTAGTTAATCATATGTAACCGGTTATAATCAGTATGATCCTAATATTTTATGTATTATATGTTTATAGTTTATAGTTACGTCAATGAAAGTTAATTTTGAACGTGAACAGGTAATAAATTATCGATTTAAATATTAAATAATAATTTTTATGTTTTTTTTTTTATTAATCTATGTATACGCAATTGTACTTAATAGTATTAATACAAACGTCGAAGTTATTTCAAACATATATTTTTGATTTTCTATTTAAATTTTATTCTAAAACAACACTATTAATAATTGTTCTTCAATACACGTTCATTAATACAAATACTAAAATTTAAGTTATAACTTATAAATAATTACTTTTATTGATTTTGAAAAATGCAAGCTTTAGACTTTTTAGTACTAAAATAATACTATGGTATTATGTATGTGTATATATAATTTATTTCATGTTATTTGTAATCGCTGCTAGTTAGTTGGTGGTTAATGTTTATAATAGGTAAGTGTATACAAACCATATTTTACAAAGGAGTTAATTGCACACTATGTTATGATTGCAAAACATAAATAAAAACAGATTTTTATCCATCTATTGTGTTTTGGATACGTCACGAGTATTCAACTAACGTGCGAGAAACAGCACCTTGACGATTTGTATTGTTATTCTCGTTACTCTCGATACGTTATTCTTAATAATATTATTTTTCTCCTCGTTTTTAAGCTATTCCAATCAATAACTTGTGAGTGTTGTTTAATCGAACTTTTTTTATCTTTAATTTGATTTACAATCCCCAGTAAAACTCACACATTATAATTTAATCATGTAAGATATGTAGCATAGGTAAATAAAAAAAAAATCAATAGAATGGATGTAGCATAAATTTATATAGCCTTATCTTTCGTTTTACAATATCATAATTGTCACGGTACGTTGATCATCTTATTCCAAGCCACTGACGTTTAATCTCTACGAAACCACCAACACTCAATTTAGTAACTAGCATTAGGTCAGTGAGATTTGACACCCATATCAATTATTGGCTAATCACATTTTTTTTTTTTTTTTTTTTTAATTACACGTTTATTCGTCTGGGAAAAAATTAAATTAATTTAAGTTTCACTTAGCTACCAATAATTTTTTATTTTAGTTTATTTACAGATCGAACAAATATAACAGTTTAATTAACTGCAGCATTATTATCGACCAGTAGATTATAGGTATATGCTATTATATTAATAATTGGTGTTCTAAAAATAGGTATTAAATGTTATTTTCTTCTAAATATAAAAAATAGTACGGTTCTTAGTTTTAATATATTTATAAAATATATGTCGATGTCAAGCTCTGAATAATATCATTGATTTTTAATATTTTTATATATTATTTCTATAATGAGCTTGAAAATGATTTAAATTTTGAAAGCAGTTTATTTTGTATGACAGAATTATAAAATACATTATGTTCATGCAATATCGATTAAAATACAATATTTTCTAAGGCATTGGTTATAAGCGCATAATAATAGTAGTTAAAAAAAAAAAAAGCTAAGTTCCTGTCTGATAGATGCATGTGTTTTATAGTAATGTTTATTAATTATTCGTTAATAAAACAATATATTTTCCAAAATTATCTTATGAAAGTTGACATTTTATACAAAATATTATTTTTGTTTAATATTAATCTTAAATTTTACTAGTAAACAAATGATTTTTATAACAATATAAATATATTTGTAATTTTATCATTAAGATTAGGATATACGTATTAAATCTGCATACTATAGAGATTTGATATTAATAGTAAACTTTCAATCAGGTAGGTACATATTATAATATAATAGTAATTAGTAACATAATTTATAATTTCAATTGCAACATACTTAGATTACAGTCATATTGACTAGAAATTTAACAGTTAAATTAAATGTATCAATTAAAATTATTTATTTAAATTTAATCTATACTTTCGATGACTTATCAATACTTGTATGAATGTATAAAATATACTTTTAACAATTTTAACTATAATTTTTAGTAAATTGTATGTACCTTTAAGTCTAATTTTTCCTAATTTTTCAATTATTTAACCTATGTAATTAACCATACTAAGTTAAAATATTTATAGCTTTTACAGTTACATTTGTACATTTTATTACTGTTTAGTGTTTTAGTCATAAATTAATAAATATTAATCACGTATAATAAATTTAAGCCTCAGAAAAGATGTATTTGGTGACCAGTGTAATTGTATTTTATATAAATTAAATAATTTTTTTTATTTTATTTCGTTACACATATACTTAAAAGTATTTATTTAAGTACTACTATAGTTTGATCGGACTTACTATACTATTCTAGGGGCAACATTTATGTCGAATCTAGTTTCATTATTTGATGAAATTCAGTAACAATTGTACGTCATACTGGACGTTGTATAGTTTTATGAGTTCATTTTATTACAGTACTTTATGTGAGTTCAACGATACTTTGATGTGAAGGTATCGTAAATATCTATGGTTAAAAATTACCATATTCATAGTAGTATAAATGTATATAATCGTATAAATTTTGGGATCGTATTTCGCGTTTTCTCTTGTTTTCAAAATGTTTATTATTCATCTCGTGTCACGGATGTGCAAAGAACATTATTATTATTTCGAAAATCGTTTATCGATGATGTACTGACGCCAACATAATGAATTCGTGTACGTGAAACGATTTCTAAAGTCCATTGGGTTTGCGTCAGACACGCAATATCGAACTGGTTGAAAATACATTTATTTGATTTGAGGCATTTAGTGGTGTATTATTTACTATTCGCTTGTTTATTGTGATCTGTATGTATATACTTTTACAATCGATCAAAACTTGTGGTTGAGGCTGCTTATTTGACGGGTATGCAAATTTAAAAATAAACATTTTTTGCACTAATGACACTGACATTCCACACAGGCAAAAACTTGAATAATTGACCACAGCATTTAGATTTATTAACGTTCTATTTATTGCGATTTGTAATGATCAACTGTGGCCAGTTATGTATATTATTATTTATGTGTATGTGTAGCTGTGTACCAAAGGTACCATGTATACGAGAAACGCACTTATATTAACGAGTTCAACGTTAATTATGTTCACGGTTAAACGCTGCAGATGTTACTATTATCCAGTACGCGTCTTAATTGAATTTAAAAAAATAAAATAAAAATAAGTAGAAAATGCGAACATCATTACTCTCAAGTCTCCATAATTACTAAGTGTTGTATTTATGTTTTTAATATTTGAAACACGCATCGAAATAAACATTTTGTGACCAATATTATAAAATTTGATATCATATAGAGTGTAATAAAATCCGTAAGTGTACAAGTCTTAGTATATAATATATTATATTATACCGTATTTACCGTATTATACGTCATTCTGCACTGAATCTAGCGTGGGATTGGTTTTTAGTTTTTATGCATAGAGAATAAAGAAATTAAATAACATTTCTAAGCACTTCACGAATCACCACCTATTTAAACAGAGTAGGCATATTTATTTTTAACGCAAAATAATATAATAATATAAAATTGTAATGATGCATGCGCTACGTCGTGTTCTACTCAAGCTGTATAAATAATTTTATCGTAAATATTTATTTCGATCGTATTTTTCTGAAATATTGTGCTATAATCAAAATAATGCACACATCGTCTCGTCAAATGCAATCATCACGTGTTACGACTGTATTTACGAGGTTCGGTTAAATGTCAATACGCGGTAACAGTTCAGAGTCTTAGGGCGGTGTGGGTTGAAAGGGCTGACGGGAATTTTTACAGAGCCTAACCCACGTGAACGGTTATTATAACAATACGATAATTCACGAGTATAGAAAATTTCGCCAAAGTGAATCTATATTATAATAAATGTATACCTAGTACAGGTGTGCAAATAATTATACCTGTGATCTTAGTATACTGATATGTACACAACACTTTATGGAGACGGTGCAGGTCTGTTTGCAGGTACATATTATATGTATATTATAAATTAATTACAACGAATAACCTTAATAATAATAATAATAATAAGATAACGGTATCGGTCTTACCTTCTTTGGTGGTGGCAATCACATTGTCCGGATCGACCTGCGAAAAACAATACGACGAGTTATCAGACGACACGAACGATATGGACGTGGTCGAGGTGGACCTGTCGCCGGGGCTCCTGGCCGGGTCGACAACTCCTCCGCCGCCGCCGCCGGCGTACCTCCCAGGCCCATTGCCGGGCGACGTCGGTGCAGGCACGATAAGTATGACTACCATTCGAAAGACGACGTATGGGCCGTATAACAATAACAATATATCATGTACCTATGTCCGAATCGTTACAAAACGACGGCGTTACGGTTGGCCGTGTTCGCGGGGGTTCGCGCTCGCCGGACCAATGACGGGTCGCCGATTCACCACCGGCAACAGCCGGCGACGTCGCAACGACCACGGAAACGGCACATCGCGCCGGACGGTATCGCAAACGATCAAAATGATATCGCCGCCGCTTATCGCGCGCGGATAACGATCACGCCGCGACGGAAACGCGAAATCAACGCGAAGACGATTCGACCGCCGCGCGCGCGTGTCACGCACACACCGACCGACGCGGACGACGCTGTAGCGAGGGACGCGGTTATTTTGCCGCCAACGCGCGAGCGACGAGTAAGCCGACGGACGGACGTACTGAGCGCCGTGGCCGCGCGCGCGGCCGCGTCCTCCTCTACCCCCCGCCCGCGCGCGTACCATCCGACGCGAGCGCTCGCGCCGCACTTCCACTTTCTACTGGCGTACACGCGTACACGTGCGTGCGTACGCCGCGCCGCTCATTCGCTTTCCGCGCCGGTTGCGAGCGGAGACTGTTGCGATTCCGTCGGGTGTTTGTTTGTTTGTTTGCTTGTTTTTATTTTTTTTTTTCGTTTGTTTTTGGGCCGAGTTTTTGTTTTCGTTTTACGGAAACGCGCGTGTCGGGTGAAAAACAAAAACGAGTTCCGGCGGCTATCGACGCAATCAACACGCGCGCAATCTATTCTTCACACCGTTCGCGATCGCGTCTTAAAAAATACGAGTATAATATATAATATGTATTACATCGTAGGTAGGTACCTACTTCTTGGTTTACGTGATTATGAATTTCCGCGTTTTCTGCGAGTTTTTTTTTTTTTTTTTTCTATATTATTGTTTCGTTCGTCCATACGCGGATCAGCTGTCGTTTATAATAACTATTATAACTATTATAACTATTATACGTTGACGATTCGCCAATCGCGATCACCCCCATTCGTGTTCTTTGATATTGAATTAATTCGAATTCTGATTTTTGGAACTGTTCGGTACGCATACTCGAGGACCATATATCATATGTATTCAATTATTTACGTTTGTACGCTGCGTTTGAGGAGTACTCTGTGACGATACAGACTTATTTTTTTGGAAAATATTAGTGTGTTAATGTCTAAACGAAAATTCCAATGGGCAATGAGTAGTTTTTGAGTTATTAAAATACGCTATCTCGATTATCCGAACTACAATTAGCGTTTTGTTATCCAAAAGTTAAAACTCGTTGAAACACTCGTATCGATAATTTTGTCAAAAAAATATAATAAACATAATATGTTCCTATGTATGTAATGTATTTCTAATAATGTAATGTATGCAATTCTAATAAAATATTAATAATAACAATAATACATATTTAATATAAAATATATACCTAATTGTATTTAAAAAAAATTGTTAATTGTGTTTCTTTTTTAAATTTCCAATAACCGAACTTTTGCATGTCTGAACTAAGTGCGGTCTTAATCAGTTCGAATAATCGAAGTTCTACTAAATGTATATAGTAAAAATAATAATCTTTATGAAGTTATAAAATATTGACTATTAATAATTACTAAAGTTTTTAAATCAACATAGTTGTCATATATTCATACCCAATAGGATGGATCTATTATTTTTAATACACAGTTAAATAAATCTAAGTTACTATAATTCGAATTTCAATTAAAATTCATTTTCAAAAGTCATCTGATTAACAACTCATAGTGAAATAATGATGACTTTTATTTAAAAAAAAAAATTACACAGATGGCCAAAGAATATTTTTTAGATAGTGTAAACGTCTAAGTATTTGAAAATATGACCTTTACATATATTTAAAAGAACTAAAAATCAAAATTTGTAATAAATTCATTACTTAAGAAATAAATGGGGATAAGTATGTTTAGTAAATTGTCTTGACATATCTACATGCTACAATATCGACACTATTTATTATAATATATTCTCGTATATTGTAGGCATTATATTATACCAACCGCTACCACGTATGCACGTTCAACCGGAAACTCGGGATTCTGGTATACTAAACGCCATGCGGTGTTCGTAGACTTATAAATTATAATATATTACAAGTCTATGGCGGTATCAGTCCTGTTGATCGAAAAAACGAGTCACTGCGCGTGTAAAGGTCGACACGGGTCCAACTACACGTCTATGTGGTTTTAAATTTTATAACATCTATCTATAATAATAATATAGTATGTGTCACATATGCAAATAGGACACTATTCGAAAATCAAATATTACTTATATATATTTATATACATTAAATTATATACCAATATACATTTATTGTAGTTTATAGACGAATTTTAAAAAAAAACCTACACAATATAATAAATATAAGTAATATATAAAATAATCAGAGAGTTGACGTTTATGATCTTAATTTTGAATTATAACATTGGTTCCCAAAACTGGAGATCTAACTATACGTTCGGAAAATTTATTATGCTTCAATCATATTCATAGAAAAATTATTATATTTCATTATCTAATAATGAATTATAATTTGGAGGTATTATTGTGTATTAATTTATATTATTATATATTTTGTTTCGTATTACAGTCATATCATAATAAAAATGCTAATCTTAACATGTCTCGTATGATATTATACCAAAGAAAATGTCACAGCCAATAAAATAACAAAAAATGAAACGATTTTAAAATCACAATCTATTTAAATATTTTTCTAATTTTTACAATAGTATTGTCTTTTAGTTTACATACAATAAAAAAAAATTATAGTTAATTAATTATATTTTAACAATGAAAATATGAGTTACAAAAATATCTAGTTACAATAAATTTTGAATTTCAATTTATTTTAAGTTTCCATGTTTTAAACTTTAACAGCTTTAGGTAAAAATAAAGAACAATCAGAAAAACTGCACCCAGAACACTTTCGAAAGAAAAATTCATCATTTATGTCTGTCCCAATGGCTCACCCGAAACCACATTGGATTGTCCAACAGTTATGTATGTTCGTTTTTTTGTTCAATTAACTTGTGCAGTTGTACGACTATAATAATTGTCATTAAAATATGTAATATAGAGGTACCCAGTTATTTTTGTAAGAATTTATGCTACGTACCATTATATACGGGTTTTATTGCTATATACGTATGATACGGTAAATTATGTTAATTAAGTACCTATACAATATAATATGCACAATGGTGTTTAATGCTGTTAAATAAAATACATTAATTTACGCGCAACAATCATGAGACTTTGACGTTATAGGTACTGGATACATACTTTAGACAATATAAATATATAGACATATAGTAAACTAATATTATAAAATACCCTGTAGGTAAGGTACTTATTAGAGGTTCGCGTGGAATGTAATAAAAAAATATAAATATGGGCTAAACAATAAAATATTTGCTGCGTTACAAATGTGAATAATATTTTGAACAACTAGAAAGTGTACGATACAAACAATAAGCCAATGTACTTATACGGGTTAAGCATTTTGACATGTTATCTTGGAGAATGTTATGACACTACACAAACATGAAACATGTATTTATAATGTATATACGGTGAAAATGACTTATTATTCAAATTATGACCTAATATTACTTTATAGGGATTCATATTTTGTCACAGATCATAAATTTTATATCACTTAAAATCATTCTTTAGAAATCCTACGACATTAATTTTGTTAAAAAAAAAAATTGTTCAAAGTATATATAGTTTAGACATTCCGGATAGTCTCCATTATTTCTACATTAATATCGAAATTAAACTAAATCAAAGATACAATTAAAATTAAACACGTTGATGATAAATAATATAGAATAAACTATAATATAACTTTTATTACGTAAAATACATTTAATATAATGTTAGATAATACAAATTTAAAGAAAGGCAGACACGTGAGTCATTAGCCATTTTACCTTATTCATTATTGATTACCTCCTCGGTCATTATAATATGATGTTATTGCGCCACGTTATCATTTAATAAACGAGGATTGAGAACATATAGTATATCAATCAATATTAAACTGCTATAAACATTCTAAACTAATTTTAAATTCTAAGTATAGCACTTAATAGAAGTTTTAATTTTTCGAAACGTGTAGTCTTACATATCGTGCCTGTGGTTATTAACATATTTTAACTTTTTTTATAATATGTATGTATTTAAAACGCAGGTTGAGTTAGGTCATGTCTCCATGTAGTACAACCATAGTTATATATAAAATAGTAGACTCTCGACATCTATTATTATTGTTATCGTCACCGTCATATAATCAGTATAGTTTTATTTGCGTGCGACTTACCAGTTCCAAGTTTTCCGGAGGTTTAGCCTCGTATCTTCTCACGGACAAGGCTTTCCTGTCGCCGTCGGCAGATGTTCTGAAACCGACGGTCCTGCTCGTCACTTCAGTCATCTGAAACATTCGATGGTTTAATTTAGTCCTGTATTACTATATATTTAATATCCATATTATTATATTATATGCTTGCTACTCATATATATTATACGAGTAGTGAAGCATATACGCAGCGGGTGGTGAGTATAAATAAGAAATGTTCCGGGCCGTTAATACCGGAACGGTGTTTGTCCTCGTGTAAATACAAACTAAAATAATAACTCTTCTTGTCCTAAGCACATAGATCACACAACGGGAAATTTAATCCGTTATTATATTTTGGGTGACAAGAGTGAAATAGTATAATATATCGTAGACATTCATAATAATTACGTAAAATACATATGCGTGAACAAATAATTAATTGTATAATATGTGTCAGTGATAGGAAACTATAGTACTAATGTCATTTTTATATATTTTTAACAAATGTTACTTATTCATATTTTGTACACCTAAAGGATTCTAACAATCTAACATAAACTTTAAAAAATTCTAACGACTCGCAGTGTTGCGGTGATGTTTAAAATTATGACACCAGACCCTGTCAGTGGCTTAAAATTTTCAAGTATTGATTATTATACGAGCAGATCTCTTCAATAAAATAAATCTGTAAATAATAGCCAACACAAAAATAAGTTTGTTTCAATGGTGAATTTCCAAATATTGCAAATATTTATTAAGTTACCTATTGCTACGAAATACAATTAATCTAATATAATTGTTTTTATGATTTTTATTTTCATGAAAGTATATATTATATTAAAACACGTAACAGGTAATGTTGTCAACATGTTTAAAATATTATTAAGTAAGACCTAAAATATCAATGTTAAATCTCTAACGGTTACTGTATACCTATATGTAGACGTTAAAAGACGGATACTGTTTTTCGTATTGGATTGTTTTGTTGATAAATACTATTATTATATATGTACCAAGATTAAAACATAAATCAAAAGCCGATAGGACGTTAATGAAGTAATCGCATCACACAGTTCATGTAATACACTTTAAGCGGGACAATTTTACTCAATAAAAATAATAATAACAAACGACGACGATAAAATTGTTTTAAAGTGCAGGTTACGTACAACATTATAACATTTAGCAAAATGATGTTCAACGGTTAGCAGCGAGCAACCGTAATACACTCGCTTAAAAGGTAATTATCAGATGGTATTCGAGGAGCAATAATTACAGTTGATGTTTAGTTCACGTGCGAACGAGTAGTGTTTTTTTTTCTTCACACAAGATTTTTTCTTCGACACAATGAGATTAAATGTGTAATTATTATTATTACAGTGTGTACAATAATTATACATACCCATGGCACGCAATTTCTTTTCATACACGTATTTTTTTCAAAGCGTATTAAGGAAGTTTAGCTTTAACGTTATAATACATGATAGCATTACATAAATACGATTCTAAATTAACTTAATTTATCATGAAATAACTTTCGGCAGTGTTTTAAATAAATAATTCAGTTTTATGAAGACTCATTAAATGTTTTAGTATCGGTGTGTGCCGCATACGAATTATAGTTCAAAGTATAGTCTTATGTCTGTAAATCATTCGAAATTAATAATTATTCGATTTTCAGTAGACAACTCATATCTTGTTTATAATAATTTGAAATTCCCTCAATATTTTGGAAAAAAGAAGTTATCAAATTACTTATGTGTCTGGTTAACTTAAAATTTAAATTGTTTTGTGATTACCTACTATTAATTATAGAATTAGTTTTCGGTGTTTTCAACGAAATATAATTTATATTATACAAAATTTGTATTAACTAGCGACGGCGTAATGACTAGGCAATATATGTACATTCTTATACCATACGTTAAAATGCCTGTATGAACAATGCGTTAATATCTTTTAAGAGTTATAATATAATAAAACTTGAAATATATGTTTTAAATATTATTATTTCGATATTTGATAAGTAAGTATTAAAAGTACCTACGTCTTTAATGTATCTTATTCCACCTAAAAGTCTACATATTTCTAAAATAAAATTATATATTTATAAATACATCTTATAAAATTATAAATGTTTGTTGTTGTTTTTTTTTTTTTTTTTTTGTAACAAACTAATATATACTAATATAAAAGTTCACAAATAATATATGTTTTTATAAAAAACCGATAAAATTAAATTAGAATAAGTTAAACTACATAATTATTATTAAATTTATAATACAAAGAAGAAACATATTTTAAAAATTTTTCGTTTTTGTAATTTGTACCTAACACAAAACTGTTGAAAAATAATAAATCGCTCGAAAAAATAAAGAGTTAATACTGCTTTAAGTCCGGTATAATTTCATAGTTCATAGATACTTATCTAACTTTTGTAGCTCAGTAAGTTTTTAAAGTGTTTGTTGAGGAATTTTCATTTTTCATATCATTATTTATACATGAAAAATAAAATATAATGATATTATATTTAAAATCTAGAAAATAATAAAATTTAAAATTTACGGCTTTGTCTCATCAAATGGTTTGCATGTATCTATTTCATGATAACAATATTATATTATATTTTCCAATATTATAATAATGCAATATTACAAATGTGTCGTATGTGAAAACTGTTATAAAAAACTATTATTACAATAGTTTTGCTTATTGAATTTTTGAATTACATTACCACAACACATAAATCATATACGAAGGACACACATTCGATGACAGATGTATTGTTATACGCTTGAGGTCAGCGGCACAAGACAAAGGATATTTGTATTTTCTGCGAGACAAATGAGGTATTAATTTTGGGAAACGGGTGCAATTTCTTATTTGTGTTCCAATGACTATTTTCGGGCTTTTTAATAACGAATGTTATTAAAAACAAATCTAAGTATACAGAAACATAACAACATGACCTATCGGGGTCATCCATCGACCACACACGTATAAAATCACGTCTTCGGTTTTATTGTAAAATAGTAGATTCCTTTTCTCTATTCTGTAATTAAATTCTAATAGACATTTGTAAGAATAACATTTTAACAATGATAATTGCCATTTTATTTTCCATAGAAAAACACAGAAATTACTTAATTTCCAAGTATTATAAAAGCAACAGACAGTAATTGAAGCCTGTGAGTACTATTTATGTAATACCCAAAATGTTAAGATTATTAAAGAATAAATTGTTTGCTTTGTTCTTCAATAATTAATGGGTATACTTAATAAACTGTTTGAAATAATGTTTGGTTTTCATAATATAAGCCAAGTAAAATATAATAATATAATTATGTAGATATCAATTTTCCTAGTAATAACGTGAGAATAAAAATAATTTGTTTGATAGCTTTAATAAGTACAGTATTCTATTATGATATTCCAAACCTCAGAAACAATATATTTTATTTTATTTTTTTATTATTAAATATATATTTTATGACTTCAGTTCAACATTATAATATTACATTTATTAAAAATCATGATTTATTTTTAACAACTTACCCTCGTTGTAATTTATAATATACAATATAATGTACAAATTTTACAATATGGTGTGTTACAAAAATTGTGAAAGTTTTGAGAAATATACATTATATATATTATAGTCTATACTTGAAATTTTAATTTTAATTTTAACTAGGATTACAATTAATACAATTAGTTTATATTTTAGATTATTAAATAAATTGCTAAAGTAATGTATTTTTTATGTCATGAAATATTATACTGCGTTCAATAAAATATTTGTATAACATAATTTAAATGTATAAACCATATTTTAATTGAAACAGTTCAAAGTCAATATTCGTAAATCTTTAACGTATACTCAGTATAGTGTATATCATATTTGATATGACAACGTTTATTTCATCATGATATTTGATAGAAAATTTTAACTGATAAGTTATAACAATAACATATATGAACGTTTAATGTGGAGTACACGTTATCACAAATTTAAAGTTATTTCTACAATTTTTTATATGTCTTTGATAATAATTATATAAAAATCAAAAAGTACAGTTGAAATACAAAATTATAAGAAAAATAGTTAATACCAATAATTAATGAACACAAAAATACGTGGTTAATTATCAAACTATGAGATATAATAATATTTCATATAATATTATAATAAGTATAAAAAGTAAAAACGGTTAACCATAAAGTTAAGATATTCAACCTATATTTTTTAAACAACTGTAATATAAAATAACATTTGTCTTGTAAGCTATAACACGCGTAATTCTAATTTATGATCATGCCAACGTGGTATAAGATATTTTTATTTTTATTTTTATTTTTTTGAGAGATTAATAATCTTAAGTCGTAAATATTACTGTTATATGATTATTCAGAAAAAAAAATAACAATTTAGTATTTACATAGATTTTTAATATGAGTGATATATATGAATATATAAATTATATAAATTGTGCGTGCGTGTTTTTACAATTAATTTGTTTGTGTTTAATGCCTATAATACTAAAACGAGGGATTTGACATACCGACAGACTTTTATTGTCACAGGGGATTAACCCCATGCCGAGTCAGCTATAGTTTCCAACAATCATATTGCTTCCGGCTGTGATCGCGCAGACTATACATTATTATATGTATATGAGAGCAACACACGAAGTAATAATATAGGTACCATATTATAATAGGTAATATGTCTCATATTATATTATTATCTTCTTTGAGACGACGTTCTTTTGGTAAGTAACGATTCTAACCGTTTTGAAATATGTCATTAAGTAATATATTTTTTTGTCAAATAATAAAAAATTAAACATGCATTATATTATTTACTACTATAGTTAATAATATAAATAGCTTAATAAATTAAATCGATATTAATTTCAAATTGTTAATAAATAAAAATTGTTAACAATACATTTATTTAAAAGTTTGTGTTACTTTTTAATTCAATGATACCGTATATGATGTAGTGTTCACTACCCCTAGCTCATTGCTCATATAATATCGTATCTTAAACAGATTTATAATAAAATAATTTATCAACAGACATTGATTTGTCCAACAGTGATTACAATAGATATGTTTCATATTGACGTGTTTTAAAAAATACAAAACGAGATCTAAAAAAAAAATTAGGAGTTAAATACATTTTTTATGTCATCGAATACATTGATTTTATACCGAGATATGAAAGAATGATGATGCTAATACTATTATTGTAGTCTTTATACAACATGACCTAAAAAACAGCCGCTTCGGTCGTATAATATGTTAAAAAATAAATTCCTCTCATATTCATATGATGACGGCAACACACTAAGTCTATGTGTAGCCGGTCGTTCCTTTATTGTGTACTAGGTGAAGTATAATAATAATTATAATACTACTATCGTATAATAATATTATAATGAGTGTATCTAAATCTATAACGGACCGGTTATCAATTATTTAGACCCTAATATGAACTGATGGGTGTCTGCTACAGCTACTGACGACGATGTAGCTGATCACTGGTTGGAAAACTATATAGACACATATAATAGGCGCGGCCTCTTGTTCGTCAACACCACCCTACAGCAATGAGACTTTCACGATTGGAAAAATACGATAGGTATGGGTATGCGTGCGTGTATTATTCATTATTAAAGACACAGCTGATATACTATATATTATGTAGATAGAGAGTGATAGATTAAAAATAAATTGTAAAACATGTCTCTCTCCATGTGCGTATATAATAAATTGTACCATTAATTTTAAATACTAGCATTTATAACCCATGATTGTACATATTAGTCGAAACGTTTATAATAGCTACCAATATGAAAACCTTGCATTATACTGTATTTTTTTTATTTCTCTCTAATTTGAATTGGTTTTATTATTTTTATTATACATCACGATCGCTTCCGTAGAAATCATAACGTTTACGCATTGCGTAACGGCAGCACCCGTTCGTATATTATTGTGAAACTATTATATTATTAATATGCACATACCTATATGTAGTATAAATAAGGTCCGCAGTGGATTTTTCGATTGATTTTTTTTATCATGTATATATTTTAAACGGTCGCGACGAATTACTCGAGTGTGAGACCACAAAATTATTTTGCGATTCATTAGGATAGAGGATAAACAACCGCAGACTGAATAATATAACATTAGATTATCTAATTCGATAAATTAAACACAAAAATGACGTATAAGTACACTTAAATAGGAACTATCTATTAAAATGGCCTAGGCAAACATTGGTAGGCAAATCGCCCAATGCTGAGTATAATTCATCGTGATATTTAAACACATTTGACCGTAAAACGAAATAGGTATATCTGTGACTATATTAGTTTAAAATCTAATTTAATAAAGTATTGTATTGTTAATCATGTACCGTGTAAAATGCACACATTCAAATCGATTTTGACATTGTATAATATTTAAAACGTTACAGTTGAATTTAAATTCGACGATGGGTAAACTCCATTTTGCAGTGACCTTTAAAACGCGATTGAAAAAATGATTGTCCGTGCATGTAATGCTGCAGCATTACTTAATAATTCTGTGGGTATTGTGTAATATGTTTTTTCGTCACGATGGATGCAGTAAAAATTTTATGACTTTAAAAATAATACGGTAGTTTACTTGAATTACAGTTATTAAAATGGCGCAAAATTCGGTGATAATTATTGTACATAAACGAAAGTAATAATATGTGCATTAGCTATCCATAAGTTTATCTGTGTATATATTTTTATTTACATGATACCTGTAACTACTTTTACTGGTGTTTAGCATAATATTAAATTAATCGAAATCTTTACTTACAACGTAACGCGTTGACACATGTGGCCCGAGGATAGAAGGAACTATTCTAGGTAGAAATTTAATAATGTTTAAAGCGCAACGAAACAGGTTTTAGATGATTTTACTATTGTCAGCTATTACTTATATGTTTGGTCGCTTGCGTATTAGATTTTGCGAAGGCGTTCGTTCATTGACAACCGGAAACTGGACGATGCAACATAAATTATTTTGGTTTTATACGAAAAAAAACAAACGTTTTGTTGTTTTAGTTTCAAAAAACGTTTGCCAACAATAATATTATCTATTCTAAACACGTGTAATACGACTCTAATCCAATTCGGTCGTACGTGAATTAACTTGTACTTGTAATTTATTATTTTAGTTAATACTTTATCTAAGGTACCTCTTAATCTAGCATTAATCTCAAAAATAACTATAAATATGTCAAGTACTAAGAAGGTATAGAGATAATACTCTTAATTCATAATTTAAGCCTTAAATTAGCTAAAAATACATTTTATTCTCTATAAAAAATGTATTGATTTAACCTGTATTATAGTATTATACTGTATAATTGTTAAATCGTCATAATCATATTAAGTAAAGAGATAATAATACTGTTAAATCAGAGTTTAGGCTTAAATTATCTAAAATCCATTTTATTAAGAAAAAAAAAAAAAAAAAAAAAAACTATGAATATCTATTACCTTTAAATAAACTAAAAATTAAATTTGTATGATATCTAATTACATGTATTACCATATATTTAAGTATATGTATATGCAAAGAATCATCAAAAAAAATATTCAAATGTACTTAGAAAAGAATTTTAAAAACTCATACTAAAATAAAAATAAATGTACATAATGTTAAAGTGAAAATCTAAAAATGAAAAATATTATTTTCTACAATAATACAAGTTTATTCATGTTAGTTATTATATTATAAATTTTAACTTTGTTAAAACGAATTTTCTAATAATATTTATGAATAAAAACATCTAAAGTGGTCTGTTGATTTACCAAGATATAGATCAGAAGTAGTTAAACTTTTTCTATTTTTTGTTAAATAAAAAAATAATTAAGAATGTACTATATGAAATACCATTTGTATACTTTTTATAATCGTATATCACTTTTATTCTAACATACATTTAAAGAGATAATGATTTTCACGTTTTATTTAAATTTAGATAGTATTCATTAAATAATAATATAATAAAGTTTAAAATGTATTAATTGAATTAAAATAAGCTTTATTTCGAAATAATTTTTCTATTTATTATAATTACAATTTTTATAAAATATGTAATTAATAAATATTAAAAGAAATAATTTTAAAATTGAGTATTGCGTATCAATTTATGTTATTATTTTTGACACTCGTGTGCCATTTAATATAAATAATATCAAATGTGCCGTAATTTAGCCACCCCTGATATAGATGATGATCCTTCATAATTATAGTAATATTAATAACTTTAAAAGATTATTTTTCTCGATAAAAATCGGTCAATGTTAAAAAAATGGCCAATAGGCCAAGGTATACGTATACACGTATTTATTACTCTCCGACATTATCCTGTAACCACAATAAGTATGTATATATACTTATAAAAAGATACACTTTTTAAACTAGTTTGAGATTTGGTATAATTTCATGAGATATGAATCTGAATACATAATTTAAAAAAGCTTTAGTGAACTGTAAACTAAACGCATAATTTTCATTAGGTATTATTATCTGCATACCTTCTACTTTCTTACTTTTTATAATTTATAGTGAACAATTGTAAAATTAATTACATTTTTTAGTAAATAGTATATACAATTAACCGAATAACTTTGGTTCTTATATCTATATTATTTATTCGATCGTGTGCTAAAATTCACTCTAAGTTTAGACACGTGAGCTTATACTACTCCAAAATTTGGTTATTTGAGTATTAATAATATTATTCATTGTGTCTGTGCATGACGAATGAAAAAAAATCAGAACTACCTGTTGTGTCGATAACACAGTTAGATAAAATCATCCAAAATGAACGTATTCCATGTTAACTTTATATGACATCTACAGAACGACCTTGGATATTTAATAATGATATCGCTATTAAAATAAGTATATCAGATATTTCACCATCCTTATTTTATAAATATATTTTAAAAATTGTGTAACGTGCTATGAATTTAAATAGTAAATTACATGTTCCACAACTCAATAGTCTTACTCAAACTTGCACGTTTTATACAAATGTTAAAGTAAGTATTGAGCATAATTACTCTAATTTACCTTATATTTATTTTAATGATTAATTATAGTATTGTTTAAAAAAATATAATTGATATGTATTCTTGAATTATTATTATACTTAACATTCCAACTTTTAACACAGCAGGTATACTCGTATAATACGTATACCCATTTTATACACTCTTCTCATTTGGATACATTAATCAATGATGCAATAACTGTTCTTGAATATCGAACTGTAGAGGTATACCTATTTCTATATATATATATAATAGCTAGTGTATATTAAACAGTTAAAATGTTCAATACAATGTAATAATGTAGAAGTCGCCCAAACGGTTTAGTAGGTTACGACTTCCAACATACCGTCAGATGTCAGAATAATCAAATATTTCAATTCATCAGTGCAATATAAAGTTGTAACATAATTATACAACGTACCACATCTATTTATAGTCATACATAATATTATAATCAACTCATATCCAATCACATATACATAATATTTAAAGACACGCATTCATAATTTGTTAAATAAAAATTGTTTCACGAGAAAAAACACACAAAAATCATGTAAGTTAAAATTGGTAAAAAAAAATGTTCACTGTAAAAAGAGGAGAACTTTAATGTTTACAAGTGCCACGTAATTTTTATTTTTTTCAATTTCAAAAACTAAAATACAAAAAATATTATTATTTAGATACGCAACGTCATCACCTACTATTATTATTAGTACCTAGCCACATTATTGTATTTATTTTTTTTCGAACTTAAATAGCTTTTACACAAGTGATATAAACGAAAAACCAAACCATCAAATTTTTCCTCTTTTTATGGTTAATATTTAATACCGTATTTACTAATGACTGCAGTAGCCATCTCCGTACTTTTCTAGAGCCGTTTTTTTTATATAATATAATTTCGTAATTTAAACACAGCAACCAATAATATTGGTACTTAATGTGCAAGAGCCTGTAATTGAATCACATTTTTAATTAATATTTAAATATTTTATTCATGGAATTCTTTAGGCGACTTATATTGGAGGGTGTCTCCAACAAAATGACTATTCATCAATGATTAATTGGCACGCCGTGACTATATAAGATAATATAAACCTATAAATCGGAGTATGTATCCAAAACGGTATCGCTAATTGCTTTGAGGCCTCGAAGTCAGTGTCGGCACACCGAATTGGGCGTCGTTTATTATAATGTGCTGTATATATATGTACATCATATTATATTATATTATATTATACAGTCGACAAAAATCTGATAGCACCGATGGGCGTTTTGGCGGTCTCTTCCCACGTGGTACGCATTCTTACGGTCTAAACGCATCATGCTCAGCGCATAGCATACCGTTTCGTGTGCGTACGTTTATTAAATCCGATTTAAGTCAATGATATTATAACGAAGCGTAAATATTTTTCATACGTAACTATGATAGAGATGCTCAACAATGTTTTTAAACGATAAAATGTGACGTAGATACAATACAATAATAAAAAAGTTATTTAAATTTTATTTATCCTCTCAACATCTTTAAGGATTGTCACACATACAGTTTACACGTGCCTTACAATTACTATGGTATGCGGTATTATAATCTCATTTATCAAAGTTTATTCATTAGTGGCTGATTACTTCTGTTAAAAAATAAATGATGATCAATACCAAGGAATGGGGCATACATATTTCTGATTTGATTATTTAAGGTTAAATTATTTAACTATAATTTATTGATTTAACTTTCTTGAATATCAAAATACTTTGAATTGGACCCCAGTTCGATTTAATAAATGCCTAATACGTCTTTTACTTGTTCATGTTATCATTTCGAATAAATATTTTCACCCGGAAATCAAAAAGTAAAATTGAGTTAATAATTTTTTTCAATTTCACTAAATTATTTAAAAATATACATTATTATTTCCACTTGTTTATTTTAATTTAATTTTATTGATTTTAAATTATTCATTAACTTGTCCAGCCTTGGCCTTTTCTACATAGTTACTTAAAGGTTAGATTTTATTATTGAAATTTATCATCATTCTTATTTATAATACATTAAAATTTAAATATACTGGATATATTATATACCGTATACAATACACATCAGTGGTGACCAACAGGTTAATCACTACACGACTAATACGAGTTCGAATCAATCGCGACTTACTTTCGTTTTTCTCGAGTTTTTTCAGTAAACAAAATAATGTTATGTTAAAAGTAATAATTTGTAATTAAATATTGAAATATATTAAAATACGTGTTGTGTAAGACAATGGAATTACATGTCATTATTACTTATTAACATTCTAAATAAAAAAAATAAAAAAGTATAATGCATATGCCATGTATTTATATAAAATATATTTTTGTTTATTGAGAATTTTTTTTTTTTTTGGTGAATTACGACAACCTAGAAAAACCCACAAGTCAATAACAAGTTTAGTTTGCCACCTCACCTATGTAGTATAATTATATATTATATAATTTTTTTTTAATACTTACATTTTTTATTTATTTATTTTTAAAATGTACTTTAATATGTTCAAAATATTACAAAATTGATGATTGTTTAACTTGATTTTTTCAATGTAATGTGTTATTGTTCATATTTTACAGATAATTTATATGTTAATAATTTAATTATTGATGAATTTAAATTTAAAACAAAAGTACTAAGTTACTTGAATTTTAATATTTTGTTTCTAATACCATTTGGAACTAGGTATATTTTATTATATTCTAATATCATAAAAAAAAAAAATAAAATAAAATTCATATTATTATTACTTTAAAGTACAATCAAATAATAATAATTGTTACCTACCATTTAGTTTTGAATTTCGAATTTTCATATTCAAGGTTATATTAATTTAAAAATGGAATTTTTAGCTAAAAATAATTGTACAGAAATTTTTAATTGTTTTTAGTAAAGGTTATTTGCACTTTAAAAATATACTTATTTTAAAGTACACTTGACATAATTCATATTTTATCTAATTAATTATGTGGTTAATACGATTCTATACATCGATAGTTAATACTACTTACGAGTATTATAACTCTAAACTACTTCAGTTATAACTTATTCTATACTTAAAAACGGTACACGATTAAACTACAATATTAGCGATCACATTTTTTGTAGGAGTACATCATTGAGATCATTGGGTGCGAACAAATTAACTCCTCCAATTATATTTGATGTACAGTAATGAAATCTGATTTTCAGCATATTCACGCCCAACACAAAGGTGTGGTCTGCAAAAGGTTATGCAAATTACGATTCAATTCAAATCAAACCAAACAATTTAATAATACTTCAATCAAAATCAGTGTGATAAAATAATGTATTATTATTATTATTAAAGAATTTTTAAAAATAATTCTGGTATATTGTTTAATAATGTCGAAACAAAAATTTGAAATCATACGATTATTTTCGTATGATGAAATGCAATCTGTAAAATTATGTACATAATCGAAATTTATAACGATATCAATACATCGTATTTAGTAGTATTAGTCGATAGTCAATACTATGCACACATATGACTGCAGGATTATTATAGTGGACGGTCGATGATTTATATTATATTTAAAATACGTTTTTCGAAGCAGAGGACACATATAATAATAATACCTATATAGACTATCATTGTTAAATCGAAAAACTATTTTTTTTTTTATCGTGATAGGCAATTAAAGGATAAACGAATGTAAGTGGGTACATTGTGCTGCAATAAAAAACCAGTAGCTAAATTTATAGGTATGCTTATAATAATCATAATATATCTGTCCTGATTATATTATCAGCCATATATTTATATATATATATAATATATTTCAAGTCGTATATAATATGTAATTATTATTATGCACGTTTTTATTCCAAACGGTGCACGGGCCACCGTTCGCGTAATAACAATTATTATGATAAACGAATAGCTATTACGATCTATTGCCACGGGGCGAACGATTGTGCGCGAGTTTTAAAATGTAGATATCGTTCGCCAGCCCTGTATAGTCCGAACGACATAATAAACATCATAATAATATTATTTATACCCCTACCCGTTACCTCCGCCTTTCAGACTCATATACAATATTATACATATATTAGGTACGTACAACCGTACAAGAGACATATTATGCTGTGCGCATATGCACTTAGTATAACATATTTTTGGTGTTGACCCAGATCGAGAACGGAATAATAATGATTTCTCCGCGCGCGTTAAAAGTGAAAACCAGTCGCGGATAACTACATTGGAAAAAATTTAATTTGTTTTTTTTTCTCTTAAGCTCGTCTGTCGACGATATTTTTGCAGGACGCAAGCGAATTCCACAACACCGGGACCACTTTCACACAACCTCGACGACAGAGACGTAGTCATATTATCTCCGCGCCGGATACATAGCTAAAGATGTAGGTAATAGGTATACACATATATTATTGTAGCGTTTTGGTGTTTAGCGAATTCTTCGACGCCACTATAACGCCGCTGCTGTGCGAGTGATGTATAAAACCAGTAAAGTACCTGTACGATTGTCAAGGTCAACTATCGCCGACTTTCGCACTAAGGTCCGAGTATATGTAAGTTCAGCGGGGTTAATCCGTGATTGCGATTTATATCTACGGACTCCGAACGATAATAACAATATTTTTATTGTGTTCGTTTGCGTCGAGAAATCTCCACGGTACATGCGATGATTATTATTATGGCCGATAGGGGTTTTTTTGTTTATTAGAGTTATAGGTTAGGAAATGAATATAATAATAATTACACGTTAAATAATGATTAATACAACGAGTAAATTTGATTGCACGGAATTATATTACACGTTTAAATGGTGTTATAAGAAGAATTTTGTTGGAGATAATAGCGAGCTAAGTGATGGAATTTATTTGTGATACGATATATAATATTTAAACAATACAGCGTGATGTAGAAATGATTAACGAAAGGGTCTGAGCGATCTTCGGAGTCTTCTCGCGCATGCGATGACGAGATACATCTAGATACATAATTATATATTATGCGCGACTATTATTTCCTTGATTACGGATTATATGTATGAACGTCAGAGACAATTGTCGTTTGAGATAAGTCATGTAAAACGAAACTTGAAAATAGTATATATAAATATATTATATTTATATGACAAGTACTGGTTAATTATTATGAGAAAATCATTAATACTGATGCATGAGAATTTATATTAAATTTTTAGAGGCACTATTTAACCTATGATAAGGATTTTTAGGGAGAGGGAGAAACTGGGAAAGCAGATTCTTACCATCTGAGTATAAACATGTATAACGAATATAAATCCCTAGACCCACACGGGATTTAACAATTATTAATGTATGACGATGACCAAGGTCAACACAGCAGCAGTCACCGCAGCCGCTGTTGCTGACTTTCCCTCTTCGCGATCCGTCCGTGTGTAAGTTCAACGAGGTTAAACCGTGATTGCGATTATATTATATTTTATGTAAGTGCACCGACTATTATAGTTTTAATAATAATAATAATAATAATAATATAGTTATTGCTCGTTTGCAACGAGAAATCGCAGCATAGGGTTTTATAAACGTCGTTGTTTATCGTATTTATCAAAGACGATGGTAAAAAAATAATAATAATATAAATATAAAAAAAACACGAGAACTAGTATAGTTTAACATGTGTGCTTTTACACAGGTAACACGATCATACTTTCACCCAAAATTATGGCTTGTAGATTTTGTCAAGCCACCTCGCCCCACAGAAAATTAATTATTGATAGAACTTTTGCCATATAGAGAACCATGTATACACGTAAATAAGTATGCGCATAAACTCAATTCACGCACTTAAATATTACATGACTTATTTTTATTCGTTTCGACCGCTGACGCCAAAACATCATCGTTTTCGTTTTATTATCAAGTCACGATCCAGTGGTGGAATACTGAAGAAAATCATTTGAGCTTCAGGCTCTACCTTTGGATAATATTTAAAAGATACTTTTTAATTAATAATGGTAAATTATAAAAAAAAAAAATTAAAAAAATGTGTATTAATTTAGTGTATATATACGTATAATACTATATAGATTTGTAGTGGTACTTCTCTTCAAAAACAATGATTATTTAATTTAAATTTATAAGAGCATTATAAATTATTACAGGTACTTATTTTTGTCTAGCCTCCTCTTTTTCTTGTTCTTATAGATACATAATCCCGTGTTTTTTTATATTATAAATAATATTAAATATTATAAATATCGTTATAAATTAAAATTATATATTATTGCTACAGTCGAATTCACCAGGATAAATTTCTACGTGCAATATTGTGCAAAAATTTCATCTAAGCACTATGTTCTTGACATATGCGCCCTACTATAAATAGATTGTGTACGAATAATTAACCAGATTATTCTTGGTAAACGAGAAGGATTGATCGTACTACGTTACTGCAAGGTATTACGCGATTGATATAGATCGAATAGATTTTTCTGCGTTGCATTATACTAATATTTTATTATTATGTAATATGGCATACGGATACAGTGTCGTGGGATGTTATTTAACCAACATAGCTATTTATATTGTTGTTTTGCAAATTTCTCTGTTATTATTTAGTCAATGATTGAAGTTTCAGATAAATATTTATAGCAGATAATTTAACTTATAAATTACGGAGGAGACTAGATAAGATATTAAAGATACCTATACATTAAAACACATAAATACGTATTAATTAGTTTATTATTAAAATTAACTTTTTTTTTTCATTTGTTAGTTTAAAACTCACGCCACGGATTTATATACGTTTTAACAATAAAAGCTATTCTAAATTATTAAATCTATAATAAGTATCTACAGTTTTTCAACAGAAATCTTCAAGAAATTCATACCATTAGTTTTAAACTGTTAAACACTTTCGTCGTGTAAAACTGTTTAAATATATTGATACATCACGATCTCACCAAAATACGCGACTTTTGGGACAGACATAGTAGTACTTAAATATTCATTTTTCGTTACGATAATATTATATAATTTTCACCCCTATTAATTTACACGAAACCCAGTGAGTCACGACATCAGTGTCATGACCAAAAACTATTGTAGATTTCAAGGCCACGCGATCGTGTGTACAGTAACAATATAATAGTAGTCGTCTGCATTGGACCGCGACACTTCCTTGTCAGTGCACCGTGTATTACACCATCGGATGCACTCGGCTTTTGTATAATATATTATATTATTTTGTGATGCACATCCGTTCATGTATAATATTGCATCGTTCGAATTAATCGGACACGTTTTCGGAAACACTGATATATAGTTTTTACATGTGCCAGACATTCAGAATATTAATACATATCATGTACAATATATCGTTAGAATTTTTGAATTTTGGGGGTGAATCCTTCACTTGCCCGTCTATGTAATATCTAGGTAAGTATTAACTCACGTATTAATAACATTAGCGGTTTTTAAGGTTACGGCCATGTATAGAAGTGTCCCCCGGCACGAGAGTCGTTCGTCCATATACGGACAAACAAGGTAAAATCTGCTGGTGGACAGTATCGAATGAGTCATTCGCTCATCGCAATGGTTTACGCTGAATACACGTCTTTTAATATAATATAGGTATATTCCTTTTTCATCATGTGCGTAATGTACTTAGCAACTTCGGTACTTATCTGATTACAAAACACTCTTTCGATTTTATATGTGTGCATATACTAGGCGCATCTACGAATGATGTTTTTTCATTTAAAAAAATGTATTTTTAAGTTCTATTGACGTAATTATAAATTGTAATCAGCGATTATTAAAATAACGTATTATATAACATTGTTCTATGAAGCATAAAAAAAAAAAAATTATTGACTTATGTCGAACATGATATAATTTTGTAATTATAATTGAATTGTAGACAAGAATACAATTTCCAAATTTTATGGGTTTATTGTTCACACTAATTAAATTCTTATAAATTCATACTTCATACGTGGCTCTTGATGAATATTGCCTTAGGAAACACTCATAGTTTTAAAAAAAAATATTTTATATTGTTCGCTAGAATTATTTCATAACTGCTTCGTTTCAAGGATTCTTAAATAAAAGCAATACCCACGTCTCATGTCTTATAGACACATATATCAAACGCTGCTTCTAATCAAAAACAATACGACTGAGGTCAACAGTTGAAAAATGTACGCTCTATTTTCCGTAATTGAATATTGTGTATTCTTGCTTTATAGTTGTAGTAGTAAAAGTATTAATAATAATTCACTCTACTTAACTATTATTTGTTTTTTATTTTCCAATAATAGTAGAAAGACATATTTGTACTGTCGCTTTATTATTCACCAAAAGTACACTTGTATACAATTTTGAATTGGAAATTACAATGGCATTTTTGTATAATCACAGCAATGTTCAAAAGATTTAAGTCACTCGTATTTAAATAATTTATACTAATCATTAATCAAATATAGAACACTATCATAAATATTAATAAAGACACTGTTTCAAATTAATATTATTACCTATGGTATATGTTCTACGTAATGATTTTGGTCTTGTGTAATTAAAGCCAAACGCAGAATTCCCTCTATCTGTATAATATTCGACCAATTAACGTAGACCTATTGTGCTACATAGTAAATAACTCTATTCAGCCCTGTTAACTTTTTTTGGACTTTCAAGGTTAACGCCAAAATTAGCTCAACTCTGTCAACCAGCCTCGGAATAGCATTGTAATAACCCAGTTAAAATATGTATATTATAAATATAACTCGTTTATTGAAAGC
This sequence comes from Melanaphis sacchari, assembly GCF_002803265.2. Lineage (NCBI taxonomy): Eukaryota > Metazoa > Arthropoda > Insecta > Hemiptera > Aphididae > Melanaphis > Melanaphis sacchari. The sequence goes on along the minus strand of NW_020270366.1, from coordinate 915,104 downwards.
AGGTAGGAAGCTTCGCGGATACAGCCGGAAACAACGTTATACATAATATAGGCAGAAGTCGCGCTGCCGACAAGGACGCGCGGCGAAAGACTTCAATATTTAAAAAAATAATAATCAAATAATGTAATGAACAGAGCCTACGCTCTTCGCCCTCAGCTGATATACCTTTCCAGCTGTTTACTACCGCATCTCGTCTAGATTTGCGATCAATATTATAAATGTTACTGCCATATAACATAATTATAATATAATTGAATTGAATTTAATGGACTCGTCTAAAAAAGGCTTCCAAGTCAAACGAAGTTCGCGGGCGTTGCCGAGCCTTCGGGGATGGGCACTTTATGTTTGTGGTTTTGTAACATAATCACTTGAAATCAATGTGTCAAGGGCATACGATATAGGCACATGCGTGGTGTATTAGGTGTCCATGCACGTGTTATTGTTTACATTATTGTTATTATCACGAATATTATTATCACCTTTGTTAAAGGACAATTGAGTATATTATAATCTCGATATTTAATTAAATCAAAACGATTGTGTTCAGCAGCACATAACACTTATGTAAGATACGGCATTGAATAAATGTCACCATTCAACGACCGTTGCTGTTGAGCTGATACATAGAGTTATGTCTACTAAATATACATAAATATATCCAGCAAAAATTGCATTTTCGTACTTTTATTTTCTGTACATAAAACTGTATAAAATATAAATTAAGTGATATGAAGATAAAGGTAAACAAAAACTAGAGTACTAGACCTATCATATAAAAGTATATAAACTATAAGGTGAATATGTTTTCTGTCACGAATATAGTGCGATATACATCAACTACATGTGCATATTGTCTAAAATTTTAAATCCATTGACACATGGGCTCAAACGTAAACTTTTAAAAACATCTTAAAATTATTTATAAAATCAGATATAAGCTGTTTGGACAACAGTTAATCATTATTTTTTTCACATTAGTTCTCTTCTATAGGCTATAATACACCGGAGTATTCGAAAATCAAATACACACATAATATTGTATGTAATTTGTTTTTATAATTTGATAATACTGTTAACCTGTTATCCTGAATTTAGAAAACCCTATTCAAAATATACATGAATAATCGACATATATACAAACATATATTATAAGTAATACACTGTAAATTCATAAAAAATCCAAATATCCAAATACACTTCAAAGCAATATTGCAACATATTTTTATTTCTTGTGTATAATATTCTATATTTTCTTGGATATAAACTATTAAAAATTTTGATTTTTTGACATTCAAATGATATCCAATAAATATAGTTACCTATAAAAAATATAATGCGGTTTTTAAAAGTTTCTTATTATTATTACGATCTAAAATAAATTTATCATTTAACAAATTTTAACAATTTAGATAATATAATGTATTTAGCATCTAAAAATCGTTTCCGAAAAAAAAACCAAAACCTTTCAAAAAACAACAATAAAATATTATTTTTACGCAATTCCGATGTCCATCATGACCATTGATTTGAGTTGTATATAAATTAGAACTTTACATAATCTCATCATCGTGACACTGTTATGTAATAAGTAAAAATATATAATATATTTTGACGTTTTGTTATAGTATCTATACCAACCATCGTGATAAGCATGTATGCAGCGGGCTGTTCGAATTCAATAGCATTCGACATGTTGTCAAATACACATACAGAATTGCGTGAACAGACTAGATGACGATCTGTACAACGGCCTCTCAAATGCGTTGTCGGCTTATTGAATTTTATAATATTATGCACACATACATATATAAAATATTATTTTACACAATATAAATGCACTCTTTATAGGTCGACATCGCCGTCGTATGTGTACACGTTTTGTGTATTATTATTATTATTAAACATCAGTATATACACAATGAATTATATATGTATATAAACTTCAAGGATCTCGTCGTGCTGAGATAATTTTTTTATATTAATTGTTGTTTGAAAAAAGCTACAGCGCGGGTTGACGATGGTCGGCCGAGATCAGTGTTTTTAGCATTCACACACAACACACACATACACACACACACACACACACACATACATACACGCTCACACTTATTAAATAATAAATATGCTCGTATTATATTATATCTTATACGTTTCGTACATGCATAGATGTAAACAGTTTTGTCTCCGTCCTCTCACGTTTAACGTCCGTGAAAATGACGACAGCTGCATGGAATTAGTATATTTAACAATAATACATATACGCATTCGTCTTACTCTCTCACCACTCTGCCTGCAGTAAAATATTTCATACATATTATTCTGCGTGACTGTAGCTACTCAGACTTGATTAAAAATCTGCGCGCGTAAACCATTCGGCGGTGACGCTCGCTGTTTCGTACGCGATCGATTAAACAATACAATACGTAATATATATTATTATTACATAGGCGCGTTCTCGCGAGCGACGGCGTTTTTTATGTGTATATAAATATTGTTTTCAGTAGTAGCGAGTGAACGATGTAAACATTTGAAAACACTCTGACGCTTTTGACGTGCTATAAAATTGCTCGAACAATATAATATATTCACGAACGATAGCCGCCGTCTATTATACTAGCTATACACACGTATAAATAGTGTTGATGGCGTCGTTAAGTTTTTCTTAAAATCACTGAAAGACCAGAACTACATAACGCATTTTGAACGAATTTTCGCTGTTAAGATTATGATGTTTAATGCCAACCGCAACACAGACAATGATGATGCATTTCGACACATTGAAAAAACAGCCACTATATCGTCACTGTTAAACCATTATTTTTAGTTTTTACTCTGCCGCAGTCAAAACACTGCACCTGTTCATAATAATATCGTATTGGTTCTGTCCGCACCGCGTCTCCATCACATTATAGTATGATGTCACACTGTAATCAGATGACGAACATCCGACTTAGTCATCGTCACATCCGTCATACTTCAAATTCTCCAGTTCCAGGAACTCGCGGTTTTGTACTTAAATACACGGTGGCATAGCATAGGTATAAAATAATATATATTATAACAAGACTAATATTCTGACATATTCTGGATCCGTGACATGGGTTTACACGTGATTTAACATCAACCTCAATTTACACAAAAATGTAAAGTCAACAATTATTACAACACAATATTATGGTAGGTATAGTATTATGGTAATGTTATGAATATGTGTATAGATACACACCTAGTCCACAATGTGTTTATGTATATTATGCTTAACGGTATGTCGGTATATAAAACCAGAGAATATGAATTCGCTTATTTTTTGCAACAGACGCAGACATTGCAGATTTCTATTTCGAAAGTATTATTTTTTTTTGCGCACGCGGCTTTATAGTCCCGTGTGCAACATTAATTTGGTACCTACTACCTACATGCGAAAAAATCATCCGGCTCTCGGTTCTTGTATATGCGCACTGCGTTATATATTTTTATAACCCCCACGTACGTCTGCCGACACCTTACGCCCAAATACAACCGCCGCGACGACGTAAAGTGTGTTATTGTAAACCAGAAAACTACTATTTATCTTTGACCGAAGGGAAAAGTGCTTCGTCAAGCCGTATGTGTATAATATACCTATACCTAATAGAAACTACGATGGGCAAATTAAAAAAAAAAACGCAGAGTAGGTATAACTATTTGTATAGGTACTATTTAGCTTAGTAGTAAACTAGTAGATACTATACTTATAACAACCCGCGAACAATATTTTCGAAATTAACATAATACATCGAACTACGATTATAAGACTGAAATACGATAATCGAACAATTCGACATTTCTCAAGTTAATGAGCGGTGAAACTTAAAATCTCGCTTAAAACGCCTCTGAGAATTTCTATATAGATACTGACCTGTTTTTATGATATGCGCGCATGTATTCCAATATTGACTTAAATTAACTCGTATTATTACTATTCTAAGTTAATTTCAAAAATGTAAATGAGATCGAATTATATTAGTATTATTATTAATACTCGAAAGGATTATTGGTATTAATATTTTGAAAAATAAATAATATATACTATTTTAACAAAGAGTACCCAACAAACATATAACATAATGTAATTGTACATTTATGCAAAACCGTTTAAATACAAAAGTACCTAATCTTAGAAAATAAATTGTTTTCTAAATTTAAATTTAATCACAGAGAAAAAGAAAAATTAGTAGTATCAATTATTACAATGGAATTTAAAATTATCTTAAAGCACAAAATATATTATAAGTATATATCTCAAATATAAAATACTAACCGAACATCAATATTGACTTTGTTGGGTTTTGAGTATAATTTTAATTACTAATTTATATTTTACAATATTATACATACACCAATATCCTGTATATTATATTAAATAAAGAACGGAAGATATTACATTTCAACAATGATAAATATTACAATTTAGTTAATAATAAATAATTTAGTTAATTGATTATAAACTCAGCGTGTTATATACCAGTACATTTCAACACATACGATAAATATAACATATTCATGTACTATCTTTTTAACTATCAAAATTAATTTCGTTAAAAATATGAAATACAATTTTATTAATATACCTATTTGTATTATTATTAATAATTGTATATGTATTTATTTCTCTAATACTAGACTACTGATAGTTTTGCTATTTTGATAAATTATTATTAATATGAATTAAACAGACAAAATTAATATGATGTCATAACATAATGGAAAATTTATCAGAAATATAATATTACAACATTCGTATAGACATCTTATTTTAAAGTAAATAAATGTTTATTTTCAAAGTCTAAGCTAATACTTTTTAGTATGCATCAAATGAACCGTTTTTATTGGTTAACTTAAACATTTTAGAGTCGAATTTTTATAATTTAATTTTATAAAAAATTGCTTTAGTATTTTAGCATTTTTACTACATAAATATTAAGAACTATAAACCATAAAATTCACTAGCTACAACAATTAATATTTTTGAAATATTTTTTTATTTTCTTAAAAAATCTCAGAAGTATGCATTATTTAAATCATAAAAAAAATTTTTAAACTTTTATTTTCAATTTAAGTTATTGTAAAACTGATTGATATTTATTCTATTTCGCTAAAATCAGTCGCGTTTTATGCCAACAACTATAATAATTAATAACATCAGTGACTTATAAGTCTACTGAAATGTCTGAAACACACGTGGCTCAACTTTGTGGATAGTGGATCCATTCAATACAAGAGGTGTCTGCGGACACAAACAAAAATAAGTAATGAACAGTGCATTTCAATTTCCTCGAGGTGTGATTCAATGTTATAATTAATTATTAAATTATTTAACTATAGAATTTATTAGCATTAATAGTTTATTCTTTAAAGATGCCTATTGCGCGGCACGTGTTATTTTTACTATGACACGCATTCGTTAATTATTATTTATTATTATTACCACGCCCCCATAATATTATACTGAATATAAATTACAACATATTTTGCTTGTTCGACTCGTATAATATAATATGTGCACGTACGGTTGGCCAATATTGACGTTTTAAAATATAATTTTCGTATGTCTTACCTTATTTTTTTTCGGTCGTTTCTGTCTTTAGGACGTGCTGTACGCTATCGAGACCTGCAGAGCTGCTGCTGCTGCAGTTGAGAATAACGCGACCAGGCACGGAACCGTTTACGGCATTAAGTTAACCCTTCGAGTCCTTTTTCACTACGACGAAAACGTATTAGAACAGTATTAGTACAATATCGCGTATAGTTTTGTCGATGGCGGAATAATGAAATTCAGAAACCCGGAGTAATCGACACGTGCGCCGGATTTTGGAGGGAACGCGTGACTGACTGACTTCGTATCGATGACCGGTCGCAGTGGTCGTGTGGATCCGCGGCAAAAAAGCGGCGGGTCGACGAGGCGGAGACATCTAGCGGTGTTCGTAGGCAAACCGGTCCGTCTGCGGCCTACGCGCTACCGTCACGATGACGCACCGTACAACGTGCACCACTTGCATCCGAACTCTGTGGAGAATGAAAAAATTAATGACAACATTAATGAATAAACAAGATTGTTGTACGTTTATCGAAATGAAATAATAAACGCAGCATGTGGTTTAGAATTGAAATAAAAACAATAATATTAACGGTCAGATAAGTATTTCGGTGAATGGCGTGGTATAATATTATTATTATTATTATTATTATTATTATTGTAGGACATACCTAAAATTTAAATATTATTCACGGTTACTGCTGCTCGATACTTATAAAAATATTTAAAATTACTAACAATCAAAAATTTAACAATCGAAAAAACAAAAACTAACAAAATAGTTAACTTGTCTATGGACTATGGATCTATTATGTAAAATGAGATATAATCAGAGAAAACAAAATAAATTTCATGTATAAAAAATTATAGATTGAAAGTTTATAATGTTTATATAAAATCAATTTTAGATGACAAAGGATGAATATGGCCATTAAAAAAGTGAGATTTTGAAAAGTTCAATGACTGAAACATATTTTGTGCTTGTGTGGTACAATATTGCTATAAAATAGTACAAAATATAACTCGTATTTAACGGTGCCTATTCATTATTTATGATCAACGAGGATTTTTTTCTCGCTGACAAGTGAAATTAACAGCAAATGCAACTGCAAAATTCTATCACCACTATTCACAATCCCATATTAATCTCCTGAAAATATCGTTTTACATAATGATACAAATACTATTTATTTTAGTCGTTTTTCGCGGTCGATTGGTGACGAATTAATAAAATTACCATTTCGGCAAAATCGTTGTTATTGATCGCGATCCACTAAAAATACTTGTGACGACGTAGATATAGCTTGTAAATTATTATTAAGTCGGAACTCGTTATTTAAACATGATTTTATAAGTAAAGTATGCCTATGAGATTTCTGCGATAAGAGTATATTATACAAACTAGAGAATGTATCAACACGGTAATACCATACTATTAAAGTAATGCTTCTAGCCACTAACGATTTAGTTACAGTAGTTTAACAGACTTTAATCGTCCTAAACGTAATGCTAAAGTATTTAAAATACGCGTTTGATTTTAATGGCATTCTACTACATCGATTGTTGATGTATTCTCTGCTATAATATCGATGATATACCAATCACGACCTCAAAATAACTTGAATTAAATTACGTTTTGATAACATATAACTAAATTCTTATTCTGTTTTATTATCACAAATTCTTATTACAATCATGATGCTTAGAATACCGTATAATTAAAATATTTTAAATTTCTATTTATATACCTATGTCTATGTGGCAATGTCTATAACGAGAATTAATAGATTATAAGCACGATTGGTACATGTATAATGACTATTATAATAGTCTTTAATGTATAATGTATAAAATTAGTTAAATATATTTAATATTTATATGTTAACTGTGTTGAATAATTTTTAAAATCTTGTCAGATAATATAATAAAATTATGACTTAGTTTTAAAATGTAAACTATCAATGCCAGAAAAAAAAATTCAAATGAAATGAAAGTAATACGTTGTTTATCGCAAGTGTGTTAAAAAAATATAGACAATAATAAAAAAGGAAAATGTTTATATCATGTCAACTAAACAATAAAGTACCTAGTAAAGTACACATTTCAATTTATTTTCATTTCCAATTCACAAATCCATAGTCAAATATTATGATACCACTTGAGACTTTTAGACTTAGAGTTTTTACAGTTCACGGTACCAGTAATTAAATAAAAATATAATTTAAACCATAAATACCTATAGTATTAATAATATTATCTACAATATTAAAAACCATCTTGTGAATTGCAATAATATTTCACTCTGCACAGAATCTTAATACTAATTATTAACTGTTAATAAATTATAAGTAAAGATATTATGTATATTTATTATTTACACAGTTTATTAGCTATAACATATGCAGGGCTAGATCTAGGGGGAGCGATCCGTGGCATTTGCCCCCGAAGCCTTGGTCGGGGGGCACCAAATTACCAAATGATAAGTGGATATATTAACCATTTTTATTTATCAAAATTTAATGGGAATTGGGAATATGGGATGGCTGGCGAGCTTGCTGAAGATGAAATAATAATTAAAATTAGTGTAGTCTATAGATTATAAGTGAAAAACAAAAATTCAACATTTTAATAAAATCTGTTATGGATAATAATTTATCAGGATTGTATTGAACCAATGAAAAATATTGTATTGTCATTTTCATTTTAAGACGGTAATATGTTGTTTAAAATTCCATTAAATTATGTAAAAAAACATTCGATCGACTTATGTAATAAGTATGAAAAAGACTTAACAGAATTTAATTTATATACGAAATTTCAAGTTTTAAATAATATATTTTTGCGTTAAACGAGTCATTAAAATAAGGAAATCCTAAATTTTATTATAAAAATAATGTACAAAATGCTTATCCAGATATTTTAATACCATATAAAATATTATTAACTTTACCGTGACTTGAACATCTTGCGAAAAAAGTTTTAGTAAATAAAAATAGTAATTAAATCTTAACTTCCTATCTTCAGCTAATCAAGACAAACTCAACCATCTTTCAATTATAAATTTAGAATCATATTCATATATTTAAATCGAGTAGCCAAAAATTTACATTATGACGATATTATGAACGATTTTGTCGTCAAAAACTCAAGGAAAATCAAAATTTAATGATAATTTGTTATAATATGTACTCAACTCAATTAAAAAACTCATAATTAATATAATCAATTCTGACAATTCTATACGTTATAGCATACACTCGGTGTTTAATAACAGACCTCAGATATAACCACAGATTTTGTTTAAGTCTTAAAATTTAGTCAAGCGCTTCAAAATTCGGAACTTAAATTTCTAGGTCGTCAATAAATGACCAACCCCTGACTTGAGACCCCATATTTTACCAAGTCATATGTAATTTTCATCATTGCGGTTCTTTCTCTCATTAGACACAGTGATTTTTCTTATTATCTAGCACCCTTTTCACAACTATCACGTTTCAACCAATGTAGACACTTCGACTTTGAAAAGTACTGTTTTAAAGCAGAATATTAGTCTGACACTAGTATTGTTCCCATTTCCCATAGTACTGGACTACTGGATGAGTTTATAATTGACATCTGATAATCAACTTAAAGTGTAACGTTTTTCCAATATTTTGGTTCCCCGAGTAGATGGGCCGTAAAGGCTAATAGAACATAAATATAAATACGGTTAGTTAATGCTCTAGCTTCTATACTTAAACTTGAATCCATTGTGTATGATGGAGTTAAAAATATATTTAAATTACGTTTTCTAAGATGATATTTTTTTTACGAAATACTTATATTATAATAAATAAATTCAATACTCATATTAATTGTAGTATTGTACTTATAATAACGAAATACAATTTATTATTATTTTTTTTATATATGTATTCGGACTATAGTCATATTATAATATCGCAAGTATGTTGGCTGGAAAGTAATGATCAGTTAAATCATAACACTGTGCTGGCTAATTAGAATAACACATATTATAATAATATTTAAACCTAATGTTTATTTTATAATGCTTGTCGTCAGTCAGTAAAGTTATTTGAAGACAAACTCATAGTTTAAAATATTTTTGTTCTTCAACTACTTTCTATTAATTTTTTTCATTCTTAGTGCACTATTAGTTTTTTTTTTTAGTAGTAGTTTTATTTCACAAAATTTAATCTTAATTTTAATTGTTTACATTCTAATTTTAAATGTTTATTTTTAGTGAATTATTTTTCAAGAATATTTTGCAAACAGACATTGAGTACTCTTGTGTCTTTATATTTTCTAATATAATCCACATCACTTTAGCTATCATTGGTATTCAAAAAGGACATGTAAGATTTTAGATGTATAATAGATATAATGGTACGTGAAAAATATGTTTCTTTTCTGTTACATGATTATTAAAATAAAGCGGTAGTAAATAGGTAAGTATGATTTAAGAAATACCTACTTTTTATAATCTTATTTAAGTTCTTATTTTATTTTAGTTTATGTAGTATTATACATTTTTATAGTAATGGATACATATTAATTATATTTATTTTCAGGCGTATGTGTACAATGTTGAATTCAGAAGACAAAAACACATCAATATAAATGAAATTATTCACATTGTCAATATATAACATTTTAATTGAAGAGTACCGTTCATAAGTTCATTGGATCATCATTAATATCATGTACGTCCTAAATTCAGCATTGTCAACGAGAATAATTTGAAATTTTAGATTTTTAATAGACACCTATAATGATACGTGAAAAATATGTCTTTTCTACTACACGATAATTATTATTTATTAATATAAAAGTGCCAGTAAACAAATAAGTACAATTTAAGAAATAATTTTGATAATCTTATTTAAGTTTTTATTTTATTTTAGTTTATATGGTATTATATATATTATTTTAATATTAATGGATACATATTAATTATATTTATTTTCAGATGTATGTGTACAGTGTTGAATTCAGAAGACAAAACACATCAATATAAACGAAATTATTCACATTGTCAATTTATAACATTTTAATTGAAGAGTACCGTTTATTGGATCATCATTAATATCGTGTACGTCCTGAATTCAGCATTGTTAATGAAAATAATGTGAAATTTTAGACGTTTAATAGATATAATGATATGTGAAAAATATGTTTCTTTTCTATTACATGATAATTATTTATTAATATAAAAGCGCCAGTAAACAAATAAGTACAATTTAAAAAATAATTTTGATAATCTTATTTAAGTTCTTATTTTATTTTAGTTTATGTAGTATTATACTATTTTAATATTAATGGATACGTATTAATTATATTTATTTTCAAGTGTATATGTACAGTGTTGAATTCAGCAGACAAAAATATATCAATATGAACGAAATTACTTCACAATAAAACATTTAATTGTAGAAGCAAAAAAATACGAACGGGCGATTCAGGTGAACCGCCAAGTTCGACCGTTGACAAAAGACAAAAAAGTCCAGGCGGAATGAAAGCCTTATAGAGGAGAATTGACGAGCCGTGAACATTCTGCGCCAATCGTTGGACTTAGAAAGCCTTTGGCGATTAATCGATTCGGCGGAAAGTTAACCGCGTTCGAACAATTATATACATTCTGAATTCAACATTGTCAATAAGAATAATGCGAGATTTTAGATGTATAACAGATATAATGATACATGAAAAATATATTTCTTTTCTATTACAAGATTATTAAAATAAAAGCAGTAGTAAACAGATAAGTATAATTTAAGAAATAATTATAATAATCTTATTTAAGTTCTTATCTTATTTTAGTATATATAGTATTTTAATATTAATAGATACGTATTACGTACCTATTAATTATAATGTATCTGTGTGGACTAGGCCTAAAGTTTATACTCGGGGAAACCACAATAAAAAAAACGCGCCACATGCAATACCTCATGCAACATTAAGGTTGATATAAAATCAACTTTCATAATGTGCTAAGGTGGTGAGGAAACTTGCAATACATTATTGTAGTTTGTAATGTAAAATAATATTAACATTATATAGACAAAATGTGTACTAAATTGTTACTGTACATTGATTTTTACCAATAAATTAATGTTGTTATTAAATCTTTCTTAAGAATTTCTTAAACTGTATTCCGTGAAGCTTGAGTAATTTTTTTCAACATTTTCAAGAAAATTACTTTAAAATATCTAAATAGTGGGCTAGTGGGGAAAAACATATTTTTATATTAAATAATAATGTATATATATGGTATTATGGTATAGCTATTTGCATACATGCCAATTAATTTCCTGGTTTTCATACGTAAACATTAAACCTGTATAATTTATGAAACTATAATTAAATACAATCAGTACCTAATTAGTTTTATATTACTGAATGTGTTAATAAAATTCAAAACGATAAAGTTAAAATTACTATATTATATTGTATAGTGTATATAATTTCAATATACATAAAGTCAAAATAGTTAAACAGCTCAATTTTTTTAATAGAACTATTTGCATAAAATATATAAAAAATTATATGCCTAAGAGAATATTTTTAATTATTATGTCATTGATTATAAATTCAAATACTTATTATAACCCTTAGTCAATGATATTATTATGTGTATATTAATATCATATCGTTAATACTGCAATATATCAAACTCTAGGAAATTAATATTTTGCAACATTCTTTATAAAAATAATAATAATAATAATATTAATAAAATATTTGTTTTATAATACTCACGTAGTCACACTATTACCTACTTCATATAGGTATGTATTATAAAATGGTATACCTTAATCGGATAAACTATATAACCTTCTTAGTCTATAATAGTTATGTTGAATATTTTTTTAGAGAGGAAATTATTAAGGTTCAGTTATCCTTCACGCTGCTTATAATGTCATTGATTTGAATATTGATGGATGATGTATTATTTGACTATACATTAACTATACACATTAATATGTATATTTCGTGCTTTGTGAATTTTATTATGTTATCCAACAGATTTTTTGTAAGCCTCTATATTGCCAATTGTTTCAACGTCTACTATTTTTTTCTTTCTATTTTGTACTATCATAGTTCATAAGATAACGGTAATACATAGTATTATAATACACGTATATATGCACTGGTATAATTTATAAGCTATTGTTTGGCTTATAAACTATATTATATTTTAAAATTCCCTTTTTAAATTAAAATTCTGAACTATGAAAAAATAAAAATACTTTAACATACATATTACAATATGATTGATAAAACTCATTATTCTATTGACTTAAAATTCGATTTTATGTTTATAAATCAAAAACTTTTTAAGTTGTAAACTTGTATCAATAAATTTTAAATACACAAAATTATAAATAATGCAATTATTTTTATTTGAGTAATTTCTAATATTAAACAAGAAGAGTAGGTTAAATTTGTTAAAACTAAAAATTCATATTTATTTAAATCAATTTAGACTCTGATTTATACCAAATAGTATTAATCACAATAAAATTCTAAAATATTAGTATAAAGTTTTGAAACAATGAGACAATACGGGAAAGGGCGGAAGCTTATTTCACTCAACTTTTCTCTTATTATAATAAAGCTTGGAACTCGTGAACACAAAAATTAAAATATTTTGAACTATGAATAGATAACATCTTACATTGCTCGGGATACGGACTACTATTAATATGTAAATAGTAAATACATTTTAGATGTATACTATAACATGTCATGCGCAAAAACATAGGTAGCCACTAGCCCGTAAAAACCTATATGTATACTTAGTATGGTTTGTATGGATCTACTTGTACACAAATATTATAATATACCAAGTACCTATAATTTGTATTTTATTAACTATTTATAAATCATCTATTTAATGCAATATGTGTGGTATAAGTCTTGAGGTTTTTTAAAGCATGTGTTTATGTATAATATTCACATCCAAACATCCATTGATGGTCGTGAAAATACCGATAAGATTCAAACCGTTCACGGTGTTTTTCCAAATTCTTTTGCGGCAATAATTATGAAGGCACACAAGTTCATAAACTGTAGGAATCGAGTAAAATATATCATTAAAGTATTTACTTTTTTATAGTTAGTTGACATTGTTAAGCTTTTATAATTTGATCACTAATTGAAGACATCTTTACTATAAATACTTGGACCTATAATGTACAATGGACAAAGCAAGAATTACGGGTAAACAATCATAAATTCATAAATATACACACATTTTTTTGTTTTATTTTTTAATAAATGTATTGTTACTTTTAAAACTATTGGTTATTTTAATACATAACTTGAAATGTAAGAAACATTATTATTCGTTAAGGATGATTTAAATTATGTCCACTTACCTATTATAACGTTTATAAAACTGTACTCGTTTATTTAATGACTATCCGAAATTGAAATTTAATAATAATAATGTTTCTTTTTAGCGGAAAATGAATAATTAATAAAAATTTACATAGAGCAACACGTTTCATAGAATTCGATCGTGAGTGGGTTTGTTTACATCGAAATCAAGCATTGAGAATTTATTTTCACAAACACAACATAAATATAGTTAGTATAATATACAAATATATTGTACACAAAATATGCGACTCATTCATAAAACTAAAATAAGAAGAATGTTACTTTTTTGTTTTTTTAGCTCCTATTATAAATAATTAATGGATTGTATTGCATGCATTTTATATTTAAATCGTATACTGCAGTTATGAAACAATTTAGTATAATTTTCAAATAAACGTCACAACGCCTCTTATTTTTTTTTTCATATAAATGACTTTTACTGTTTTTCCATAATAGTATATTTTATTATAAGATTGGATGTTTTAAACTTTTAAATTAAATATATATTTATTTTTTTTAATACTTATATCGAAAACGTAGGCTCGTTATTATGTTTACGACGTACAAATGTCGTTAGTGAATAGTGGTTAAATACTATTTATTTATAATTAGAATTTATATTATTATAACTAAATAAGTATAAATTTATAAACAACATATTTTCTTTACCTATTGTACCTTAAATGTACCTATAAAAAATTTAGAGGTTAAAATATTTATTTAGTATCATCAAGTTTTTAATTCCATTTATTATTTATTTTTTAATGCTCACCGACCAGACTATAGTTACTGAAGTATTGTTTATTTGTTTTCTTTGAGGTTTTTTTAAATTTGACTACATGTAGTAATATAGAGAAAAAAATATCCTGATGTATCTTCGTACTTGCAAATGATAACTTTTTTATTTACTATTATGGTATCGGCAGTATCATTATCATTCGCGTGAGCAATATTTACTTACGAAAACTCATAAATTTAAACGTGCAGTCGTATTCCGATATAATTGATGAATTTCGCGACTAGTTTATTATTCTGAAAACTGATCTATCATGCTCCTTACATTACAAAAGGTGAATACTGAATTTTATCAAAATAAATTATTCTAATTTTTATTCACGAGCTACAGAAGAATATTGTTAGATACTAAAATGTATATTTTAAATAAATATAAACCAATGATTTATTTAAGGAAAAAATAATAAATAACATCATATATTTATAGTCGATTCAATAGTCGCATAACCGACTATAGAGAATATATATATATATATATACGTAGTAGGTATATTATATACATAGTATTATATTAGATAAGTATTTATACATATATATTAATCATCACGTACCGTACCCAACGGAAAATAATTTAATCCGATGACCAATCGATACGCAGTGTACACATGATATTACAATACGCGTCGATAGAACATCAGACTCTGCTTAAGCCCTCTAGCCCCCCCCCCCCTAAATTTACGCCTAAATAAAGGCCACTCGAAAGACTTTAAATTTTAATTAATTTATAAGTTGTATACGTCATAAGCAGTTGGAAAAATTGTAGTATTGTGTTTATTGTTAGATATTTCCGTATTCTGGGATAAGGGACGGCTGAATATTAATTTCGTATTGTTCATGTTAATATAATATTCGTGGCAATAATTTAATAATAATTATTAGTAATATTAATGATAACACGCACATAGGCACACGTCCTATTCATTTTTACTCACACAATGTAATCTTACTGAAGTGTACAGTGTACTTACAACAATATAATATAATGATATCAACGATTATTACTATGTCGCAATATGCAATGAGAAAGGCGCGACACGACCAATTATTAGATGCATCCGCTGTAGCGCTTGCAGCCGATGCAGTTGCTAAACGTCTAATTGAATGTTGCACGTTTGAAACTCAAAAACAATACATTTTTTTCCGTTTATTTGGATAATAATTTTTTGTTCATCTCGCAATCTGAAAATTTTAAATAAATATTCAAACCTAGCCTATACTTCTAGAGACTAAAAATGATAAAATGTGCTAATGTGCATTATATTACTTTATTTTTAAATAATTGTATAATCTATACTGTAAATCTTACTCCTCCGACCTTCGATACCGGTAATAACGGTAAAATAATGTTTAGAGAACGTTTAATAATGATGTAGCCGACGAGATGCAAGCGAAGCGTTTATTTAGTGTTCGTTTGTTTATATTATTATCTTGTAATTATTACAGGACATTGCAGTTATTTTGTGATATCTGCAGTATAACCAGCATTTTATGGAATAATGCCGTTTTGTCGTCAACGAGTATTTTTCGAACGGAAATAAACAGTTCATGTTTTTATTTTCGGGTCAAACACCCCGGGATGCGAAGCCGAATCGATCCTCTGCCGGCGGAAACAGTACTCAGTGGAATGTATAACAGAGTAAAACTAAATAACAAAATGAAAAAAAAAAAAAAACATTTTACGACTGCAATAAAATCCCGCGCTCCGTGCAGCACAAGGTCGACCGACAACTGCGACTTCAGCCTCCGCCGCCACCGGAACAACAACAATAACAACAACAACGTCTACGTCACATACAATAACCATAAAACGTAGTATAAAACAACATTTTACTACCATCATCGTCACTGCGTAGTAAGCGCAAACTACGAGAAAGGGTTGCGCGCCAACAACATTGTGCAATCCAAGTATTGTACATCCTCCGCGATTACCAGGGTCTCAGCAACCGCGCTGCCGTCGCCGCCGGAATCCGGGCGGCGGCGTTGGCGGCGATCGTTCCCGGCGGCGGCGGCGCCCCCGACGATTAGCGCCCCATAGTATCCTAGTGCTCGCGGCCCACACATCGGTGGCTGGCCGCGACCCGACCTAAATAATAATTCCGGCGGCTCCCCGGTACAGTTTTGAACGGACCACATTTTGAACGCCGACGACCGTTTTGCCGCCCACGCCTTTAACGCCGTCCGGAAATCGCGAAGTTTCGGCGTCCAAGTCGCTTATTGCCGAGATCTATTCGCTTTTTGCAAATTGTTTTGGAATTTTGTTCTGCCGACGCAGCGTGAAAATGTTATTCGTCACGATGTTTTCAAACGTATTAATCAGCTCCAATTTGTAAGTTGAAACGTTTAATATTAACAAACGGTCGACGGCAAAGTGTGAGTAAAATATTGCCGACGATTGTTCGACATTAAAATAAGCAGATTGTTGCGACGAGAAAATATTTAGAAATAATCAGAAATAAATATCGCAAAATCATATTTTTGAGGGACACACTTCCCTCTTTCTTAGGCCCTAATAGAACCAGCGAGTTACAGAGTTTAAATCTCTATGGGTCGAGCGGCTAAATTTTTTTTTCGATTAAGTATTACATTTAATAAAATTGTTCTAATCTATTTTAACGGATTGTACTCCGACACTTATCCTATCCTTCTGTCCTTATGAACTTGCTACTCGTGGTAAAAATTGAGGAAATTAATAACAAATGTCTTAATAGTACTTATTTTTATGTCCACAGCACCTTTTTACAGGGAAATTACATAGCGTTTAACTGTAGATTTGTAGTTCACGCAAAAACATTTATCGTAAACGTATTATCACATATTATTAATAATTATCATTGTCCATACAAAAAACATTGATATTGTGTAAATTCTTAATTTTTCAATACTTTTTATCAAATTATTTCAAGTAACAAGAACACACAAATTGTATTGATATTTATTTAGTATTTTTTAACTAATCAGCACTATATTTTTATTCTTTGAAATAATTATTTCAGTTTTTATGAAAAAGTTAGAAAAATCAATAATTACTAAGAATTGCTTCACTCGTAACTCACGACTATATAAGCGATATACTGATATATCTATAGCTGTTAAATCTGTAACTCATTACCATTCGCCCACGGAACGGTTTAAAACGTGCCACCGCAAACGAAATCAGCAGCCATGGTCAGATATTATTATATATATAATATATATATTATAATTGTAATATTACAACAATATGCAACGATAAATGCATATTAACGAGAGTAAATTGTGGTCGAATTTCTTAATCGTATACGAAATGCTCGTGCATGATAAAAAAAAAAAAATGCAAAAACTGTAATAGTATTGTATCGGTAACAAATGATCTCGGAAACAAAATTATTTATAAATAAATATTTTTTTCAAAAGATTAGTGTGATAAAAATTTAAAAAATATTACATCTCCAAAAAATGGCAACCTGCGAACAGCAGGGCCGTTTTTGGGATGTGTGGGACTCGCGCGGTTCGGATTGCATACGGGTACAACAAGTGCCTCTCTGTGCGGAAGAAACCCATTGCGCGTCGTAGGATTGTGTCGGGACACTGCGACCGGGCGGCACTGGCGGCGGCATCGGGAGTGTCCTCCAACCGCGACACCGGAACATGTGATGGAACACGCATGAGCAGATCGGCCTAAACTTCACTCAGGGATCGATGTTCAGCATGCCATCACTGGACACACCACTCCCGCCGGTTACTTTGCCCATCGCCGGTATATATACTTGCTGTTTCACAGCACTCGTTACTAGCGAGAAGATTTTGGCCCAACGCCCGTATTGTTAGCTGTATGAGACTTAAGTCGCCAGGCCTGATGTAAAAGGATAGCCTGACTACCGGCACGTCCGATAAATTAACGTTCGAGTCGGTCCGACCGATCGCCGGTCGGTCACGATCAATTTTCCGACGAACCGCAATCGGACCTGTCGACTGTGGCGATGACTGACGACGACTGCTGCGGCATACGATAAACTAAACGCTTGTGACCACCAACAGATGGCGAATCGGTAGGAACGTCGCGGTCGGCTCAACTACAGCCAAACTATTATAGCGATGGCGAAATATTTGAATAGGTATACTCACGTCAGTTTATCATGTAGATAAGTATTGCCTATTCCGCGCCACTTCGTTTTTTTACCCTCAAGATGTAAATTTATTATTTTATATCCACTATTACACTTAGATATTATTTAAATTTAAATTTGACATGGACATCATGGTGGCGTTTTGGAAAAAAACAGTGTTAGCGAATTTACACACGTACAATTGTTGATCACAAACCAAAGTTAATTTTTCTTCACGTGTCATTTCGATTTCGGTGTGCCGGGTTCGTAGACGGGAAGTTTACATGTAAATTACGCTACGTAAAACGATACCGGAATATATTTGATCCAGTACAGATAGGTAAAATACTAAAATATGCGACGAAAAACGGTATTGGCCGTTATCCATAAGAAAATTTAAAAATATGTACACAACCATAAGCGTGCGCAGACTTAAAATTTGGAGCGTGCCCGAGAAAAATTTGAATTATATATTATACACACAGAGACAGAGAATAATATAATTATTATCAAAAAAATAGAGTAAGCACAAGTCATATTTGTGTATTATAAATATTATAATGTATTTATTATTATTTATATTAATATATGTTTAAAGCATCATTCGTCTATTTTCTAATGTATCAAATTCATCAAAGGTAGGCATTAACTGTAGTTAAAAAGTTAATTTTTTTGAACTTTTTTATTCTCATCAACTTATGGATATCATTTCTTGTTCTATGTAAGATTTCATCCATAGCAACGCAAGCTCCTATTTTTAATTTATAACAATATAAAATTTTATTAACAGCATACTATTGATAATTTAAAAAAAAAAGTATAAAATACTTTTTAGATAAAGAATCAACTATAAAATGACTCGATTTAGAAAATATTGAATGCTTTTGCGTTGTCCACTATAACCACGCGTGAATCGCAGCTAGTCATTACTTGTATAACATATACTTACGAACAGAAGTATACATAGACACTTGTTCCAAACCGCAGATTTTACTTAGCACATGAAAATGAGGAAAATACAAATACACCTGCTCCATTTACGCCACTGACGTTTGGTACCGAATCGCTTTTTCTTCTTGTTTGCATCTACACCGGAATCAGACTCGTGCATAGAATCTACCACGTCAGGCGGACTTGAAGTCTGCTCCTTTACCGCTACTGCATCGGAACACGGCGAGCTTTTGATATGGTCCATCGTGGCCATTGCACTGGTACTGGGCAAGCATACGATGGTATCGTCCACTGCCGTCACTTTGCTGACACTTGGAACGATTGTGTCATCTACCGTCACCACTTCGTCCGCGGCACTGGGTACGTTTGGTGTACCGTCTACCGACACCGTTTTCGTGTCGGTAGTACTCGACAGACCACTGCCACCCTCTACTGCCGTCGCTGTACTGGTGCTGGGACGACTTTCGGAATTCCTTGTTGCATTCGAATCATGGGACTTTCTTGTAACGATGGGATCGAAATCGTAAGGCATCACATTCACAAGCGACTCTTCCAACGCTGCATCTTCTACGCATATTTTGTGGCCTTTGAACGAACAGACTACGAGAGACAATAAAGGAAAATTTAATATTGGATTATTTTTTAAGCTTTCCGATTAAGGATGTCGTGTATATACTTTCACATTTTCTAATAGATAAAGGCCAATATCTTTTTTCTTTGCATATTTCGCATATCTGCACTGGTTTAAAAATGTTCCGGTACCGTTTTAAGTGGCGTAATTTACAAGTAAATTTCCCGTCTACGAATCCAGCACACCGAAATCTAAATAACACCCGAGGAAAAATTAATTGTGATCAACAATTGTACCACATGTGGAAATTCACTTACTCTGGCGTTTTCCAAAAAACCACCATGATATATACGTCGAGTTCGAATTAGATTAACAGTTCAATATAATAGTAAATATAGAAAATAATATTTACAGATGTAAAAATTGCATAGAAAATATATTATAATAAGTCGTATTATTGAATGTTGTTTGAATAATAAATATTCCGATATTAAAATCAAAACTGTTTATAGAGACCCATATATAGAGCCAGCAACATAAAATAACTGTGCTAGAAATTACAAATCGTAACTAGTATAGTGATCGTTCTTGAATTTTTTTCATAGGTGTAGAAGACTAGCATCTAGTTATTCTAGTTATAAAAGTTCGTTAATGATGTTAAAAAAAAAATACATAACATATACAGCTGTTTAATCAACCAAAGAATATTTTTTTGAAAGCTCAAATTTATAAATTATACAAATCTGTTACGCCATGTAACTTTTATACATATGGTTATTCGTAGTCAATTTCATAATTAAACATTTATAAATTATAATGATATAGTACATCGACAGATTTTATAATAATAATCGGTAATTATACTATTTCGTGTTTCCCGTTTTATATGTGTTCAGTAGGTCAACGAGGTGAAAACATACAGGTCGTGAATTTACACTGTTATAACGTATACTTAGATAGAAAAATACAATCTATTGTAGTTTTTTTATTCATTTAAACTAAGAGTGGAAATCGGACGAATATCTCGTTAGTTGCCACCTCGGTCTATGCGTTATAATTTTATAATATACATGAAATGTAAACTAAATAGACAAAACACATCAAGTATATTCATCACTTATTTATTAGATATATCTTTATATATTAATGCGACCCGTGGCATTTTATGTTCGTGCTCATGAGCATTGTGCAACACTTTATAAATGTCAAATAATTTATTATTGTTGAGATTTAGGTATACGTACGTAATAATACTAATAATGATTATCTACATTATTACGATACATCTTCGATGAACACATATTTACATAAAATAATCTAACGAAGCAGATAATACGTGCACTTTTGTTATATTATGATGTGCAAACATATGACATAATTATCAAATCAATATATAATACGTTGTATAATAACACATTCATAGTTTATGAATTATAAGTATATAATTCAGTACGAATACACATATTAATATCTATGATAAGCACATACTTATAAGGCTGTAAGTACAAGTATTATTAAATGTACGATGGGCATCCATATATAGGTGTATTAGAGGTATTATAATGTATTATCTGTAAACTGAAAAGTAACGAATAACACATGTACATTTTGTAATTTTGTAAATATACATATGTGGAATAAACTGCAACGTGATGCATAATAATGTAAAATACTAAAAAAAAAGACGAGTAAGACATTTTTTTTTTATGTTATTATACTAGCATATGTAGCCATATAGGTAAAGACTAAATTATAGGTATATTGTATAGTTTGTCTGATATCGTGTTTGTTTAAAATACGACATGTTCGATATTCATAATAATGTGTATCTTATTATTATGTATAAAATGACGATATAGCACTTTAGGCCACGCCTTAATGGCATCGGTATAATGTATAATGTATGATTAGTAAATAACTAACCTAACCTATTAACCTAACCTATGGTACCTAATTAGTATGCATACTGAACAATTTTTTTCTTGTCTATAAACACGTCCAATAATAAAATTAAAAAAATTCTAATTTTTAATAATCTTTTAATAGTGTAATATTATATAATATACAATGGGTCTGCACTCTGCAGTCAATCTAGGTAAACATCAATATTTTACATTTGCCATGATATACTCGTACATATGTTTTACTATGTATTGTAGAATAAATATATAGCTATATTGCAAACGTATTTTTAAAAACAATGTCTACTTACTTCTTTTTATCGATCTATAGATTATTTTTATTCTTCTTGTGCGCTAATTGCACTATTAATTAATTTTTAAGTCTTTGTGATGATTAATTTGAGAACAATTACTGTTTACAAGTGTAATTTATACACAATAAATCAAAAACAGTATCTAGCGTTTTTACGAGTGAAATATTATTATATTATAGCAATATATTAACTAAGATGTTATGATCAAGCACTCTCAATAAGTTATGACTTATGACTAATAGGGTTTGGAACGTACACTTTCTTAACCTTATTTTATTATATATTGAAGCCTATATATTATTATCACTATCGATATATCTCCTAGTGGGTGAGAGCTGTTTTATATAAAATAGTTATATTACTAGGCTTATGCGCATTTTTATAAAATGATTTAATATATATATACTGATATTACCATAGTTTATTTTTTATTTCGGATAAAATTTCTTAACTATGTACAGCGAGCAAGATTGAGATAAGCTTAGGAGATGAAAACCACAGAGCGAATGAGCCTAAAACGAAGAATTAATTTTTAAATAAATAGATAATGACTTTATAACATTTTTTTTTAAATTAATTAAAATGGTATAAATTATATATCTATAACAAAAAATAAGAACGGTTATCGTAGTGAAATTTAAGGCTTAATTCTTGTAACTAACAATAAACGTGTCAAGTTGATGAAAACAGCTTGGTTATGGTATCAAAAATGGATCCTATTTGTAATATTGGCTTTTCATACGTGTTCAATTTCAAATTGTTGTTGTTATGATACTTAGTTATGAAATTATGTGGCCTAAAGATATAAATATCGTTACATATATACTCACACCGATACCAAGTAATATAGTCGTATTATTATATTGTTATAATAGAAAAGAAAAGCTCCTGCAGGAAATACATCGCATTTAAAACTATATATTTATATTTTATAAAAAAATCATGATTATGTCAACTGCATTATGTATAAATATTATGCTATTTTTGGCATATACCTATATATTATTATATAAAATGTATTGGTCAATTATAATCTATTACCGCTAACAATAATAACAGATGGTGTTTGTATTAGCAAAGTCAAATTTGAAAAAAATTTTCGGGGAGAAGGATATAAGGGCGATAGCCGATAATTTACCTTGATTGTAAAAAACTGTATTACATTAATATATTATCTTAGTATATATACAAGATTTTTCAATGCATCATATAATATTTGATAATTTTACAAAATTTTAAATAAAATATTTTATATCACAAAATCTAGTAATTTTTTTTTTTGTTTTGCGAAACGGTATAGTAGCAACTTTGTATTTTGTAATTTTTATATACATATTTTATGAGACGTTAACAAAACTCGTATCGTCGACGATGGACCACCATAGGGACGCCAATTGTGGGGCGACAATGCAAAACGTACTATTTGCGTTTTACATATTTTTCAGGAAAGGTCATTTTCTGCTGTGCATTAAATATTTGAGATATACATGTTGTGAAAATGTTTAAAAATAGATAAAAAACTATGAAATAAATTTCTGCAGGTAAAAGTATTTTAAAATGTATTTTTTGTACTTAAATATAACTTTTTAAATTTTGAATTGGATCAAAACGTACTATTTACAACAAATGGTACGTTTTGCTTTGATTAACAAAAATAGTACGTTTTGACCAATATTTTTACAAAACGTTCTATTTGCATAAATTACATTTTACAATAAATATAATTTAATATAATTATATGTTAAGAAATTAAAATACTTTGACTCAACTAAGTGTAATAATATTACACTTACTAGTTACTTGTACTTATTCAATTAAGTTTATTTAAATTAAGAAAATATATAACATATAGGGAACCGATGGTAGCATCCATATAGGTGAAAGGAATACAAGTTAGGTATAATATATTTTAATAAAACACTTTTTTAATAACTTTTAATTAATAAAAACTAAAACAAGGTAAATAAAAGATTAAAGAACACTTAAAAAAGTAAAAAAAAAGAATAATATAATATCAAGTTTTAAATATTTAAAATGTTAAAATTTATCTATAATATAATAATTAGTAATTATTATAATTGCATTAGAACAAAAATGTAGATGACTATTACTACTCTAGACAAAATATACATATAATAAATTAATAAGTTAGTATAAAATAGTAGTTTTCTAATAGGTTAGAAAACAATTTGTATAGGTGTAAGCATTACCTTATTTCTAGCAGTATTAAGAATGTTGATGCTCTGCAGCTTCTTAGCATCAACTACCTGAAGATATGAGTTATAGAAATTATAAAATAATTATTGATTATTGTATTATAGAATTGGTAGTATACAAAATATTAAAAGTTCTATCATGTTATTTTTTAAATAGTACAATAATATATATTGTTTTACTAGATGTATGTACCTACCTTGTTTTTCGCCTTGTCCATCATCAATTTTATTCTTTTCGACATGGTAAATTATAATAAATTATAATAATTATAAAAAACATTAAGTAAATAGCAAGCTGCAAGAGTAAGGTACTTTAAAAATAGAATATGTGTTATCATAAATGAATTAATGAAATAGTTTCATTGATTAGACCTTATCACTAAGTTTTGGCGCGCATAATAATTAATGTTTCAAAGTTATAAACGATTTTTTTTTTTTATGATTTAGGTTAGCACGTAGATAATATGTTAAACAAAATACGTATATCATATATTAAATCTATATAATTTAATAAAATGTAACAATAAAAACAAATTTTAAAACACAGTCGTTTTTGTAAATAGTACGTTTTGCATCAATACATTTTTAGTCCTATACCGTGTACATTGGAAATAGTACATTTTGCATTATGAATGGAAATAGTACGTTTTGGAAAAATTGATGTAATTAGCACGTTTTGACAAATTTTTTTTTACTTTTTATTACGGAATCTATAGCAAATAGTACGTTCTGCATCAAACAGTAAATAGTTCGTTTTGACAAAATGTATATTGTGCAAATAGTACGTTTTGCTTCAATTTACTATTTTAAAAACGGTTATTGAATGGGAAATAGTACGTTTTTACCTAATCTGATGATGCCAATCGATCCGCCGCCATTTCAAACATATAATTCAATGTATAACTCCATTTTGACAAAAATGCAAATAGTACGTTTTGCATTGTCGCCCCACAATTAAAATTCGAACGTAACTGACGAAAACCGGAATGGTAGGACATATTATAGATACACGCGATTGATCAACGCCCAGGCTAATTCTCGTTAAAGGTGCAAATATACGTATCATATTATATACACACGACTTTAAAATTATTTCTAGTGGCGTGTGTATATAATTAACACTAAAACATGCGTTCTTTTATTAATATCAATTGTATAGTCTATAATTATTTATGTAGTCTTCGAAATTAACTCATCGTGACGTCCACCACAGCGAATTTGAGTACTATAAATAATAATAGCTAGCGCTCATCCCGCGTGAAAGTCATTTATAATACATTATCATAAATCATAATAATAATATTTGTAATAAGACGCCATTTTTGCGACCACTGCCGTTATTGCTAAAACGATCTGCAAATAATTACTATGTATTATATACAATTATTTTAACATATTATAGCTATAATAGGTACAATATGGTATTACACTATTACCAGGCGCCGAACATGTGCACCTATTAAAATTATATCGTGAAAGTCAAGATTAGAAAATGCAGGTAACTCGGTCAATTGAAAGCGTGAATCCTATTATAAAAATTTATATTTTAAATTTTAATAATACATAGTATTATGCAAATCGTAAAGATGGTGTGCAATCGAATGAAAATAGGGTACGTGAAAAATTTCAATCATTGAAAATTATTTATTAACTACATAATACCTACACAATTTTATTGTTTTGGTTTTTGTATTATGTTCTGAGAAGTTATATAGTATATAATATCATTTGGAATGATGAATTACTTAATTAGTTTATTTTCTTTAAACGAACTTTTTTTCGACATAATTTTGTGCTATAATATAATGTCATATTTTATTATTACATATTTACTTCTAAGTGTTAAGAGTTAGAACCAAATATATGTTTCAGCTTACTATTGACCTGCGTAGTTTTTAGGAAAATACTTTTAATTTGCTGCTATATCGAGAAGTTGAGTACCACTGCATATAACTTTACAATATTTTATATTTAATTAAGTGAATATGTTATTGTACTATATTATTCTTGTACGCTAAGTATAAGTTTATTTCACTGGATTTTTTTTAACATAGGTAGTGGTCTACAACATTTCTTGCGTCAAGGGCTACAGAAAAGTACGAGTATAAAAACAATTTGAGGGACGGGGAATATATAAGGGCACCATTTTTATTAATATTTTAAAGTGTAAATTGTATAAGATAAACATATTCAACAAACTACAATGTAAACTTTACATTACCCAAAATGTTACATAAATGAACAAAATTATTTGTGATATATGTGTTGATAACACCTGATGTTATGAATGGACGGGAATCGTAAGTACCTTTATAATGGCTATTATAAATATGTATTAGAATGTTGGATCCATTTTGCGATTTTAAAAATATTTTTATAGGGATGCATAAATACTGATTGTGCGTTAAAGTCCTGTAATACAGGTACGAACAAGCGTTATTCTATCATTTTATGTACATATAATACCTATGTATAGAAAACTGTAGACATAATAGTAAATTATAGTTAAACCATGATGTTAACTTATTATTCGTAATTACTAATTTCTAAGAACAGGGACACCCTGATCTACCGGGACACAGAAAGATTCCCAATGTTCTGGCTTTTTAGCATTAGGTATACTGTATACCTAAATGGTTGGAATGCTGTCAGCTATTATATATTGATTAATTATTTGCATAAATTATTCTTCATTGCTTTTAGAAATTCTAACTTTGCAGTGTTTATAAATCAAAAACTAGTTACGTCCAACTAGAGTAAAATGTTGAGAGTTTTAAAACTTTCATATCAATTTATTACTATATCTATTAAAAAATAATATTGATAGATATTATTATAAAACTTTCGGGTATAAAATTTGTATATTCTACTTGTTTATATTATAATAATGAAATTAACTTTTTTATTTTTCTGAAACAAGAGTACGAGATAGGTATGGCATTCGCCTCGCCTCTTAGTCGAGGTGTGTTTCGTGTCAAGTGCAAATTTATACACAAAGCCGATTATATATATATATAAACATGATATAATATATTATATTTACCTTTTCAATGTCATACGTGCACGCGTGGTTTTCATTTAGACGACCTCCAATAATATTGTAAATTGTAAAAATTTATTACAAACGAATATGGAGAGCTATACATTGTGATGTTTTTGGATCTGTTGTAGCTGATTGTGAGACACTCCCGAAAAAAAAAATAAAAACCTATTCCGCATCTGACCCACTCGATCAGATGTTTAAGCCTCCGCCGTAGGAGATACGATTAAGATATTATTGTACAATATAAAATATAACTAGCATTTATGTATATAAACATAATATATAAATATATGCTATATTTATATTATCAATGTTAATGTTATATATTGTTATTATGCACCTATATGATACTATGAAATATATATATTATATGCTTAGAATATGTATAATGTATATAATATTAAATATACTATATAGCTGTCGCACATGATGTAGCTCCATAGCTATTTATAATAATAAGAGGCGCGCGCCCACGAGTCCCACGCGGAATACGCGTAATAAAATGCGACTTATATTATTTTAAATTATTATTCGTTGCCGAGCACGGTTAAGACATATGGATTGCAAGGTACTTCACACTTTTAACCGATGATTGTATGCTTTTGAAAAATCTATTACACTATATAAGAAAGAACCACAACTATAAAAGTATATAAAATCTATATGATTCAAATGTATAGTATTTTTGGTTTACATAAAATTTAATTTATTTTCATTATTGTTTCAGTCACTAATTATTTTTCGTTTTCATTAAGCCATATCAAATATATCAACACTCGAAATGTTTAGACAGATAATAGGAAGGTTTGAACGGAGGCTAAAACCGTAAGACATACTCTGAACACATATTTATTTTGTGTAGTAGTCGGTATCTGCAAATGTTAAAATACTTCGTATAATATAAAATATAAAATTAACGTATTTTGAATATTTATTTCTTTTATAATATATTATATAAGCTGTGACATTACATATTATGGCACGTGTTCCGTAATATACATATATATTATGTTTTAATCGGCTTTGCAAGGTTTATGGTGTGTAGATAACGACAACAATTTACGTTGTTTGGACGACACACACAACAGACTTATAGCATTTATAAAGTACGTGATCAAACAAACCAAGCATAATTCCCGAACTATAAACATCAACACGGAAGCCAAGTAAAATGTGGAAATGTTGGACATGATTGCCAGGTAGTAGTGGACTTTAACGATTTTATGCCTGTCCGAACAACCTGGAATTGAAAAATAAACAAAAATTACAAGATAGGTAATTTTCAACAACTAATTATTATTAATACGTATGGTAAGTCGCATAGGCGTGTGCACGTGGGCAGAAAAAGCAGTACCTATATACTGCCCCTGAACTTTTTTTCGGGTTATCGAAGGCCGTTATAAAATATTTAATTAGATATGGGCCTCAGCAAATTTTATCTCCATGAAGTTATATTTACTCTAATTATGAACATAATAGTACGTAAGAAACAATTATTATTATTGATTATAGAATTACAAAATTATCAAAATTAAAAATATAAAAATTATTATCATAATGTTAATTTAATTATAGTTAACGATTATAAAAATTAATTTGGGTTTCTGAAAAATTCATCTTATTCTGTAAGAATGTATCAAAACAATAACTAATCAATATGATTTTAATTTTGATACCTAAAATAAAAAATGTGAAATTATGGGTATAATTTCATTACAAATCTGCCAAACGGGCCGAATTATCTTTATGCTGCCTCTGAAATCAGAGTCTGAGTACATCTGTAGTAAATCATAAATATGTGGTTAAGGATAGTAATTAGTAACAATAACGGACATAACGCCTAATCATGTATTTCAAAGAAAATACGATTAAGTAAGCAGCATAATATTTAACTTATGTCCCAGGTACGAAACAACAATTTAATTATTAGTAAATATATGTCAATTGTGGAGGTCATATTTATTATAAATTTATAATAATTTTATTTATTACGTATCGCATAATCGTATCAAGTACAAATAAACGCACTCAACATGAACGACAGGATGTAGAATAACATCCCAGTGAGTCCGTTGGGCACGTTGATTGCGGAATTTTCGCCGAATATGTATCTGACGATCCCAAAACCTTTGGCGTATCTGTAAAAATAATTGAATAATGATAATTAATAATTGTAAACACTGCTTAATAAAGTGATTCTTATCAATATTGTTTTTATTGTGTGAAAATCGATTTTTTTTTTTTTTTTTTTATGCATCGTCTAATGATGCGATTACATTCGATAGTTTATGAGTACTTGTTATTGTAATATGGATATTTGAGGATAACTGTTTTGATTTTGACCTATGATATAAATGATTGATTGATAATATGGCCGCTAAATATACAAATAAGTGTCAACAACAATAGACAGTTGAAAAGTTAGTTTTAATATTAGTTTTTACTTATTATGTATTAGGAATATATTATATATTTATTTTGTATACCAATTGACTATTGTATTCAAGATAAAATTATCGCTTCGAGATTTATAAAAAACAAATATTGAATTTTTGAAATTTCAGTGAATAAAATACAAAAATCATTGAACATTTTTTATTGCTAATTAGTAATAAATAACTATTCAGAATTATAAACAAACTTTAAAAATGGAATAATAAAAATGAAAACAAAAAAAAGTATTTGGCCCATGGGGGGATCGAACCCACGACCTTCGCGTTATTAGCACGACGCTCTAACCAACTGAGCTAATGGGCCTATGTTATGCAAAGGCCGATTTTGATAATTTCAATAAGGTTCGTGAAGTATTTATGATCTATAATAGAGTTGTGATGAAAACAACAAAATAACACTTTTATATTCAAACATTAATAAATATTAAATAAAATTAATTCAGGAGTTAAGTGCATGTAAAGGTATTTTAAATTAGTAACCAATATTGAAGACGTCCTACTACAGTTCCTCTATTGCATGTCGCATTGTCTCTATCTTACCTGTAATGCATAACGATATAACATAGGTAATGAATTTTACGTTAAGAAGAATCCAATTTATTCTGTAGCATATAATATTAAAGTGAATTGATCTAACATCAAATCTTAAAGTAAGAGTATTATCCATTGCCCGACATAGGTTTTTTGATATTTTAATTTTGAACCAAGTTTTTATTCAATTTTTATTCTGCAAATAGCTTATAATTTTCTATAAAATAGATTCTTCTGAACCAAAATGTTGTTATATATATGTTAATAAGACGGAATTAACACATACAGGTACAACATTTTCTTGATATTATCAAATAAATCTTAGTACGCATTACCTGATAATTTAAAATAAACGTGGTGAACTTGGCAAATGTCATTTTCCAACTTTAAAAATCAAATTTTAATGCCATGATTTCTTATCATGTCTTTAATTGTTAAATTATTTTTGGTTATAATTATTCCACATTTGGCAATCGACATGAAATTAAAAATTACAATATCCAAATCTAAGTAATATTATGATTATTATTGTAGTTACTGTAACATATTATACCTAAAGCAAACCACTGTTGTCAAATTATTCAACATACGTGTACTACGTTTGCCTATTACAAGGCGTATATCGTGCATTTACAATTTTTGGATAAATAATATTGAATTAATTTTAATAATTATTTTATTATATTATTTACTGGATGCTATATTATGTAATAAAATATAAGAAATAATATTAAGTACAAGAATTAGTATTTATATAATTTTAATTTAACAGATTAAATTCTAATTTTGATACGAGCCTCTCGAAATCGCGATTATATATATTTTATTTTAGCATAAATTGAATAAAATTTATTTTTCTTTCATTTTGACAGAATTTAGTTAATTTGTATCAAGTATCAGACATCGGGTGACATTGGCCTTGAACACGGTCTCCAGGGGGCGCGGCATACGTTATCACTTAAATAAATAATATCAATATTATCATTGAACAATTTATTGTTGAAAATTAGTTAAAACTGTTGAAAGAACACTAAATAATAATAAAAAAAAATGCAACTATTGCAATTCAAAATTTGCTCGTTTCTAGCAATATTTGTTTACGTAAGACCCGCGAAAATCACCCGGGCAATGGATTGTTTCCGTTTTTATAATATCGTAACATCTAGCCAGATTACGGATACGGTTTTAACTTTTAGAATCCAATACTTCATACCGTAGGGATACAGTAGACCGCCCAGCTGATAAAGTGTCGTTTCTATATTTTCTTACTAAGACAATAGTAACCATGGTATAATTTTTTTACCATAACAAAATAAATATAATAATAATAATTTTATTTTTAAACTAAATTATCATTTTAAATTTTAAATTGATTTTTAAATATAGTTAACTACTTTTGAACCTATATTTAATTAATTAGTTTACAAAATTAACTATCAAATACATACTATGTCTATAATTACTTTTGAAAAACCTGTACCAAATATATCTGAATCTGAATGGAATTACAAATTACTTGAATTAAGAAGATCTTGTGACAAAAGCAGACGTTGTGCATTCAAATTAGGAAATGAATCACATAGATTAAGAAATGAGACAGGCCTAACCACTTATTGGAGTACATACCGTACCAATTCTAATATTGTTGATAGGTATGATTTTTGTTATAATTTTAAGCAGTAAAACTAACATTACTTTTATATTTTAGACAAACTGAAATAACACGCTGGAAAAATAAAATTGAATTACGGTCAACACGCTTACAAAAAGAAATTGAAGAGATGAAAATTGAAAAAAAGGAAAATGAAAAAACTTTAGAATTTCAAAATTTGAACTTTGCTGTTACTAATCATTGCTTAAGTTTAAGAGATGAAAGAAATTACGAAGATTTATGTTATGATATTGCATCTGTTGCACTAAAACACGTATACATTGCACTATTATATAAATTAAAACATAATTTGATTATGGTTAGTAATATTAGTATATAGTATATTACATATCAAGTTTATTTAGGAACAACTAACTTTGGAAAAGATGAAAATCTCAATAGCTGAAATATGTCAAAAAGCTTGGGAACAGATAAATAATTTAGAAGAATTACAAATGAATATCATCAAAGACATAGAAAATAAAAATAATACAATAAAAATAGATAGTGAGCTATTGAAAATGAAAAAAGACTCAACAAATATTTCTCTTAAACCAGATTCGCTTAGAATTCCAAAAGAGTAAGTTTTTGAATAGAAATATAATATATATAAAAGTATCTATAATTAAATTACATACAATATCTATCGTATAGTCAGTAATTATTATTTAGTTAGATTGTGTCAAAAACTAAAAACTAATTATTATCTTATTAAAAAATAGAGACGTACTAAAGTAATTCTATTCATCTATATTCTTTAGAGATCATTATATTAATTTAATAATTATTTTATTTATTTGTAAAAAATTAAAAATTAAAATTATTTTTATTTTTAATATAAGTATTTATTTAATTTTCTTTAAAACAAAACTTAAATTAAGTTATATTTTTAAATAAACTAAAAATCAACGATTACATTTTATTATTAAATTGTAGTTTATATACGTACGAAAACTGGCTTCAACAGTGTAATAATTTAATGCAAACAATTGAAAATGAATTGTTACGTTCAGAAAAAATGCGTGAAACTATGTTTTTGTTACGACATAGAATATTAAGTGACATGATTGCTCTCAATGACAAAGTTGATTTTGGTCTCCGAAAACGGATTTACGAAACAGAAAGAGCCAAGTATGAACTAGAATGGCAAAAAGCGAACGTAAGGCAATTTATATTGTAGAATAAGCATTCTTAGTATAAAGAATTTTCTCTTTTTATAGATGTTATTAGACATGGAGACACTTGTAAAAGAAATTAATACACTCGAAAGCGCTTTGGATGCAAAATTAAATTCAAAAATGTTAGTCGAGACACGGTGTGAAGGAAGACTATATAGAGATGGAATTGAATTGTGTCATGATAAACCTACTTTTGGATTGCATAAAGAAAATTATTTACTCGATAATTCCATCAAAATGTTGAACAACAAGCTAATTCAAACAAAGTAATATCTACCTAATGGGCTAATTAAACAAAAATACGTCTACATAGTACTATAATAATATGATAACTGTCGATTTTTTTTTTACAGGGCTATGCATAATGTTCTTATAGGACACCTGAAAATTATAGAGGAGCAATTGAGGAATAAGATTCATACGTTAAATGTCGACCAAAAATGTCTACAGCACAGAGCACAATTAAAAGACCCAAATCGTAGTTTATAGTGTAAAACTAAAAAAGTTAAATGTATATTATTTGTTCCCTCCCGCCAAAACATACCTCTCCTGCTGAAGTTCAGTACACCATATCCAAACTCCCGCGAAAAATGTTTCCTGATTACGATTGAATAACTTCAGAAATACTAAAGCAGCTTCCGCAAAAGTTATCGTTCTGATAACTTATTTATTTAACTCAATGCTCCGACTATCCTACATCCCTATTCTATAGAAGTACTCTTCTATCATACTCATTTTCAAACCAAAAAAACCACTTGGCCTTCTATCATCATATAGACCTATTAGTCTACTCCCAATACTGTCAAAAGTATTTGAAAAAATTCTAGTTAAAAGAATTCTAAATATTATCGATGAAACAAAAATCCTACCAGACTCACAATTTGGTTTTCGCAGCAAGCACTCTACAGTCCATCAAATTCATCAAATAGTTGATAAAGTATCTTATTTTCTAAAAGAAAAACAATTATAGCAAAAATCATACCTATCAACAATATTAGAATTGGTACGTTATGTACTCCAATAAGTGGTTAGGCCTGTCTCATTTTTTAATCTATGTGATTCATTTCCTAATTTAAATGCACAACGTCTGCTTTTGTCACAAGATCTTCTTAATTCAATTAATTTGTAATTCCATTCAGATTTGGTACAGGTTTTTCAAAGGTAACTATAGACATAGTATGTATTCGGTGCCCCTGATAGTGTATATTGCTGCTGTAAAATTATTCATAATTCATAACAAATAAAAAATAACAAATATTTGAACTAAAAATAAAAAAAAAGTTCTTTATTTTAACAATTCAGTAACAAAATAGCAAAATATGATAAAATATCAAAGATATTAAGTATGTTTTATCATTATTATTTGGTTATCGATTAAAATGAACCACTATTGAAGTTGTTTACATTTATGTTATTTATTTACTGCGAATAAACGCTCATAGGCTCAAGTACCTACAATACAATATATATAAAATTGACAATGAATGATATGTAATCGATAGCTTTGTGACACAAGTTAATTACTATTTTGAAATTTTATAGGCATTTACTGCTGTCATAAAATTAAATGTTCTAATAAAATGATAAACTCATTAAATATTACAAATAAATATTAGTTTTTACCAATACTATAAAATTTATTTACTTATTTCACTTGTCTATAACTAAATGTAAATAGTAGTGAATTAATTTAGAAAAATATTGGTTAAATACTGAACTCAATTATATTATTATCGAACGTGATCCATGTTAATTCCCCTCCTTAATGTACAGAGATTATTTTACAATATGTACAAGGGTACAAAGAACACAATTTTTTTGTAAAATATTGTATAATATTGTTATTTAAAAATTAATAACTTACGGTGAAATAAATGCTGGAGAACACTTGACGTATTTCCTGAGGTCACACAGCGGCTCAAAACCCGGATCATTTTCCAGCGAGATTTCCACATACAGCGCGTACGTGGCTACGCAAAAACCGATCAACGCGTACACTTTTATGATCCTATTGACCGTACCGAGCTGGACCATGTTTCGGCAAGCGTGTCGTCCCTTCGTATACACTAACAGCAACTCAAGCACTTTGCTCATTCAGCCCTCTTACCATTACCTATTATTGTGTTTGGTCATCTGTGAAATTGGTTTTATGCAAATACCTAAATGGCGCGTTACTTACACTGTATTGCACTAATTATTATATTTTATCAGTGTCTGGGTCATATTATTATTTGGATCGTCCCGAAATGATGACGAATTTAAACGTATTATTAATTTTTTCGGTTGTAAAAAATTAAATTGTACAAAAATTCAACGCCGACGCCCTATTTTATTTTTTTTTTTTTTTTTTATATTGTAACATAAACGATACATAATCAATCCTTAGATTTTCTAAAATATATTTAAATTTAAATTTAATGAAATTAAATATTTATACTGTGCAATGGCCTATACAAGGGGAGTATTTGAGAGTCAGATAGGTTAGGTTATAGGCCTATTTTTGAATTTTATTAAATAGTGTTTCTAGTGTATTAGAGCGTTATAATAAAACAAAACAAAAAAAAAAAAAAAGTAGCTTGGATCATTGTACATTTGATTTCGTCACAACTAAAAAAGGCACACTGTTAAGTTAACGACTAATCAATAATCCAGTTATAATTTTATATTAATTTCACATAATATATTTTTATATAATAAGTATAATATTATTACAAGAATAAAATTTGACCTACCGGCGACCGCGCGCAGACAGTCACCACGTTACCAATAACAACACTGCGACGACGACCCCCACATGTCCGTTGACTAATAATAGGTACATTTTCCTTCTAGAATTTAAAAATGTTTTAAGAAATAAGAATATAATATATTTTTTATATTATTTATTATTTTAATATGCATTACTTTAGGTCTAAATTTTTTCCGGATTCCCCCTCTTTTACTATACAAAAATTACGCTATTGGTACTGTGTGACGTATTTTGATCAAGAAATGTTTGGTTTATTAATTAACCATTTAAAAAAAAAAAAAATTGAAGAGAAATGTTTCGTGAATCTCCTTTTATAGTTTCACCTGACGGAATTTGTCTAATACGACGCGTTTTGATTGTTTTGGTTCTGTGTACTTGCAATCGTTATAATTGTTATTCAGTTTATGGTCCCCTTAAAGATATTCTTTTATAATATCATACGATAGGCATACACAACTAACCCAACAAAATAAATTAAATTTTTTATCAAATTTTATCGTGTACAATATATTCATATTATTAATAATAGTGAACATAAACATAAAATATTAAATTTTTCCTGTACTCACATATACAACAACGGATGGCAGTATTGGCAAGTATATACGTTCACGCGGACGCGTTGAGATTCCAAATTGTACGGCCAAATGGTGTATGTACCTATAGCAAACAACTGTACTTACATATCTGATGAGTGAAGACTGATATTTTTGCTTGCTATCGCTGTGGTGACTACAAATTGGTGGTTCGTCCTACATTGTAATTTTAAATACATCGAGTAAGTTTGGCTGAGTTGTGCACCGAAGACAGTTGTACGGGCGCTAGTCATGATGAATTTTGAATGGAATTATATTAATATTTATGCGCATATAATAATATAAAAACTATCACATATTTTCTATAAAACAATGTAGGTATTATAATATACAATAACTATTTAAAATATATTTAATTTACTATTTATATAAAACGTCGAATTTGTTACGTGATTTACCCCGAAAACCATTTTCATTTTACGTCTCGCAGTTTTTATCAACACATAATCATATTTTATAATATAGCAAGAGTTTTGTTTTGAGTATAGTTTTAAAGTAAAAATTAAAATGTTATTCAACACTGGATATGTAGTTATTTATTTACCAAAAATAATATACAAATGAAACTCAATACGAAAAAGTCAGATACCTATTATTTTTTATAAATAGCTGATATAGTAAATAACTATTTGAAGTGGAACTTTTCACTTAAAAGTGCAATATTTTATGAAAGGACATAAGCTTCAATGTTTCAAATTATTCAAAATACCTACATGATGCTAATAATTTTTAAATTATAGCAAAAATAAAAATTAAAATTTAATTAATAAAATTGTAGTACGGAGGCCTCTACGCTTGTTTATATTTACCTTGTTATTTACTTATTTTTTTTTTTACTATATTACTTCCTCGATTGTTCTTATTGTTCTTTTTGTAATAGATTGAATAAAACATTTAATAAACAAAAAAAAAAAAATTAACAAAAAACGAGTGTCTTTTTAATTGTTTATTAAAAAGCGATTTTTAGCAAGATTTTAATAGATTTTTCTTACATTTTATTAAAAAAAAAAAAAAAAACAAGAGAAAGTGCTAAGTATTATCGCCCAAAAACTAACATATTTCGATTTTGCCCAAACTCAAAAACAAAATTTGTTTTCCCCCATACAAATAATATTCGTTATAAACAATGAAAATATATGGTTACTAAAAAATGACCAGCATGCCCATAATCTATACATGTGATTTGTTACCGGAAACACGTTAAACTCAAATCTATCTGCCTGAAAAATGATCACTATTAATAATGTGACATAGCCAATTTATAATAAGATTACAAGTAATATTATCTTCTTCGCTTCACTCTATAGAGTCGATGATAATAACATACGCCAAATGAACAGTAATTCTTATTATACTGTTTTAATATTGACATATTTCGGATAATGATAGGATTTCATGTGCACGAGCACGATGCCGGAAGCTTCACGTGTATTAGCGCTTGCTCCATAGTCGCTCTGCAGATCAAGTGAGTAATCAGTATGTCGGATTTTCCAACAATAATCATCGTATATTATTATAGCTAGTTATACTTGTTGGGTGTACCAACTTAAATTCCCGGAATGATATCCAATCGTTGTTCATCTCTGTTTTTCAGTACATCATAATTCACAAGGTACCCAGTAATCGGATATCTATATCCAAGAAAATTGTTTATTATAAATAAGTGACTGGGGGATGAAATGATTGACGTCGTAACACTAATTTAACGTTAAAAAAAATATGTAAATAAGTATAGTAAAATATAAAATTATGTATATTGATAATCATGTCTATGAATTTATCAAAACTAAAACTAACCTTTACATTATTAACAAATAATTACGAAAAGTGTTGTTAATTTACAATTTAAACACATTGGTAAATTGTTCACAAAAATCTAGAAAGAATTTTAAAATAATTTATTTGAACAATTTTTTGGTAGATACTACGTTTGTTTTTTCTAACTCTGTATAGGTAGTATAAATTTTGATATAACTTGTAATTTTTAAATGACTTACCACTCAAGTTCGAGTACCTATATCGTATTGGACTATGTAAACAAAATATTAAAAATATTTAAACGTATATTTTCCTTGATGAGCTTGCTTAACTATATTATACACATCTAGGACGATATTATGTTTAGTCTTAATTCAGCCCTGCTAACTTGTACATACTTCGTTTGATTATAATGCTTTTGCGTACCACAAATTCTTACTATTGCATATACCATAAATCGTGATGCACCGCAGTCCACAACATTAAATATAATTCGTTCTGTCCAAGAATTTGCAGAAAAATACTGTCATCACGTATACAATATTGATGTCGATGAGCTTATAAAAAACTTAATATGTTTACTAGTTTACTTAGTACCAAATAAAAAATATATATATGTATGAGTAATTAGTGGTCGTTATTCGCGTTCCATCTTTATGGCCGTGATTACCCTCTCCTATATAATATGTAAGTTCTATTCGCAATAACCGGTATAATCGCACGTTGGTTTGGCTCGTATTATATTGATTTTTACTTGTTAGTTGATTTCTGTTCATTTCGGAATCACACTTATTTAATAACTGCTTAAGTTTTCAAAAAATTTCTGGTATTAGTATTATTTTATTACAGCATAATATACAATATTCTTCTAACTACTTCAAACTAACTATCTCGTGCTTATATTATTTTCATATCATCCAACAATAAATACAATATTATAATTATATTTGCTCAATTTTACGTTAAAAACAATTTTCCCAAAAACTTTTGATACATTTTAAAGTTGTATATTTTGTTTAAATTTTCATTGTAAAATGGCTGTAAATATTAGTTCGCCAGATACAATAAACAATATAATGACCACTCAACTGGACTTGGAGGAATTAAAACTCAACATCGACAATATGTTTTTAGTTTTAAATGGAATAATTGTATCCTGTGAGTATATATAGATAAATGTATTAAATTATATAAGTATAAATATATTATTTTCATAATGATATTCATAAAAAAAATTTTTTTGTTGAATTAATTATAATAATTGTTTATTTTTATTAATTTAAGTAAAGTAAATATTAGAAGCGAATTGATTAATGTATGCATATTGTTATGTATTTGAATCAATTATTTTTAATGGTCGTTTGAAATTTACAATGTGAATAGATTTTTCAAGTAGGTATTATTGTTTTAAAAGATTATTTCAGGATACTTTGTTTTTAATAATAAAAATTTATAGAATATTTATTAACTACATTTTGTGTATAAGAGTGTAATGTAATCTGCAAAAAATTTTCTAAATTTTAGAATTCAAATTTGGTATATATTCAATAAAATTTATGGTTAATAAAAAGCTTGCATAGTAGACGAGCCTAAAACACATAAAATATAGTTCTTAAAACTAGGGATCAAAGTTTTCAAAAAAAAAAAAATTGGTTTTCTAAAAAACCCTTTGAGTATTCAGAGGTTTTTCGGAAAATTGAGAACATTTGGTTTCGTTTAAAGTTTTCAAAAAAAATTATATTAGAAAAAAACCCGGGATTTTTCGGAAAAATTGTAAAATTGTATGAAAAAAATGGTTTAAAATTTTTTTTTTAAAGATTTGAAAAAGTAATATAAAGTGGAAAGGAAATACAATCTAATAAATAATGGTAAGTCGATAATCATAATTCATAACAAATAAAATATTAATATACTATCACTTAGAAGTTAAAGTCTGTATTGTGGATGAATCTTGTAGACTCTATATTTTATTTATAAATTATTATAATTTGTACTATTATTTATTAAGTAAGTATTTAGTATTGAGTAGTTACTATATAGTTATTAATAGTTAATCGTTTATTTAATAGTATAATGCAGTGATACGTACCTATGTCGTATTGACAAATGTAAAATAACAATGACAGGATTTTTATCTATTTTTTTAATTAGGATTTTTTAAACTTCGATTATTGTAATCGTTAATATGGTTTTTTTAATTTTCCGAAAATTTTGGATTTTTTTCAGAAATGTATTTTATATTTTAATATTCTTCAATTTTTTTATATTTTCCGAAACTCGGGAAAAAATGGTTTTTATTTTTTTTTTTATCCTAGATTTAAAAATAAGATAAAAAATAAAAACACATTCCCGTGAATTTAATATGATATAAAATATAGCGCAATAAGACGTATATTGGTTTTAGTAAATCCCAATCCGCGGGCAAATTAACGTCAGTATAATTCAACTGAAATGGGAAAATTAACTGTGGTGATATACTATAGCACTTGATATATTTTCGAAGTAATTAAGTAATTTTTGAACATATATTATATTAAACATACTTTCATTTTTATTTTTATAATAGTCTCTTTTATTGTAACCTTGATTTTCTTGACTCAAAAAACTAAATTCATGTATGAGCTATCCTATGGTAAATTACAGGACTTGAAAATATACTCCATATAAACGTACGTTTAATTATAAAATGTACGTATGTATAGTATGTACTATATATAGTATACCTACACATTATGGAGAGTCATTAAAATGTTACGTTACTCGAAATAGTGGTCATATAATAAATTATAAGTAGCTATCAAAGTAGGTACCTACATACATATATAAAATAGGTAATGCAAAAAATTTAAATGACCTTGTATAATTTTAAAGCGATTTTGTACTTGAAAGTTTTTTGAACATATTGGATAACGAATATATTAAATTTTCAAGGATGAATTTTTCTTTTTAAATATTTTATCGTTATTTTTGTAAAACGATACCAATGTGTAGTTATAATAAATATTATGGTACCTGCATGTACAAAATTAAAATATTCCAAAAAATAATTCAAAATTACATACGAGTTGAAGCATTATACTGCACACTACATACATAACTACCTATTATTTATTAATTTAAGCCATTGTATGAAACAAAAATCCCATTCCAAATCCAAGATGTAGTTCGATTAATAAAATAAATTAAATAGTATCTGACAATTAAAAAGCCTGTTTTAGATTGGTAAAAGTGTGCAAAAATTAAATTGTTTTGTAATTTATTTTGTTATTTGCATTGATACAAGATTGCACCTACACTGATCTACACAATGTAAAAAAATAATAGTAATAACTTGAACTTAATATGTACATAATACATTTTATCAATTGCCTACTTTACGATTATAAACAATATTTACTTTATGAATACATATTTTGTTACATTCGTATTATCTGTCTCAACTAAATTT
Source organism: Melanaphis sacchari (assembly GCF_002803265.2). NCBI lineage: Eukaryota > Metazoa > Arthropoda > Insecta > Hemiptera > Aphididae > Melanaphis > Melanaphis sacchari. The sequence goes on along the minus strand of NW_020270366.1, from coordinate 872,901 downwards.
CTTGCAATTTCATAACATATTATTAATATATGCAAAGCTGTAGGTTGTCCACTAAGCGTGTAAACTTACCAAAAAATCGTTTAAATACAGCAACTTCTTTAAATGTAATAGAAATGTACACTATATACATACAATACAGCGTATTTTATTGCTGTTCGACATCGCTAACAACAAAAAATATTAGATAATATAATTCAACAAGTAACGATACATCAATAATTATTTATTTTATAATTCAGTTTTAAATCTATACAAGTGACTTGATCACGTAATCACGTGAACACAGTAAGTGCATTTTTATTTGATGCCCTATACATTTGTACAATGAACTCATGATTCGTATACTTAACGGTGTTTATTACCTACTTTAAGCTTTCTTACAATATTATAGATCAGGGACGGTCAAACTTTTTTCGGCCGCGATCTACTAAAAATATACTTTACCTTTGAGGATCGACTTTGATAAAAAAGTTTTTATTATTATTAAGTTACTATACCACCATAATTAATTTTCGTGAGCGCAGCCTAAAAATAAATTCTAGCACGATCGACTTTAAAATCGTTGCGATCGACTGTTTGGCCGCCCCTGTTATAGATACTCCATAAAATGATATGGTGCAAAAATCATCAGTCCATTTGCGGATTAGTGGCAGGGTTTAGAGACTGGCCATCTCAAGTATATAATTAGCTCCAACTTTCTCAGTTATTTCTAATTTTATAATATGTATAAGGTATATTTTATTCACGTAAATGATAAAGCTTATGAAAAAGTATAGATCTGAAGCTTTGGTTCCTCCAAATAAGTTTATCAAGCTTATATAGTTACATCATACTAGTCATAAATCATAATAGTCATTACAAGCATTGCACATAATTATCTAAACATTCAAAACTAAACATATCATGATTGGATTAGTGAATTTGATCATTCATTATTGTCTTTTGTTAGATTTTCTCCAATGAAAAATTTTTACATTTTCGATCATAAAATATTTAAAAGTATTTTCTATTGAAATTTAAAGCTTATTAAAAATACTCCTTTTTACTTTTTAATCATATAATATTTATTTCATTAACTACAAAGACTAATCATTGTACTATTGAAATAGTTAATAATATTAATGACTAGGTAACGAAAACAATAGTGTCTAAATAAGGCATCGGTCACGATCCAAAAGCATCATAATAATCTCGTTTGCTAACAAATCTAAGTATTAAATGTTAAAAATCAAACCGTTGGCCGAACGATAAGTTGTCATATTATTAAATATAATATTCTATAGATACAGTGTATTATGTAAAACTACTTGTAGTGGTAACAATGTATCTATATACCAGCTATACCTGCCTCCTTAGTCACTAAAACAAGTATTGAGTTACTATATAGTAAATATATTGTTATAAATATAACCGGTAAAATGCACTAAAAACTAACGATTGTTAATTAAAGTCAATTGTTTTATGACAGCAACGATGAAGTAAAAATACTCGTATGTATAACGCAATAGCATTGGTATATGTACTCAGAAATTATTTCCGCGGTATTTCATATCTAACAATAACACGAAAAAGCATGTTGCCGGGAAAAATTTAATTTAAAATTTGAACAAAATAATATATTCAATATACACTGTTTATCTTTTTAAAGATAAATTTATTAAATTCAATCACTTTACATGACTCATTTATAGAATAACTATCCTGTAATTGAATAAAATAAATACGACTGGGTATTTACGTATTTGGTTGCAGCGTCATTATATATACGGTTGATTCATTTGAGTAATGTCTATCATGTCGCAAAATAACATAATATTTAAATATCACAAAGTAATAAAGCTAATGAAAACGAGAAGACATGATTAAAAATGACAATATATGCTAATAATATAGAAGATATTATTTTCGCGTTTTTTTTTTGCTGTATACACTATTTCACAGGACATGATGTATTAGATTTTAAAATATTTCCGCGTACAAAAATAATTTGATTTCAAATGTTAATCCAAATTAAGCGTTATTTACTCTACTCAGGTATCGCTGTGAAAAAAATAATAGATCTTTTTTGGATTCCTTTAATTAACGCGGGTTATTTTTTCGTAAAAGCTTTTTGTAAAATAATTTTATATTTAACGTAATTGTAAAATATTATGGTTATCTGTGTCTGTAACATGAGGTTATAGAGTAAATTTAATTTAAGAAGCAAAATATATTTTAAGATGTAATAAACATATAAAAAAATTTATATGTATATATTAATATATTATTTACAAGCTAGCGGCGATATGAATTTTTTAACACGCACATGTTTAATTGTTTCATTGTTGGTTTTAAATTTCTTTATCTGTGTAAAGGTTTTCTCTGTGCTATGGATATTCAAAAATGTATAATTTATTCTACAAGGAAAAAATGTTATTTTTATATCACCATAGTTTTCTATCGATTATCACAGTACAATATAAGATGTTTCGAAATATAACACTTAGTATGTATATAATAATATTATACACCTATCTACACGCAATATTCAACTATAATTTTACTCGTATTTCGTAATTATATCTCAAAAATTGTAATTAAGAGGACGCTGCACCCGCATGTATTATCTCTGTCTTACATACATACAGCATAGTAAATTTTCGTTCAATAGAATCCAATTTATGTTGTTAGCTTTAACATTAGAATAAATTTACCTATTATCAAACTTAAATGTAAGAATTTTATCCAAGCAATGACATAGGATTTAATTTATATTTTTTTATATTAAGCCGAGTTATAGCTGTATAAAATATTGAAACTTTAAAATACTCATAACTCACTTTAAAACTATAATATTAATAAAAGCCTGTCATTGTCTAGATAAAATTCTTACATTTAAGTTTAATAATAGGTAAATTTGCCCTAATGTTAAAGCTAACAACATAAAATGGATTCTGTTGAACAAAAGTTTGCTATATTGTATATATGTAAGACAAAAACAACACATGTGGGTGCGACATTCTCTTAATCAATGCACCTACATCAAAATAATAACAATAATTAATGAATTCTAATAAAATTATTTGTTTTATTATAAAAATTATATGTTCGTGTACCACCTAAACATCTTGAAAATGTTCATGTACCACTTAATTTAGTAAACTCTAATTTTCATTTTGCTTATAAAAAATGTATACATTATCATCTCTGTATAGAATATTAGCATTTATTGAACAAAAGTAAAATTAAGTAGGTATGTACAATTTATTAAGACATAAATTAACTAAGCATTGTAACATTATAAAGATTATCGTTTATATAAATTTCTATCTTTAATGTGAGTAAAACTAAGTGTTTGGTTTATTTAACCAAATAAATGAAATCATATTTTATGTTATGATAAATATTTTTTTTCTTTACGTACCACCCTTGAGCTTTCTGAGTATCACTTTTAATCGCGTACCATAAATTGAGAAACGCTGGATTAAAATATTACTATTTACTACACACTCATCAATTTCTTATTTCTTAATTATATTATTTTTGTTCCGTATAAGGTTAGATAATATATAATATTTACATATTAACAAATAGTAAGTTCATATAATAAACGTATTTATTAAAATAATTTGTATGTCAAATACTATTTACTTACGAATTATTACGTTTATCAATATCCTAATTAAATAATTTAGTTCCAATTAGACCATATTATTATTGAAGTATTTTATTTTCTGAAATAAATTAGTAAGCATTCAAGCATATCTTACTGTCTTGTTGAAAATTAAATCAGTAAAATTTAATTACTGTGGAATATAGCATCAATTGATAACCATTAAAAAAAATCTCAAATTTTTAGGATTTGAAGAATTATGAAATATAGACTCTTTTTTATCAAAACTTTTAAATTAGTTTATAAATATTTACTAATTATTAAGATTTTATAATCTTATTTTTTTATATTGGTAATATTATACATTTGTATAAATTTATTATATATTTTTATTATATTTAATAATACTAATTTTTTTATTATTCATGTACACGCCTTAAATTTACATAGTCTCTGGCGATGAGTACAGTAGGTAGGTAATCGGCGATAGGAGTATTTTGCAGCTAAGCGACCCTGACCGAATTTATTGACCTATTTTTTTGAGATACATTAAGTGATTCCATATGTCAGTTAGTCAAATTTTACCATATTTACTCTACTGGACAATTGATATCATTTCTTGATAATAATTAATAACAAAATAAAACACTAATAATCACGGAAAACATAATAGTTAAGCTATAGATACCTTTATTGGATTTTGAGAAGTTTGAACTTCAAAGTGACTAAATCGTCAATATTATTTATTACTGAGTAATAACTTATTGTAAATTAATTTGATAAAATATTTATAACATCAATAATAGATGATTATATGCGGAAATATTTCGTTATTTTTCAGAAGAATTATACATATTTAATCAAAAATTTGTATATTATATACAAACCAAAAACAAAACAAAAAAAAAAATTTAATATTTTACAGCACAATTTATCTAATATTAGTTTAACATTAAAAACGCGTTCAACAATAAACATTAAAATACATTTTTCAATAACAAATAATTACTTTGTATATTTATTGAAATATCGTATTCAAAATATTATTGGGAGTTTAAAATCATTTAATTCCCTCAATTATATTTTTATTGTCAAAAATTATGATTTTTGTGACTATTAACTACGTATGTTCAAATATCCGTACATCTATTTAAGATTATGAAATCTTTAGGCTAAAGAAGATTTCACCCGGCTGTGATTTATACTAAAATAGACCTATATTTTTTCAACTGTACTTATTTTTCTAGCAATCTTAAGTATATTCCAAAAACATATATAAGTTCATCATGAAGTTTACTTGAAAGCAAAATAATTGAATCGCAACTTGACCAAGGACTTCCACTTCGAACAGACTCATAATTATAATTCGATACCTATTATAATATATTAAATGAAGTAAAAATTTTTTGTTATGATAAATATTTTTTGGCAAATACAAATACAATATAAGTAGTATGTGGGTAATTACATAAAAAAATAACTTATGTAAATAATTAATAACTTACAATAGTTATTTGTATATATTATATATTATATTACCTATTTACCTATATATTATGTTTATGTTTACTTATAAAAATTCCTACGATTAATATTCATTGGATAAAATTATTTTCATGTAATGAATAATAATAATATCATTATAATGTATACTATCAAATATATATATAATAATGTACGTACTATATATATTTATTATTTAACCTACATATAATAATATTATAGAGTGTATGCGGTATGCCAGCATCACCAAAGATAAAAAATATCAATGTTCCCCGTGTGGTAAGCATACTCACACTAAATTAATGATCGTTAAAATTTTAACAACTACTAACCCAAATATGAATTAATACACGCCACGCACGCACGTACTATACAAATTGCCTTCAAATTGCCTATACCCAGATCCTTAAAAACAAATGGTATGGAATTTTTTAAGTATAACATAAAAGTTTCTAACATTAGTCGAACAGCGTGTGTAATTAATTATGTATAATATTATAAACTAAAAATATTATACAATATTATAAATACAAAAAAATAGTATTTTACTTGACTATTTGAATAATATTATTTGTACAAAAAATGTGAAATAATGTTAAGTTAAATAATTTGAAAAGATGAGATATAGATAAAAAATATTAGGTACTTTTATTAAGTTATTACTTAAACAGTTTATATCAAAATGATTAAGATTGCTATTGCTTAATCATACATAGAATTCGACTATACACGATAATCTTTAAACTTCGATTAAATATAGTTCATTAGTTATGCTGTTATAGATATTAAAATGAAAACACAAGTTTCTAGTTTCGTTTAAATCCACCGACAAAAATAATTATATATTATTATATATTTAAATATTATAATAAAGATCTCACCTTGCATTGTATACTAATTTGTAATTTGTGTGTGAACGATTACGATTTACGAGTAATTGATTAAATATTGTTTAGATGCTGATGTTGTATATATTTTATAGCTGAAATACGATAATTAGGCATATCTTTAACATAGTATAAGTACATAGTAATAAAAAATATCTATAATAGATACGTAGATAAATAATACGTATTATTATTGGTAAAATATGATAAAAATAATTAGGGTCAAACGTATCTGAAACGTGATAACTGTAATGCGCATCGAATACAGCACTTACCTATATGCTATAATAATATTATATACATGCGAGTCCGGTGCTCAGGTAGTCGGTAAAGTATATAAAACATATTTTATTTGAAGTAAGCCGCTATCGAAGTCGACAAATACAATAAAAAAAGCCATGTAAAATAGGATATTATATACTTAAACGTTAAATTAAATAGTATTGGAAGTATAAAATGATTTAACATGTTCTTATTAAATGGGCTCTAATTCTCAAATACAGCGATTGTCACAAAAGGTACTAAATATATAAAAACGAATTAATATGAAGATAACTTTTATTGCAGCTATTGAATGTTGAAATGTAAATAGGATTATTGTAATTATTTGGAATTCATGAAATAATTGCAATATAATATATTATGTTTATGTTACAATTTTTGTATACTACCAATATGACCAATAAAAAATGCTAAAGAATTTATTGATAAATTATGTCAATGTTAAATATATGCTTAAAAAATAAAAAAATCTAGAAAAATATACAATGTATAATCCATAATAATTACTTGTGTACCAATTACATTATTGTAAAATAAAATAATTTCTGTGAAATGAATCAGGAATATTTTTCTTTTTTGAAATATTGTTAAATCCTGCAGGTGATACGCTTTCGGTATATCATGAAAGTAAAATTAAAGTCCCAACTCTTATACGTTTTTTATTGAATCGTGATTTCATTTTAAATATACAATAAAGTAAACAATATAAAACTAAAGTTCAATGACAATTGTAATATGTTTGTCAAGCAAATGGACAATTTTTTTAAATTAATACTATAAGTATTTCTATTGAAAACTATATTTATTCTACCATATAAAAATAATCACTTCATGAAAATTTAATTAATTATATAGGCTTTTTTATCATCGTTTGAAAATCAAATAATGGAAATAATTTTAATAAACTCGTAAACCATAGAATTATATTCAATAGAAATATTAAAATATCATATTTAAATGGTATATAATCTATACAGTTTAGTATATATTATATTTTATATACATATATACATATATATTATATTTTATATACATATATACATATATATTATATATAATATGATACAAATATTACATACATATATTATACATAATTATTATATTGATGGAATGTTAAATTTTTGACAGTTATGCAAGTCGGATTTGCATGTTTAGAAGCTGGATGTGTGCAGCCCAAAAACGTGACTAACATTTTGATGAAAAATATATTGGATTTATGTAAGTATAATATTATAGAATTTATTTTATACTTTCGTAAGTACATACCAACAATATACAACACAAAGTTTATTGACAATTACGATTATTGATCACATATGACATATTATAGTATATTATAATATGTATTGAAGCATATATCTTTACTTATGGTCATATTAATATTATCCATAAAACAATTGTTGTGAAGAATCGTGTGTAACATATATTTTGACGATAATAATGGTTATATCAGATCATGAATTTTATTGAATGCGTAGTTAGAAACGTAGATACGTAACGCCAATCGGATGCTTTAATAATTTTTCAATTTTTAGCACGCCATTACGATTATTAGAATAATTTGTCATTAATTAACTATTACATAGAAAATATGAAATACAATTTTAGTGTCTTAGTGTCACTAATAACAGTTTTTAAGATTTTGAATTTCAAGAAATAATCGATTACCATACTCTACCAATTTTTTGAAGGCAGGTATTGAAGTATATGGTATATCAATTGGAGAGAGATGGATTGTGTATTCGCATTATTTATTTATTTTTTTATTAAACGCTTTCATTGGCTTGCGAAAAATAAAATGAAAGGATTGATATCCGCTTTAAAATTTTTAATCTGATAATGAATTTTTCATATTTTGAGTTTTGTTCTTTTTTTTACTTTTTAAATACTTTTTGGTTGATCCGACCATTAACCAACTATCAAAAGAAAATTGAAATCAGTGATGTACCTATAATATTATAATATAAACAATAATAAAGAGATATTTTTACATAACACGAATAATGTGACTGTTAGTATAAATTACAACCATCAATTATGATACACTAACTGTCTAACTAATAAAATTCCTGATCATTAAATTATGTTATTTAGAAGTCGTAAAAATTAATAATTTCCCATCTAAATATAATAATAAAAAGAAAAGAAATTTTAAAATTTGCACTCCTATATATTTATATTTTAAATCTATCATTTATGTATTTCATAATATGTATATGAATCATACAATAGGTACCTATTGCTACCTATACTGCTACTGTTATAAAGTAAAATATAGGCCTGATAATGTTTCAAAAATAACATTTTGACACCAACAACTAAAAAACTGCAGAAATGACATGCCTGGACTGGTACACGAACTGAATAATTAAAATATTAATAAATTTAAAGTATATAAGTATATATATGTAACAGAAAAGTCGTAGCAGTTAGGTACTTTCGTAAATGTTGGCATAAAAAAGGCTTCCCCGTGACGGTTTTGCGTTTTGTCGTGTAATAAATCGCAATAACTTAACAATATTTTAATATTTTATATTATATTGTAGTCATTTGCGCTCTATCATACTGGCTGATCGGATATGGGTTGGCGTATGGTGGCGGTGGTTGCGGATTTTACGGTAAAGAATACTTTGCGGGCGTCGACATGCCGTCGAGCCAAAACGGCGTGTGGTTCTTCCAATATGTGTTCGCTGCGACCGCAGCAACCATCATATCTGGGGCTGTGGCTGAGAGGTGCAATTTCATTGCCTACATATTCTACAGCTTTATCATATCGGGTAAGTAAATACTAGTATATAGATACACGAAAAGTGCGTGCACCCGAGTCCGAATTGAGTTCTCCGAAATTTCAGACGCATAGACGGTAATCGGTGGTGAGGCGTGTGCTTATTTAGAGATTATTCTCCCATACTCGAAAAAATGTTTTAAATAAGAAATTCTGGTGAAATTTACTCTTATATACGACGGTTATCGACCCAATTCTAACTACATTTATAATGTTATATAAACAATAAGATAATAGGCATGATCGCATAATATACTATATTAGGTATTTAATTTATATTTTTAAAAATTTTCCAAATTAACAAAAAACTACAAAATATGAAAAATAAAATATTGTATTTGGATACTACTCGTAGCTGTACTTTAATATGTGTTTATAATTTGTGTGCTCACTAAATTTTTACCTAGGCCACGGCTAGATGTATGCTATTACATTATGCGTACCGATTACATGTTGTCTATATATTAAACCTGTATAAATCACTTGTATGATCGTATAATTATTAATTACACAATATGTTACGTGTAATAATCTTATACCCCCCTCAACGATACACCCTTTAGTTCAACTTATCGTGTGTATCACCAGGGTATTTAAATACCATGATCGTGTATTAAATAAATATTACGTTTATCTCTTATGCATTCCGTGTTTCAGGTGTGACGTATCCCATTGTCTCGCACTGGATTTGGTCACCCGACGGTTGGTTACAGAAAATCGGATATTCCGATTTTTCCGGCGCCGGGGCTGTGCACCTACTATCCGGTACCTGTTCGTTCGTCGCAGCATTGTTCATCGGCCCCCGGAACGGACGTTTTAGTACCGTCGCTCCAAATGAATATAACGGACACTCAATGCCGGTGAGCTATTAGATTACGTCTGTTATATTATATTATTACCCGGAAACTATCCTAGATCATATGTTAATTCTAGTAAAAGGAACGGGAATATAATTAAAAATTAAAACCATTTAGGTTTATAGATTTTCCTAATCACCTACCTAATAATTACGGATACTATGTGGTAAGTACGCATCATTTTACACTTGCACTATTCGATTAGGTAACAATATTTTCGTAGCCATTTTATTATCAAACTATATATTTAAATAACTATTGATCAGTAGGTACCTACTGATATTAATACATACCGTATTTTAATACTCCATCATTTACTAATGGTTATTTGTGTTTAGCTAGTGGCCACGGGGACCCTGCTGCTCATATCAGGATTCTTGTCGTTCAACGGTGGTTCTCTGGGCCACATTACCAATCCTGGTGACGGAATCGTAGTGGCAAAAAGCATAATCAACACCATTTTTGGTGGCAGTGGCGCAGCATTAGTGATACTGATTCTTGCCAAAGCCGGTGTGGTAGGCGAGTCCAGGTGGCCGTTCGCGATGACTATCAACGCCATTTTGAATGGATTAGTACGCATAATATTAAATATACACTTACTCACAAATCCTTACTTCAATAGCTTATTTTTGAGGGATATCCATAATGTATAGATGTACCTAGCCACCTGTGTATATATGTTCACACGATCTATCATAATTTATACGTAATTTTTGCTCAGGTCTCTGTGTGTGGAGGTGTAAACGAGTACACAAATTTGTCTGCGACGATGATCGGCATGATTGGTTGTATTATTTACTTAGTTTTGCAATGGATTATTCCTCGTTTAAAAGGTACTCTAAACATTTATTACTACAATATTGTATCATTAACGTATAATACTCGTGCATGTAAATTCACTTAATTTCATTGATTTTCATTTAACAACAATTTTATTCAAACATATTCAAGCTTTAATATTATTTTTTTTTTTCGTAACTTTTACATGAATAATACATTATAGTTATTATTATAATATATAATTCTTATATTTTATTCAGTGGATGATCCGTTAGAAACAACTGCTGTTCATTTTGGAGGTGGGTTATGGGGAGTAATAGCTGCACCGCTTTTTATAAAAGGAGGATTTTGGAACAATCCAGATTCTATGCCAGTAAGTTAATGTTTTTATACTTAAAGTTAAAAATAAGTTTTTATTTATCGTCACGAGATACTGCTTAAAAGGTATTTCTGAGTATAAAATAGGTTATAATAGTCTTGTAGGAATGTTTAAGAATTTCAAAAATCAAAACATCGACTAATTCATTAGTCATTAGATACTTATTAAAGAAAAATTAGGAAGAACATGCTTGGTGAATCACCTTATTTAAACAATATCTGTGAAAAGAATAACGCATTTATAGAAAAATATATAAATAATAAATATACAGTAAAACCATTATTTATATTTTCTATTGTTTTATTTATTTTGAAAACGAGTTGATTAAATAAATAGGTAATTATACTCTATTATCTAATATGTGTATTTAGTCAAATGTATATACATGCAAAACAATAAATTATAATGTAGTTGATTTTGAAAAATATAATTTTATTTACTCTTTACAGCTATTGAAATCGAATTTAATTGGCGCCGGGTCAATTATTGCATGGTCAGTAATTAACAGTGTAATATTGTTTGGATTTCTTAAAGTGTTTGATCTGCTCCGAGTGTCCACAGACAAAGAGATTATAGGTAAATAAATATTTTGTAATATCATAATTATATTGTAGATAAGTAATAAATAAGTAGGTAGGTAAAGACATGAATACTATAGTATTGTCTATATCTATTGATATGTAAGTACATTTTCGATAACTTACATTATATGTTGTGATGTACCTATTCGTGTATTTATAATTATGCGATATTCTTTTAGGTTTAGACATAAGTCTTCATAAAGAGCCAGCATACCCAGTGACTAACATTTCAATTGAAAATGGACATAAAAGTAAGTGATTAATTTATACATAACTGCAGTCTGCAATTGTAAATTATATAAAAAAAAAAAATTTAATTTTTACCTGATAATAGAAAAAAAATAATACTAAAAACGGTTGATATATACCTAATATAGTAGCTACGTAAATATTATATAAAGATAAGATTTCACATGTGAATTACTTATAAAAATATTATACCTAACATAATTTTAAAAAAATGTTTAAATTTTACTTTTATTTTTTAGTTACTTTTTTTGAATTTCAACACTTGATTTTAATTTTATATCCTGAAGCAGAATATTTTCCCAAAAAATTTGTTATTTTTTAAATTATTGAATTTTTAATTTAATCGATCAGTTTCATGTAGCTGATTACATAAGCTATAATTAGGTACCTATATAAATGTAGAAAATAATCAAGTAAAGAGAAATCTTCACAATGTTTTTCAATATGATTTCCAAGAATCATTCGATTATAATGGAAAAATTCATTTTCTCTATCATATATTTTTAATTTAATTTATTTTTCAGGCAGCAAAACCACAACCATCAAACACGCCTATGATAATGTGGCGATGCAACATACCATCCTACCGTGAGCAGATATTTCACCATTTGTATTTATGTACATATACAACAATATGTCAATATATCTATAATATCTCGTAGTCATAGGACAATAATACGTATAATATAATAATATGATAGGTGTATACTGTATAGTTATGTACAATGTGCATATATTGTGTTGTATGTTTTACCAGTCGATTTATTACCATTGTACCTAAAGATAACAGAGGTAAATTACCTCAGATAACATAATATTATAATATAATATGTTGTGAGTATATTATACTTATTATAGTATAGTACTGCACGTGTTTCTCAGGTCACCAACTGCCCATAGTGATGTGCCCATTGGAAGGGATGTTAGACACAGAATATAGGTAATTTCTTATTTGACTTCATATTATAAAGGTACTTATTAGTAAGGTTTTACGCTATTTAAACTCTCAACATGTTTGAATTATCGTGTTATTTCCCAAATTAAATAAAAATTGTTTAGGTTTAACGATTTCACAAGTCATTTTCTCAACCATAGTGAAATAGTTAAGATTTTCAACTAGGTACATGGACATCCATTGGGGGGGACAAGACAGGGCACTTGCCCCCCCCCCCCTGGAAAATATTACCACAATATTACCTTATTACCGAGGCAAATTATTTGTTGAAATCACATTTAAGATATGAAATAAATATAAAAATATACTCATTGTTATTGTATATTAACATCATAGATAGGTCGTATTCTGTAGTCCGTATAACCTATACGTAAAATTATTTATCGCAGATAATTTGTGGTAAATCTATAAAGATCACAATAATATAGGTACTACAAATATTTTAACCTAACGCAAAAAAGGATACTTTCATTCAGGATGTCATTAATATGTTTGGAATAAAACGAAGAAATTTACAGTTCTTATTTACTGATACCGAATAATATACTTAATTATATTATTTAATTTCTATTTTTTTATATACTTAATAAAATTATTATTTATTTATTTATTTATTCGTATGGCAATTATTATTTATTAATTTATTTTTTCATATGCCAATTATTAGGTATATATTTATTTATTTATTCGTATGGCAATTATTATTAATACACTATATATATATGTATACAAATAAAAATATAACATGCATGTATAGTGTATACATTTATATGTGAAAAATAACATTAAATCTTTATTATCTTACATTCGAAAATTTTTTTATTTTGACCCCCCTAAAATATTACCTGGGCGCCTATGACTAGGTACCTCATTTAATATATTTTGATGACGAGCTAAGTTGACCACACGGTTTACAGATAGTGTATAATAGTATCTTTATATCTTGTCTAGCTATGTTTCAATGGTTGGTAACCAATTCAGAGACTAAAATCATGACCTATAGTAGTAGGTTAAAAACCTACTATGATAAACTTAATAAAGTATTCTAAATATTTAAATTGTACCATTTGTACCTATGTAACCACCTACATAGGTGATAGCCGATAGGGTACCTGCTAAATTTAAGCTAAGTATCAAATAAATTACGCTAAGTTTAGTTCGTTCACACTGGTACTTACATATTATTATTTATAATGGCGAAGGAGGTCTAAACTGCATTTATGCTTATTTGTTTCCTTGTATAATTATAAATGATTAGATTGGTTTTTAAGGACTGTATTTTATCAATAATAAACGAAATCCCTAGCCAATGCCGGATTTAGAACAGGTGCCGCCCAAATCCCAAGAAAATTAATGTAGTATTTATTTCTCAAATTCATAGATTTACTTCTATGTATATTAAATATTATATAACATTAATTTACGCAGTTATATAAATGCATAAAATATTTATATGATTTTTTTTTCCATTTCTTACAAAATTTGCCGTAATGCGGTCCTAGGCCCGGGCCTCACAGGCCTAGATGTAAATCCGGCCCTGTTACTAGCTCATTTCGTTTATAGCCATATAAGTGGTATATGCTTGATTATGAATGATTCAAAATGTATTCGTGTAGTTAGCTATATAATATATAATAAGTATAATTTATTATGTATACATTAATTTATACTTACTTATATAAAAACATATGAAATGTTAATTGTAAAAAAATGTTTATTCTAAAATATTGTACACATAATTTTTATAACTTAATATTAAAATATTATAGTTAAACCTGCAAACATTTATCCTATTTAACCTTTCCAGTCAACAGTTAATCATCATATGACTTTAGTTGTCATTGGTGCTCCATAAAATATACCAAATGCATTTTTTTGATAATAATCTAAAACTAATTACAGCAAACAAACTTATAAAAAACCACTAGACAAAAAATAAAACAACAGCATCAACCTTTCCATACCGTGCACGATATAAAAATAAATCTTTCGATTTCTTATTATTATTATCTATACATTTCCATCAAATATCTTTCATTTATTTAAAAAGAAACTGAATTAAATCTTTTAAAATAAATTATTATGAAGAAAAAAAAAAATTGAATCTTAAATTTTGAAGTTTTGTTACTTACTGAAGTCATCTCTTCATGAGATTCATGTCATTGTATTTAATTTTCTTCACAATATTATTTACTATTTATGTAAATCAGATTGTAAATAATATATTTTAATGAAAGATATAATAGTTATGTACTTATGTCCATTATGGATACAAATGTAGGTATTTATTAAAAATGAGGTAACCTAACCTACCTAGTTATTCAAACAATCATTATTAGTGATGATTGATAGGATTATTAGGATTTATAAATTATAGTCTAAACAAGTCATTTAATTTACAATTATTTTACCTTCCTTTTTCATTTACATTCTTTAGGTGATATTTGTAGTTTATATTGAAAAACACCATGAAAATACCATAACTATTTAGAGATAATAATGTTTGGATAACAATATTCATATTATACATAATTTAATTTAATACCTACATTTAGGATGATTTAAGTAATTTTGTACTTGTACACATTCTATAAATACCAAATAAGTTTGAAAAAAATTAACAAATAAGAAGTGAATATCTGGTTGCATATTGAAAAATCGCTAAATTTTAAGTTAATTAATAACAATTAGTGAAATGTGTCACATGATTCAGTAGCCTATGATGGATCTATTTATAATATATTGATCTATCTATTTACTATTAAATAAATATTTTATGCAATATGGTGTAAGAAGTTTAATATTTTTATAATGATTAAACTTAAATAATTTTATTTTTGATCTTTAATATATTTTTATAAATTAATCTCATTAGTAAATTGAATCTTAATAACCAGCCAATTTAATTTTCTGAATATTTGTAGAAGACAGGAAATTAAATGTGTTGTATCCAAAGTACTAATTGAAAATGAGCTTTGTGATGAACCTAAAAAAACTTTTTAATGAGAACAATTAATTAATAATTTTAATATATTTAATTTACCTGTAATTTGATTTAAACAAAACATTTATTGTATAATCGTTTATATCAATTATCTTTTTTTTCTCTTAAAATGATTTTATTATCTTTGATATTTATCTAAAAAAAATTTAATTAGGACACATTTAAATATTTTATTTTGAAAACAAACATTTTTACAGAATATATTTTTAATTTTCATCTTAAAAAATATCAATTTAATACTTAATGTTGGCAAATATTTGTAATAGCACTCATAAAATACGTAACCTGTTTCCATATTAAATTTTTTAATGAAAGTACTGAAAATATACAATACAAGGAATTTATTTGTTAGTAGGTAGTTCTATACATTGCTTTTATATGTTTCACATTTAGTTTTAATTGGCAAACAACAGATCTAGTTATATTATTTAGCTCTGTAAAATTATAAAATAGTTTTAAGATAATTAATCCACGATAAAACTGATTTTTCTCTTATAGACTGTAGTATAAATATTTTTTCTTCTTTTTAAATATTCAAATTATAAAGGATAACTTTAAAACATTGAACTCATTGTCATGGTGTATTTAGGCCAGAACTCCTAAAGCTACAGTACTTTTAAAATATTTAAATAAAATAAGATAAAATATTTTTTTTTTTATCAAGCAAAGACTTGAAATGTTAATTTTTAAGTATACAATGTTATTTTTTAAGTTGTAAGTAATAAAACATTGATATTAGTTTCTAGCATTAGAATTCTATTTTAGTTTCTAGTATTACTATTTAATAATTTAATTTTTGTATTTAAAGGGGTCTCTTATTCCTAATAATATATACTAGTATATCTAAAGTTCGTACAGATGTTATAACAAAAAATATTATCCTACTTTAATGAATTAATGTTTAACTCATTCTTTAAATTTAAGCATTTGAAAGAAATTTGTCCATGGCCAACAAGAGAAAGATAATAGGATAAGTTTTCTCATGAACAATAGTATACTAACAAATTTTTATGAAATTATCAATAAAAAAATGTATTGATTTTTCCAAGGTTATGTGTATAAAACATAATAAAATAAAACATATTTAATTAAATATGAAGAACTCTTCATAGTTAATACAATTCATAAATAATATGTAAAGGTTTTAAAAATAATGTCATGTGGACTATAACAAAACACTTAGCACCTTATGTGGTATTAAAATATAATCTTGCATCAGTTAAAAATTTATTTTTGATTGATTGATATGGTTTCAGTATATTGACAGTCAAGTAAATTTTTATTAGCTAGTTCAGTGACAATTTACAATTCTTCCAATTTTCAAACCTAAAAACAATTGTAAATAAAACTCAGTACAATAAATTTAAAAATAAACCAGATAAATACATACATTATTTGAAAAATTTAATTAGTCCCAGGAAGGCGGCGATAAAACATTAGTTTCATCACAAACTGAATATCAAAAACTTCACTTAAATTAATAATATTTAATAATATAATTTTACTATACCTACTAACAAACAATAAATGCTTTATTTATGAACATTAAAGAAAATATAATGATTTTCGAGGCTCAATATTAAAGTATTGAACGCATGACAAATTTAATTAATTTTGTTCAATTGAACGAATTAATAGAAAAACTATTATCTTCAATTTTGCAATAGATGAAAAAATTTAAATCGAAAAATTATTTTTCGATTTGAAATTTTGAACGTTGAAAATGTTGAAATGTTGAAGACTTGAAGTTGAATATTGTGATATTGTGAATTTCGTTATCTGATTTATGAAATCATGGAATACCTAAACAACTTGTCGTCGTTTACACCATGATTTAATGTGAAATTGTAAATAACGAATTTTATTTGGTTTAGAAATTCAGAATTTTGTTATTTAAAATATTTGACTACTTTATTTTTTTAATTATTTATGTATCTGATATGTTTGTTATTGCTTAAACTTAAATAATTACGTAATAAATAATATCTATTTAAATTGTGTATTAAATGTTTTAATCCAAGAGACAAGTTACTTAGCCGCCGAAAAGACGCAAACAAAGTAATGAATAAATTATTTGTTAACAAATAACATTTAACAACTGACTAGTGACAACGGTTTTTACGGTTTTTGTTTAACTATTGATGTGTTTTACAAAAGTTTTATTAATCTTATAGCACCTATTTCTTTATAATTTATTACTCAACAGTCATCATTGTGTAGTTTTTAAACTTATACATAAGTAATAAATTACAATATTATTTTATTATAAATATTTCGATAATAGCCTGTTATTATTATTAGTCTTTACACGGAAATATAACAAAATGGACGATAATTGTACTCCGAAAATACTGCGCTCCACAGCAAAATTACCAGAAACACCAGCCTTGGAACGCATTGGATATGGAACAGGTATGTTTTTTCTAAATCTATGTAAATTTTCCATAATGTTAACTCTTATAATGACCTAGGTGTTGGTGTGTTCAATTTGCAAAGAAAAGATCAGTCGCCGTGGGCAGCAAAAATTATTAGTCGTAATACTGGTAGAGATCGCAAACAGTTTAGCAACCGTTTGCAGTTGGAAGCAAAAGTGTTATCGTCACTCAACCATCCTAATATAATTGGCTACAGAGCATTTGTCAAAAGACCTGATGGCCGAGAAGTATGTATCTACAATTTAAAACGACTTCTATTGTTTAAAAGTTTTCTTTAAAGCTTTTTTGAATTTTAGGTACTGTTAATGGAACAATGTGAACAGAGTTTAATTGATTTGATTGAAATACGCAAGGAAGAAAATCTTGGACCATACCCTGTAGAATATATTACAAAAGTTGCTGTGGACATTGCAAAAGCCTTAGATTATTTACATTCTTCTTTGGTATTGCATGGAGACATCAAATCTGGAAATATTTTAGTGAAAAGTAAGTCTGTTGTAACTATTTGTACCTAAATTTGTGTACTATAGTGAGACATTTACCAAAACAATTACTTTCAAGAGTAATTGTTCAAGGATTGTGGCTATTATGACTTATGTTTCATAGCATACATTTCGCTTCTAGTTCCAATATTGCAGCTTAATATATTTTACTCTGATAAAAAGTCAAAAACAATATTACTAGGAAACAATTAAAGTAAATTTTAATTAAATTTAATGTAAATCATAGCCCTCATAGGCCATTAGTTTTATTTTAAACAAAAAAATTTTATGTATTTCATAAAAATTAATAACAGCAGATTAGCTGCAGTCACGATCATTGTTTTCTATAATAATTACTAAAGGAGACAGACGAACTTAGCTATAAGCCACGAATTGATAATTTCTACTATTACCACTTTAAGACCTCTGACCTGTTAGAACAGTTTTAACACTATATTATTAACATTGTTACTTTAATTTTAACATTATATTGGTCCAAATGATCCAATAATGTACAAAACTTAAATAATAAACATTCTTACAGATTTTTTGTATCAATATTCCAACTAAAAAATTGAATATTATATTATTTATATTTTAATAAAAAAACTAACAAATATTATGGGAGCAAATAAAAACTTCTTAGATTATTTTTTAAAGCAGTATCCTAAATGAAGGTACTATTTTTATGTGTTTATATAATTAAACCATAAAACAGTTGAATTATTCATTTTATTTTTTAGTAACCATGAAAAATAAAAAAATAAAGATCCATCATCTGATATATTTCAATGTTCTTTTTAAAATATAAAATGACTATTTTTATTATTTAAGTTTAATTAAATACAAGCATAATTAATATATGTTTATAGGTAATTTTTTTTAATATTATAAAGTTATATTTTATTACTCATGCTTTATGACATTATAACATATTATATAACATTAAATAATAATACATGTGAAAAAAAAACCAACCAGTAATAGAACTTAACATTTTTTTAAATTAATTATAAATGTATAATATTGATTAATTTAACAATTAAACCATTTAACAGATCCCAAAACTTTTTTAAATTAAGTTATAAGAATATAAAACAAAACAAAAAAAATAATGAAAAATTGTAAATTCTTCTATTGTGGTTAGATTTGTGACTTTATAGGTTAACATTAAACGACAATACAATAAGTTATTTACTTGTATTTCCAAGATTAATTGGATGTTATAATTTTCACAGATAATTTTGAGATTGTAAAGCTTTGTGATTTTGGTGTCAGTTTACCTTTAAAATCTGATGGAACATTGCATAAAATTAAAGGCTGTAAAGCAATTTACATTGGGACTCCTTGTTGGTCTGCTCCAGAAGTATTAAAAGGTGAAGAATGTTTGGGAGCCATCATTACAAGTAAAGCTGATATTTTCAGCTATGGCTTAGTACTTTGGGAAATGATGACATTATCATTTCCAAACTCAAGCACTGCAATTGATGAATCATATTATACTGGTATCAGTGACGACTTGGATGCTCATTTAGGTGATTTTTTTTTAACCAATTAACTTTTTATCTATTTTAGTATATTAATAATTGTAATTTAAATATATTTTTATTCAGGTGAGCGACCACCATTACCTGACTATTTAGCAAAGGATCTGAGGTATAAACAAATTGTTGAGCTGTTCAATATGTGTACAATACAAGATTATAAAAAGCGACCTTCAGCAAAACAAATATTGCAGTTTATGGGTATTTACTAACCTTTAAACAGTTATATTTTGTCCAACTATAATTTTAGTACAACTAATCAAATTATTTTTTTAATTTTTGATGTATTTTATAGTTTATAAGTGTACATAAAAAAACATCTTAATTGTTTATAATATGTTACCAATAAAAATGTCTTCAAACTTATGAAAGTTATCATATTCTAGCAGGATCTCTAACTATTGATACTAAATTATATTTAATTTCTAAACTTTAAAAAAAATTATAATATCTATTTTCTTCAGAAAAACACATTGTATTTTAAAACTAAATTTTAACTTAACATCTTAATTCTTACAGAGTTAAACTCACTATTTTATTCTTGTACTATTATTTATTTACTATAAATGTTTTTGTAATAATATCAAAAATTGTATTTTATTATATTATTGAATAATTAGTCTAAACTATTTCAGTTTTTTTTTTTTTAAATCATATTTAAGGGTTAAAAAATGTTTGTTACATTTTAAATACTTTTTTTTTGATATCACATTTAGAGCAGTAAAAATGTTTCAGTCTGCGACTAGGGTTACTACTTTACTAGTAGGAAATTGGATCTAGATGGTACTTTGGCCTAGAGAATCAAAACAAAAAAAATGTTCAATAACTTTAGAAATAAATCAATTTTAAGATTTTTGGATTGATTATTAGTTAGGTTTTATTCTAAAAGCTTTAAAATCTATCAATAAATGTTATATAAATAGCTAAAAATTACAATGAAAACAATTCTTTTTGGCCACAAATATACTATTATTGTGAAATTGATGGTTTTTATTTTACTACTAAGTATAAATTTGATTAACATTTAAATGTTTATGAAAGTTTAATATATAAAGATTACAAAAATGACGTCAAAAAAATCACTAATAATTATTTTCGATTACACTGTTGATTTTAGAATATACATTCTAAGAAACCTTAGAATATATATTCTAAAATCAACGATAATACCAACTATAATGCAGCATTCTAGTTATGCTATTTCTTCACAGTCATGGTTTTTTGTTATCATATTTACACATGCAACACTGCTACGCTCAATATAATATTAAGCTTTTAGAATACTGAAAGTCAATATTATTTTGTATTTCAAATAAAATTGCAATAAATAATAAATTATAATAATTAAACAAACCGCAAAAAAATGATTTATTTGTTAAATTGAGCTTCGCATAACAACAAAAAAAAAAAAAAACTTAAACTAAAAAAAAAAATATAATAAGTGGGGAGTTTAACGGTACAATAGAACGGAAAGAAAATATTAATTCATAAGTGTCAAACGAGAAAAAATTTGTACACGTATAATTTGTTTGCTAAACGATTTCGCGTCAGGTTCACAGGGGGGGGGGGGGTACTTGTGTTACGTACACGACGTATTTGGTTAGTTTTGTAACACTATTCAACAAAAAAAAAAAAACACACACACTAATATCGAACAAAAAATAATGCAATAATAAAAATACGATAAATTATTCGACGACGAACGTATTATAAATATTAAACTTACGAGAAGAAAAACAAATATTCTATATGATTATTATGTAGTTAAAATGTTTAACGCTTTCGGTTTCGTCGCCGCCACGCAATATTATAAATATTATAATAATACACAATACATATTATGTTTGAGTAAAAGTACAATACGCACGACTAAAAATATTTTAATAATATATATATATATATTATAATAATTAACAATACGACTACGAAATACTTCAATAATATATAATGTTATGCACATCACGTACAATTATGTACAATTGTATTATTATTGGTATACAAAACTAATAAAGCTGAACACACGCGTTTTCACAAACGTACAAAGAGGGGAAGAAAAAAACATATATTTTTTTAAAAAACGCGAAAAAAAACACAATAATATTCAATAATATATAATAGGTTTATATATATATATATATATATATATATATTATAACATTATAATGTAACGATAAAAGAACAAAAACGATTCAATATGAATCATACACACACACACACGTACATACCAGCTTGCATGTCGCATTGTCACAATATACATACATTTAATATGCTGAGTATTGCGCGTGCGCGTGGAGGTATACAATATTTATATACCATCATTACGGTATCGATCGTATAACACGTTATATATCGCAACAGTAATTACTATTACTATATATATTATAATAAACGTTTGATTCGTGGATCGCGTACGGGATATGCGGCGGCGGCGGCGATGAAGACAACGACTTCCGGCGGACGGGCGCCAACATTTTACCGCCGTTCGAACATTTTCTTCCGGTCGGCCACCACGCCGCACATGGCCGGCGACCTCAGCAAGATGCTGTTGGCCCTGCACAGTTTCTTCGGAGACCTCTTCGGCTCTGCGAACAGTAACGCGTTTTGCGGTCATTATACATATATTATAGGGCATACACACATGGTTGCAATATCATTTTTTATTCGTTTGACCACACAGGGCGGTCACTTAAGTGGGTCCAGTCTTATTACTCGTAATGACTACAATGCCGGACCGAACGATTATTTGAGCAGTTAACCGGACAAATTTATTATTACCTACCTAATCTGTCGGAAAAGACCGAGACGAAATCGATTCGAAAACAGTGAAAAATCGCGGAATATAACTGGGTCCGGACCGATTTGTTTTTAATCTGACGGAAGAGACCTAGTCAAACTTATTTAATAAAATGCAGAATTCTTGTAATCAATAATAGGCTAACGATCGGTGACACCTGACCGATTTTATTTTAATCCGTGACTGAATTGAATTGGAACAGACCGATTAGTGATTATTGACATTTAATCAGAAATTTTGAATTAAATATAATTATTAAATGGTTAGTTTTAAAGAAATAAAGTTGTACACATAAATAAATTAGGTACATAGTATTTTAATTTCAGAATCGTATGACATACATCATGTTTTCTAACGAATAATTGGCTTGAATAAAGTTAAAACGCTTAATTAAAGTAGTATCATTTTATATTCAACGCTTTAATTTATCATGACCAAGAAAAACACATGCACAAGTTTTAGTGGAAACGGGTAACTCTCGCGTAAGACATAAATATATAATATTACCTGCTGATGGGTTTAGAGCCGAGGGTTCCGCGTGAGTCATGTTACTCGTTTTTGGTGTAACGATTGACCCGTCGTTAATGGGCTCTACAAAATAAAAATAAAAAATCAATAAATTTAATACATTTATTATTTATACACAATATAGTATTGCAGAAACTAGTCAAACAGTATTACGGTTTCGCTACTTAGTAAGTATTATTAGAGTCCGGACTTTAATTTCCTTAATAAGCTTAAAACATGCAATCGATAATAAGTTTAGGTCCTTGCCATAAAAAACAGTATTAATATATTTTTTAGCTAATTTCGTCAAAATATTCAATACATTCACAGCGTTTTCAATAATTATGCACATAATGTTTGATTTAAAATTACATAGAAAGGAGCACACTCACGTTTCTTACATCTTGAATAAAAATTGTTTTTACTAATAAAATAATCTTCTTAAATAAAAGAATAATAAGAAAGTCTATGTTTGTTCAATCATTCGCGATAATTTGTACAACAAAAAAAAAAAAATAATTTATATTTAGGTAAATCAATAAAATAGGACATCTAGTTCAACGTACAGATTTATATTTTGGTAAAATTATGAAATGGAAACAAAAAAAGGAAAGTAATCAAAAACCAGAATATAAGGTACTTAAAAATAGGACTTTATGATTTTAGTATACTATACTCTAAACCTTAAAAACTTAAAAACAATTTTGTACATGTATATTTAAGTTCTAAAATTGGTCTATAATTCTTAACCTCGTCAAAAAGAAGTATTCTCAAAAAATACATGTTACACACAAAAAAATCCAGACTCTAATATTAATGATTAAGTACGATAGAGAAAAAAAAAATGTTTAAATTTATAGTTGTTGACCGACTTTTTGTTCCAGTCGGGCGGACGGGCGTGCTGGATTGATTCCGAAATCTTCATATTTCATTACAGTTATATCAGCTATATTTACCACGTGGTAATAATAATTATTATTATTCACTCCAACGACGTATGTATGCAATGATACAAACACACACACACACACACACACTACTAATAACTAATATTAATAATGTGTTTAGTAATACGTTCTAGCTAACAACACATAATACGTCGAATACGGAATAATGGGTATACCTCCGGCTCCGAATTGTGTATATCTAATGACCTAATGTCATATGACAGAGCCATTGCAAACCGAAACCCGACCATAACCAACAATATGATAACTAAATATATATACAAGAAAAGAATACACCGAAACCAGAGCAGAAAGTGTTGAAAGTGTTCTCGCAGCAGTTATGGTTTGCGAATCGCAAAATATATTCTGAAGGAACGACCCTCGGGAACCCGACCAACCCCCCCGCAAAACAGCCGCCCGCCGCCACCGGTCACGTGCCTGTATATAGGTACACGTCCTCGGTTACTTTGGTTGTGCGTGTGCTGTATAGTGTATACCTCGAGTACGGCTCCTGCTGGCCGCGACGGTCCGCAACTTATTTACCAGTGCCACTACGACGGGCCGATCGACCCGCGTCACAGTCGCGCCATACTGTTCAAAACTGTTCAAAATGCTGTCAAGCGATTCGCCATGCTGTTGTGTGCAGTCAAGCAATAAAAGGTATATATAAAAAAAAATATTGATTATACAAACAGGGATTATATTATTAGGAGGTAGGTAGGTACTAGGTGTGTACAATAAATAATTGTTATATTATTATTATACTACGAGTAAAATAAAAATAAGTATGTATTATAAACAAATAAGTATAAGACACGGGTATATACGGTTATTTACTGTATTATATTACCTATGCTCAGCTATGCATAATAATTATACAGTCTATAAATAGGAATGTATATTATGATTAGCGACAGGACTCGTGATGTTTTTAAAAATATTATCATTTCGAATTGCAATCTAAGTAAAAATGAATGAATGTCAACGGTTGTACAATACTATGCTTACAATAATGTTGCTCATAACTGCATTAATCAAAAAATCATAAGCAGTCATTATATTATCCAAGTTCAAACTTTATGTTCTCGAAAAATTTGAAAAATGGTATAATTAAATGAATTGAAAAATATTGCAATATTCCATCTTATTTCTTAATTTATTTGAATATGTTGGGAAAAAAGATTGTACATGTAAGGTACGCATGTAATAAATAAATTGGTTTGCATTCAATTTTTAGTGCTCCATATGTTTCAACAAGTAAGAACAAAGTCACCTCTATTATATATTTATACTACTTCAATAACCATTACCTTACAACGTACTATAGTTACTACTACTATTACCACTACAACTTCTACTAGGTATTATACAAGAGCTTTGTCTACAGTGTAAAAAATAGCGAATAAAAGATGTCATGCAATACCGTACTATTAAATAAACAATGTGATCATGCTTAATGTCCACTTACGAGTATGTCTTGCTTCAATCGACCTAGTTCGGCGTCCGTCGTGATTTCGAAATCTGACGATATGTTATCGTTAGCTTCGGACACCAAGTGTGCACGGAGTTGTTTATTCCTAAAAAAAAAACGTGCGTTTAACGCGAAAAATAAGACGTTAGACAAAAATGATAATATAATATTATAATGAATTTAAGAAAAGGGAGTTAATGCAAACATCTATCAAGAGTTTTGGTTGTTGCAGATAGCTAAAGAAAGTTTATAACTATTCGTTCTCGAATGAAATAAAACTTAAGCTGGTAAATGTTTTAAAGAATTCGGCGAGAGCGACATACCTGGAATCCAATTGAATGATTTGCTGCTGTGCTTGCGCCAATTGAGAGTTGGCCGTTTTCAGTTCTTCTTCCAAGTTAGCCGACTCGACGCATTTGATTGAGTACTTTTCGGACAACGACAGAATTTCTTTTTTGATCTCTTCCATTTCAGCTCTGAAATTCAAAATAAGCGGCCATTAGTACAAACATTTTCCTTGCAACTAATAATTGGTATTTTTCAAAGACGTACTCATGTTCTTTGTGCAAGGCACCGATGTCATGATTGGATTGAATCTTTTTCAAAAATTCAGTCTTGAACTTGGTTACTTCTTTTTGCACTTCAGCCTCGTGCGCTTTTCTCATCGCGTCCAACGCTATAACCAAATAATAACAATAAAGTAAACATTGTAGACACAGTGTACATAATAGTTTAACTAATAATTATTTTTATTTATCTGTTTAGTAAACGCTACTCACCGGCTAAAGTCGCATGTGTTTCTTCGGCAAGCGCCTGTTCTTTTTCAAGTTTTAACGATTCGGTTTCTTGGCGGTGTTTTTCCTCCAGTTCAACAATGATACGTCTATGCGAGTTCTCCATTGCCAACAGACCTTTTTCACATAATGCCTAAAACAGTTATGCGATTAAAAAACGGATTTTAGCATTTTTAAATTGGTTACCAAAGGTTTCATTAAAAATTTCATCATAATCCTAATCGTTTAGTTTATAATCTATTATCAAGTATTTTTTCTGACAATCCGACATGTTGCCTTAAAAAACGTTAGTGCCGTGATTTAATTAATTAATTGATAAATGAAACAATTCTATGGAGAATTTCATCACTGGATGACTTCTCTCATCATGTGATCATGTATTATTTTTTCTTATGAATATTGTTTAAAGTATTATCATTTACCATCATGTTTACTTATTGTTTTAAGAAAATACAGATTGTGAATTTTTCTCCAAATAAAAAAAAAAATTTAAGTTATAATTTGAAATTATATGTGTCGTGAATACATAAGAATATTATACTTTTCGAGGAATAGTTTGTTTTGTTATTATTTATTTCTTACCCTTAAATGTTCGATTTCCGTTTGATACCTCAGCTTAGTTGATTCTTCGGTCATAATACTGTTCGACGAATCATTTGAAGCCAACGAAATTTGATAGGATAACCTTAAATTATCCATTTGTTGGCTGTATTCGGAGTCCAATGCGCTCAAACGTTTTTCTAATTTTTTCACTCGGTCCTTGAGTACATTTTGTTCTTGGTCATTTACGGCCGACAATTTTTGTTTTTCCTCTTCCAAACGACTTTTTAATTCAGCCACATCCATCTGGTGTCGCTTATTTATGGCTTCCAATTCGACATCGCGTTCTTGTTCATATCCCTTGATTTTTTCTTGTAGATAAACACATCTTTGGCATTCCTGGCACTGTGCTAGATACATTTGTAATGAGGCTATTTGCAAGCGCAAGTCGTGACATTTATTACACACGTCTTCTATCCAAGATGTAGTCTTGTTTTCATTGCGTAAAGGCTGTGGATCAGACACAGGTCCATTCAATTGTCGCTTATCAATTATCTCTTCCATGCATGATCGTAAAGCCATTACTTCGGTTTCAACTTCTTCCAGACTATCATGCAACATGCGTTTATCGTCTACCGGAGGCAAACACTGGCACATTTTGGCTGCTAGGTATTGGCATTCAGTTAAAGCCTCACTTTCGTCCATGTCCGTCTTACATTTTGGAGTCTTTCCCACCAGGTTCAAACCAGATTCGAGCATACAATGAAGTACTGCTACTTCGAAATACTCCTCTAAACAACTTTTTTCCTCAGTACGTTTTCCTTTGTTTGGTAAAGTCTGCAAGACTTCATCAATTTTTATTTCAATCAAATTCCGAACCTCATTCAACCACGTTTCTAACTTTCCTCTATTCATTACACATTGGATCAGCATGACACTACCCTTGTCGGATAGATCTTGAGTTTTTAAATAATAGTCTAATGCCATGTGCATTTCAGTGTCCGTAACAATGTTTTCCAAACAGTCATAAGCAATAGTTTTCACTTCATCAGCATCCCATTTGTATTTTTGTATTACACTCATCCGGTTGTCCATAAATTCTTTTACTCTTTTTTCGGTGTTGTTTTTTATTCCAACTATTTTATCTACCTCAGCAATTAAATCAATATTAAAGTCGAGTCGGTTTTTAATTCGGTTCGTTGTTTCTACTGCAATGTCATTATTAATTAACTGTCTTAATTTGTTTAAAAAAACTGATTCAGTTGCAACTTTTTCAGCTAATAATGTTGTTTTGGCTTCATCATCTAAACGGCCTTCGTTCTGAAGTTTTCTTCTTTTTGATGCAATCTCGCTCATTTTAACACGCCAAGCGCACTCGATTTTGCAGATTTCAGCTTCTTTGGTTTCAATACCATCTTCTACGATAATATTCATGGTATCTGAATTAGCTTTTTGCATGTCGGCAACTCTATTTTCTAAAGAAGTCATTCTAATAAGCACTTTCATAGGTTCACTACTCGTAGCGCTATCCAACGATTTCCTGCGTAATCTAGATGCAACTGTACTAGCTCGGCATCCCGTATCCTTGGAATCAGATTTTTCTACTGTATTACCATTAATTGCGTCAAGTTTACCAATTTTCTTTTCCAAATCTACTAGTTTCTCTTCTAACTCTTTACATATTGTAAACGATTCACGTCCTTTGAGTGACAATGAACGACGTTTATCTCGCCCTTCAGACTTGGTAAGTTTTTGTTTTAACAAACGAATCTAAAAAAAATTAAGACAGAAATAGTTGAAATTAATTACATATATTTATTTATAATTTTTCTTTTACTTGTTTATCAGCTGCAGTAAGTTTGGTAGTTAAATCTTGAATTCTAGCTGCCATCATAGAAGCTTGAGCTTCGTACGTTTGTTGCCTAATTTGTAAATCTTGTCTAGCATTAATTAACTCCAATTCCAAACAATCAGTTTGAATGTTTGATTCTCTAAGTTCGCGTTTCATTGCTCTTATTTCTTGAACAGCTTTTTCGAATCTACAGCGTAGATCTTCATATTCTTCAATAATCCTAATGAAAAAATACAGTTTTCTGTATAATAAGGGGAAAATTTTTTTTTATAAAAACACTAACCTCTCTTTATCCATATTCTCAGTATCCAAGTCTAAATCTATATTGGTTAAATCACTAAGTGAATCTAAACTCCTAGCTCTACTATCCCGGATAGAAGCATTTATTGGCACTGACCGACCTTCTAGTTCACGAACTCTCCTATAAAGAGATTCATTTTCTTCGATTCCTCTAGCTAATCGATCGGATACATCTGTAAGAGTGCCTCTAAGTCTAGAAACTTGTTCTCTAGTTCTTTCCAATTCTTCAAGATGTTTTTCCGACTCATTTTGCACTGAACACAGGGCAGTTTCCCAGTTTTTCTTTTCATCTCTGTAACTATTAATACATAATACTATTAGTATTTTAGTTTTCAAAATATTACATATTTAAATAAATACATTTTTTTAATTGAATCAAATTCCATCAATTGGTCCGATTTCTGTTTTATCATGTCCTCGGCCATTTGTAATGACGTTCCCATTGTTTCTACTTGCTTTTGTAACGCTAAAACATCATGTTTACGTTGTCGCAGTCTTATTAACTCTTGTTCAGCATTACTCAACTGGCATAACACACTAGTTAATTGTTTTTTTACATCATCCAGTTCATCTGTTTGTTTCCCTACTCGGCCTACTAACGAACTTCGATCACTCTAAAAATATGAACAAAAATAGCTTTTTAAGTACAATGTATTATATTATTTGAAATATATTCCGACTTACTTTAGTATCATCAGATTCTGCACATGACGATAACAAAAGTTCATCGGACTTTGAACTTTCAGATATGCTTCTTGGAGACACAGGAGGAGAAGATTTTGAACGTTTAGCTGCAAGAGATCCTCCGGTAAATATTCTACTTCTAGGTCCACCTCTCGCTCTTTCTTTAACTTTTGATATAGGAGTCCGGTTAAGAGGAGGTGAAGGTGGTAAAGTATCACCCCAATCACTACTTTCGCGTCTTCCACATTCAGACGCTGTTCTGTATTCGTCATCCGAAGAAAAAACAATCGACCTCGAAGAAGATAATGTACCATCCAAACTAAAAAATAAACGAATACATATAGTTCATAACTCCATACATTATAAGACGAATAAAAATTTAAATATATTTACGAAGGTTTGGTCATAATATTTTCATCAGTAAGTCCAGCAGATCTTCGTATGGCCGATACCCAATTAGTTCGTATACCAGACGTTATTGCTGATAATATAACTTTTTTATCATCCCAAGACTGCAAACAGATTGTTTATTAGTCAACTAAATGATTCATTGATGCTAACTTACTACTTACGATTGTTTGAAACCCGTAATTCCTGTTGACTTGCACTTCACTAACGGTAGTTACGCAACTTAAATCGACTACACCGTCTAAGATACCTTGATCTTCAGCCGTCGGGTCACGATAAAATAATAAAGCGGAACCTCTCAATACAAACCAATGTTTGTTCCATTCCTAAACATATACATTTAAATTATCAGCTGTTTGAGTTTTAGTTATTTCTTTATCATGAATAATATTCACAACTTACATCTGATGTGCTTCCTTGTTTCATAAGCCAGCCTTTCTTTATATTCAATAAATCCTCGGTTGGTAAATCAACTCTTAGTTCTGAACTTGGTGAGTACCGTAAAGACAAATCCAATCCACAACCGTCCGGATCTCCACGTACCTTTAAATAACATTCAGTTAATATTTATTTTATCAATGTATTATAAATATATAGATGATAGGCCAGGCACGTTGCAAAATATACCTGTTTTTGATTGGTAATATATGAATCCCTCGTGGGCTCCATGTTTCTAGGCTTGGATAATATTCCATTACTTATATTACGAGGATGTAACCGAGTGATCGAATCAGCAATTTCTTTTAGCTTACATTCACTTTCGTACTCCTCAATCAGCAATCTTCTGGTAACGCAATCTGAAATCACAATTAAATAAAAATTTTTTTTCTTTTTTAATAATCCAATTTTATTTTCACTTGCCTGTCGAATCTGTTTGATCCCACCCGGAAGATGTTTGGGACAAACTGGAATTTGACCGATGTTGCTCAGTAGGCCTCAGTCGTACATTATCATCAGTACGAACTTTTTCTCGAGTAGGCGGTGAATTTGAATAAACTGTAAACAGCAATGTAATATTTATATATGTATTAAAAATATAATTGTACATTAATTCTTGTAATTTTTTTTTTACTTTTTCGGTCAACTTTGTTTGTAGGGACCGTGGCCACAATAACGGGAGCTGTTGATGAACGCGGTCTTTGGTCTCGATCGGGTACAACAGTTGGTGCTGAAGTCACCCATCCTCCCGTTGTTTGCTGTTGATGACTAGGCAAATTTGTACTCGTAGAAATGGTAGTGGCTAATAAAAAAAGAAGAAAAAAAATCAATATGTATAATTATTGAATATTAAATGATAATATAAATGCATCCACGAAAAAAATACATATTATTATAGATCAATGACCGATTATGTAAACAACAATATTTATAATATAAGATGGCACAGCATATATAATATTATAGTTTTTTGCGTAGGTACGTTTCTAAATGTATTTAATTTTATTATTCTCACTTATAACAAAATTGCACAAATATTATCGCGTTTATGTGAAATAATTTTTTTATAATATACGAACGTTTAGCGGACCTGCATTTTATTAATTCATTTTGTGCTTTTATGTTCGCCGTTTGTCGAAGAACATTCCTCTTTTCTTTACATTAACTTTCAAGTAATCGACAATAACTGTTGACTAATACAATCGACAGTAGAATATAATAACGCTCGCGTATGCATTATAAGTACCACCTATACCTATGTATAATAATATAATGCATATTAAAAATTACCATATTATAATAATACGTACCGAAGCTGGTCCGAGCGCTATTTGTATGCTAAGAACTATATATACAGAGCAACCATCGGCCCGTCTGTTATGAATAAATTCGTATTCATATTTAAATATATTATAAATATATATATAAGCATACAGCATCGACAGTATACTTGTATATTTATGTATAATGCCCGCGCGAGTTTTCTGGTATATACCTAACATACATGACCTAAAGGTTCAAAACACATAATACCTCCTTTACAATATTATAATCTACGCACGCACACATGCGCACTTTACGATAGGAATTCAGTACACCCATTGCGTTTTTGAAAATGGGTAACCCATACCCGTGTTGAACGGTTAACGATTTGGTACGCGTGCACCTAAGGCGCTAAGTTTTTACACCGAACGCGCAATCGTTGCGCGTGCCGAGCATTATTATGGGTAGGTAGGTGAGGTGTACCTACATAGGTATACGCGCGTTGTGAAACTCTTATGGTTTTTACGACAAACGACGACGTTCCGAAATAAAACGACGATATGTGATAATAGTGAACAACATAGACGAGAAAAAACTGGTTTCAAGACACAATGGAAAGTTTGACAATAAACCACGCGCCGGGGAACACGGCAACAACGATTATCCTAGGGTAATAAAAAATCAAAT
Organism: Melanaphis sacchari; assembly: GCF_002803265.2. Classification (NCBI taxonomy): domain Eukaryota; kingdom Metazoa; phylum Arthropoda; class Insecta; order Hemiptera; family Aphididae; genus Melanaphis; species Melanaphis sacchari. The sequence continues at coordinate 839,901 of NW_020270366.1, read as the reverse complement.
AAAAAACAAAAAAAAAAAAATCAACCGTCTCGTACGCGCTTAAGACGTAAGCGAGCACGATTTACTCGCCCCGGTAGATAATATTATATTATGCACGCCGTCGACGAAATTACAGTCGCGGTGAGTCGCGAAACAATAATAATATTATTACGACGATTTTTTGGCGCTCGTGCGTACACTTCGTCGTGTAAGTACAATAGTGTATAATCTTTATTATATATGCTTGAACCGCCAGGACACTTATTGAGCTTTGTGGTCCGGGACGCGCATAATAGAAAATATAATAATTTTTAATAGATGACCGGTCGAGTGCATATATAATGATATAATAATTATTGTTTTGGATGTACTACAGTGCGCGTGTGAATTCGCGAGGCTACTATAGTACTATATGATATGTGATTCGATGTTCGCCGCCAACTTTCTATACATACTTGTCGTGATTTATTGTCATGCCAATGTGCGCGAAGGATAATTTTATTATTATTATTATTATTATTTTAGCGACTATAAACCTATAGGTACGCCTAATATTATCCACACACTAATAATTTTCGTGCGTCGGACTGATTATTGTTATTATTTTTAAACGTTTACGCATGAACGTCCGATCGATATCGTTGTCGTCGTTGTTATATGTCGTAACACGATATCATGAACATATACATAATATTATTAAAGGTACACGATGATTAATGTTAATTTTGTCATCGTGTCGTGCGCAACGTGAAACCTCGAACTTTGTAACATCGTGGATGGTACCTTCCCGTAAGAGTAGACTAGACTATCATGGATTTTCGAATCATGAAAATCACATTATAAATATGTATAATGTCGGACACCGAGTAGCACGAAAGCTCTTGTAACACTGTGAAATTCGGAAAACTATTATGTTATAGTCTATGACAAAGGCGATAGAAATAATTTAAAATGTGAAGTATCTAGTTTTTACATTGTTTAATTAAGTACATATAGTAAGCCAGCATTTCCTTGACTACTGAGGTCTTCGAGTATGTCTGAGGGAATTGTAATCCTGCTTATGACATATTTAACAATTATACCCAAAATATAATTTTAATAAATTCATTGTTGTTTAGTCATGAGCATTAAATTATAAATTATAATAATAAAAGTATTTGTAATGTTTTTATTATGTTTTAATGTTGTACTTATGGGCGTCTGCAATAATTTTTCAATATTATATCAATATTTCGGCAGACTGAAAGTTTTAGAAATGTTTTCATATATTGGGTAAAATAAATATTTTACAATTTAATATTTTATAGCTATTTTATGTTTATCGTTTACAACTCAGAAAATCAGACAAGATATCGGTCCGCGCTGTTGTATAATATACGAAAACACGTCATACTGTAAGTAATACAATTCTCATTATCTCTTTGTCCAATCTAAGAAGAGAATACAACATACATAATATAAAGTATCTATGTGCATGTATACAATATGTAGTAACCTGTAATAAAAGACAAATAGAGCTACCTCCTGCCTCGGGTCTTGCTTCTTTATCTGCGATATTATGTGATTTTTTCGTAATTTTTTTTTTATTTTTATGCATACTTAACGCGTGCACGGTTTATTACGGGATCGAAAATAATAATAAACCGTTGGTTTTCATCTTTCGTAATCACACTCGTTGTCGTTATCGTCGTTGTATATGTATATTGTATATATATATATATATATATTTATATTATGGTCGACGGTCTAGAGTAGCCACTGGGCGAAACGTGTTTTTTTTTTACCTACTTTTTGTTTTATTTTTTTAATCAGATCGCATTCCAATTTTCCGTTTGGCAGTTGCGTCGTACGTGTATATTATCGTACGGGTATATTATATATTAGGTACGCGGACTCCAGGCGACCGCCAAAGTTATCACGTATAGACGGCGCGTGCGGTGGCATCGGTCGAGCGAAGAGCAACTATTTTCTCTCTCATTCTGTATTATACATACGTAACATACAGATGCGTATTTCGTGTACGCGGGCCTCTATAAACGGGTATATATATGCACGGTAGCCCGTTAATTTTTTTACGTTAAATGTACCGTATTACGCGCGTCGAATAAAATATTGTTCGTTACCGCTGTCAAGTGACCAAAAATATATAATATAGTTACGACCGAACGGACCTATTTTGTAGCCAATTATAATAGCGATTATACGCGTTGCGCACATAAAACTGTGTCGACCGTCGTTACACGGAAACGAATTCCATTATAATGGACAGAAATAAAAACCAAATCGGATATAATACATATATACATATATATTATAAATACACACGAATATATATATATTATAACCATTAATACATATCAAAATATCCAATTGATATACAATATCATGTAAAATATACATTGCAAGAATATGTAGTTATAATGTACGGACTACGGAGGATTAATTGCAATCAGTGATTTTCAAATCGTGGTTTGACCTATAGATAAAATCTGACGACGAAAACGATACACGTATATATCGGATTTCAAAGCGATTGATCTACACAACGGTCGGACTTCGACTATCGTTTCCCGTCATAAATATAAGTAGGTACGACATTATATATTTATATTATGATTACAACCAGCTAGTCGTCCACACGTATCGATATCCACAAAACAGATACTATAATATCGAAATAATATTACTAATTTTTCCCGGACTCCGATAATATACATTACAATATTATACCATTGATTATACGTACAGCGGGTTAATACCTCGATAGAATGAATATATGTTATGTTGGTTTTTGTATCCTGCACAGGATTTCAGATACCTGCCAACTACTATCGTATCGTACCTTCTAATCATGTGAATTCTAAATCATACGTAGAGCACACTCACAACCTATGTATATGTAGTATATAATAATATAATAATAATGGGACGCGCCTAATTGTTGTTTTCAAGCAACACTCAAAATAACAACGAAATGTATTTTGATGACTGCTAGAGTAGTGTAGAGTATACTTACACACAAGCTGCAGCTGTACCTTAACGAGACATTCATACAATATAATAAATAAATATAGACCTATGCCCCACGTATTTTAACAAACAAGAAAAACCAAACTGTTAATAATTCTTCGACCGTATCTTTAAATATAAATATATATATGTACTGCAACACGTGGCATATAAATACACGATACGTGTATATATTATGGACGTGTGAACACTATAATGGTATATAGAAACCGGACGTTTCCGATAACAATACACGCATATATCTACACCGCGGTGACGAAAAGTATTATAGTAGGTATAGACGTGTGCAGAATAAACTATATAATATTATATTATTGTCAAAAGAGACTTAAACGCACGCCGCGTATAATATCGTCGAGCCAAAATAATAGTATGATGATGATGATGACGGTTCGCCGGCATGTATTTCACAGTGTGCGTGGGGCACTCGTCATGTTTTTCGTGCCAACAAAAATCTCGACAACTTTATATGATATTTATGTATTAATCTATCTATACATACATATACACTTATATATTATATATTTATATCAAATTGGAATTCGGAGGTATCGTTCTAGTGTTTCCACAAATAAATGGATATGTACATATTAGGATAGCCGTTGATAATAATAATAATAATAATAAAAAAATCAATACGGAAAACGATACAATGATTTTTATTGTGTATAGTGTATATTATATATACGCAACAGTTCGTTTCAATTTTACCGTTAGCATAACCTATACACGATAGAATGATCGCCACCCAGCCGCGATTAGAAGCTCATCGTTGTCCGCCACATATAAAATGAGCGTGTGAGTATAATATTAATATGATATATATATACAATATTGATATATACTTTTAAAAACACGTGTATGTGTGTGTGTGTGTATGCTAGTGTTTGCAAATATTATTCACTTTCTCTGGCGTTCAATCATGCCGCGCGTCTAACTATTGGTCTGTTGCGGCAGGAAGAAGAAGCGGTACAGACGAGAGGAGACGACCAACGATCGGAAGGAGATATTATAAAGTGGCGGCGGAACAGAAGAAAACAATATTTGTAAAACAACTTTCTAAGCACATGTATAATAATAATAATAATAATAAGACTCAGGCGATATATATATATATAGGTACCCGTGGCATATAATATATAATATACACACGTGCATGTGTGCAGATATGCCGACAGCGGATGCAAGCGCATACGGCCGGTCTATGAAGGGGCGGCGCGTAAATCAACGTGTACGATATAGAAGTATTATCATCGCGCGCGCGCGAGAGTGTGTGTGTCAACGGGTCAGACTTTACAGTGGTCCTTATCTCCATCGGGTTATGTCTAGGCGTATGTTATATAGATAGGTACATAATATATTATACATACCCATACTTTCTCTCTCATATACGGTCCCGTTTTGGTCGATAATGTGCCGCGTCGATACTCAATGAAACGAAGCGACAATTGCGGGAAAATTGCACCCCGGATTATGTGTGTAGCCGTGTAAGTACTAATAGTAAGCATACAATACTAAATCACTGCGACGATATTATAATTTTATAATGTATGCGAGTTCTATATTTTATCGGTATATAGTTCGCGTTTATATAAATATGTACGTACCTATATATTATATACACTGGTTGGTTATTATAATATACCTACACGCAATTTTTTTTTTTTTTGGTAAATTTGTTTATCATAGTTTGTATTATACTTTTCTATAGATGTAATTTTTTTTAGCATTTTTAAAGTTTTTAAATGACAGTGCACATTCTATCAGGATGTCCGGTCATCTAAACGTTAAATACCAGTTATAATTATAATTATTAACTCGAGTTCGAAAGTTGCGAGAAATCGCCCGGCTTCGGAACAATTAAAACAATATATATCATTTAAAACATTTTTTAAAAAAAAAACAATACTAAAGTATTTTTATTTTTTTATTATTTTTTTTTTTTTTGATTTTATAGTTATGGCAGATTATCTATTGAATATTACAAAGATGTGATGTAGTTCATCTCTTTTAGTAGAAAGAGCTGAGCCTGCAGATGTTATTTTCATTTATAAATTGTTAAATAATATAATTGATTACCCAAAGAATTTTCAGAAAAAATGTCTTAGGAGATATCTATAGGTATTTTAAATAATTGAAATTCACTCCATTATATAAATATTAATTTTCTACTATCAAATACACGACCTATTAATTCGAATATTATATACAAAAAGTATAAACAGTTTTTAATTTTAATTTTGATTTATTAAGTTATTAATGTATTAATGTACTTTGATTATTATATTGCACATTAATATTATTATTTACAGTCAAAATTTTAATGATAATTAAATTACTATACTTTAACCTTCATGGGATATTATATAGGTACATAAATAAAAATACATGAATTTACTGAGAAAACGGTTATAATGTAGTGATTGTTATACAATTGCCGTATATATTTTGTTGTTTTCCCACGAGGTTAACTACAGGAGTATAATATATAATAAGTCAAACGAAAACACCTACGGTACCCTGTACTCACATATTACACTACGTATTTACCTGTAGTTCGGCAGATTATTGTGATTTTTGCCCACAGACGTTTTATTTATTATACAGCCGAATTTGAGTTATTATTCAACCATGGTCCTATATAGTGGTGTCACGGCAGTAAATGAGTCAAAAACGATGTTTATAAATAAAAATTGATAACGTTTTTCGAATTAAATCCACGTGAGTAATGTTCTATAAGCCAATAAAGACTATCATACATCATGCAGCAGCTATATAGGTATACGAAGTAGAAGTAACTTTGTTCAAATGATCGTCATCGTACGTTCTTCAAAACTAAACTGCAGTAGTATATTTCGGATTGTTTATGGTTATTTGTTTAAATTTTTTCCATCAGATCGATAGTCTTTATATATAGACATCAGCGGTTTAATTTGAGTCGTTTTCATATGTCAAACATTATAGTAAGTTGTACCAAATTTTAACGCTTTCGACAACCAAATCAATATTGTATTATGTATATGTACAAGATCTGTTCTACTTTTTTTATATACATGTACAATATAATATTTTACCGTACAAAATATATAAAATGAACGTAGAGTAAACACGTTGATAATAGTATTACGTCATAAAATCAAAAATGTTGCGTCCTCGGTGTAATTATATTTATGAAATATAATAAAGTGATTTCAAAACAACGACTATTTAAAGCTGAATCGAATAATTATGCCCGTTACTCAGGTATATAATGATAGGTATAAAAATAAAGCACTTAATGTGTCTATTTCAATTATTTGTCTAGTAATCATTTTTGAATTATCGTTAAAATACAAGTTTCGACAAAACGTGGAAAGCGCCAGCCCGCAACGACTACTATACTTATTATTATACCATATTATGTCGTAAAAAAATAACGCTACAACGCCTGCAAGCAAACTCATTGCAGTGTTAAACTTCAACGGTTATAATATTACTTAATACATTTCGTTGTTTGTATAGTATAGGTACTTAAGTATAATATAATAGGAATTTATATATATTATAATATAACTAATATAAATTAACTTGAGGGCAGTAATAATAAGCTATGTGGTAATATTGCTGGAAAACCGAAACTGCAGACTATTCGAAGCTTAGCTTTTAATTTCGATTGTACAATGTACATATTAAAATTACATTTAATATGTAGCTTAACTACAACATTTTAAATAATATTATGATAGATCAATAACACGCTGCGCATCGGTCCGAAAACACCATTATAAATAATACGTTATATTATTTTTTTTCAATGCCGGCAAATGAGACCGGTACTGTTTATTTGGTGTCCAACTTGGTTGGTTAAGATAAAGGACTCATCTCTGTTTCGCGATTCAATTTTTGTATCGGTGAGCGGTTGTACATATGTGGGCCAATACAATAATGATACACGATTTTACTGTCCTAATACGTGCGTTTTGTGATCTATGTAACGCGAATAATCTTCTCAGTCGTTGATTCACATCAAATACACTTTCTACAGTGATCAATTATTAAGTAAACAAAAACACATCTTTTTAAAATATTTTATCATATATATTTATTATAAAGTTACCGCTCGATACTTATACCTATTTGATATGTATCTCGTTGAAATCTTACAATATATTAACACATATAGTCAATCATCATCAAACAGGAGTCGATTTCTAAGTTTAGCCTTTACCATAGCGCGCTGTTTGTGCAACAATATGTGAAATGTAACGTCGTTGGTATTGTAATAATTTATATCATAAATTATATAACGCGATGGGATTTATTATTATATCGTTTATTATAAAATTATACAGTTGTACGATTATCGGTGTATGCCAACCGCGTTTAGCTGTTTTATCGTGTTGAAGGGCGTTTCGCTCTGGTGCAGGCCATCATTTGCTAAATCGCGCGAGGACTCAATAAATCATATTACCTACATAATTCACTGTCGACTGGAAAAACGTAGATACGTAGAACAAATCGAAAAACCATCTTCGTACATTGCTCACACTGCACATGTCGTTTATATATTATATATATTATATTTATCAATTATATCATTGTATACTCTCGCATGCCAATGGCTGAATGAATCTGACGGTAATATAATGAAAAAAACATTCCCATATTCCGTTTCCGGTCGCTTTTTAGATTAGGTAGCTACAATATAAATAAGCAGACTATATCGTTATGCGTATTGAATGAACCCATAAAATTTAACAAATTACTAATACTAGAATTTTGTTTAAAGTTTAATGTTTTTTTTTTTTAAAATCAACAATAATATTTCAGCGATTTAACGCAGGTGGTGAATAAGATGAGCCATCAATAAGTATCGTACTTATACGTGTATAGGTATAGGTATCATAGTTTCTGCAAGTAGATAGGTATATGCATTTAACTTCATTTAACTGCAGTATATTATTATCATTTAGTAAACGCGGTAGTGATAAATAAAATTCATAGTTTACACACACGATTTATGCTGTTATTATTACTTGTGGTCGTCGACAACACACGAATACATAATTTGTATGTATAATAGTTTTTCAAACATCTTTTGACGCGATACAATACAGATGACGGTAAAATGGACAATATAATGTAATTACATGATTTATTAAAGGTCACTAATAAACATCATGAGCTGCAAGAATGTTTCAATGAGAGATATTACGATACATCCATGAGTATTGAAAAATTGTCTTCTGTCGCATATATGTATAAGCGCACTCTTAAAATTACATATTTCTTGTCGGTTCATCCAGCAACTGTTGCAGATTGGAAGCGAGTCGATTATTGCGGTCATGTGACTAATCGATCATCGTAACATAAATTAAACACGCATACACCGCATCAAAATATTAAAATTTATAATAATATTACGTATGTATAGGTTCACCAGAGAGCCGGTAATTTTCGCTGTACAGTTACATGCGCGCGGCGATGATAATACGCTCGTCGTGAAATGACAATGCCGCCGCAGGACAGCATTTTCGGACGTCAGCCGTGTTGTCCAGACTCTTCGCGCCTGCATGTATATAATTGGTAATAGAGGTACCTATTTGAAGTAACGTGTTAAACATACCTAATATAATAATATCACGTTCTAGCTACCAACAACGAGGCGTAGGTATATGCAATATAATATTATTATATAGTCTATATGAACGTATAAATATATATTTTTTTTAAATTAACAAAAGTATGACCGATAGCGAAACACGCATAACAGACGTTTTTCGGTAAATGGACATAAATAACCGACCGAGAAATGCGTAACACAATAATATATACTTATATATATATTATGTTGTAAACGTTTTTATCAAACGATTTTTCTTTCTTTCTGAGAAATAGACCGAAATACCTCTTGCAAGCCACTGGTTAACTAATCGATGTAATGACACATAGATAAGTATACACTATATGCAATACGCATGTATGTATTATGAGAAAAAAAATAGTAAACACACGCTCGATCGTCAAATTCGGCCAAGTCCATTTTCATTCCATATAGTGAAAATGAAATACCTTCCTATATACATGGATAAAAAATAACGGCAATAGCAATAACCACAATACATTAAAGTTTTCAATCTTTAACAGCAGTGTTAACAATTCGTATACAACGATAATCTCAAAATAAATCATACATTGGTATTCGGCAGTAACATTAATATGCGATTGTTAAGATAAATCTGATATGCAGTGTTTATTATATACTAGGTACATTTATATTATAGTGACCATTGGCTGCAGCACAGACATGTATAAGGTACGGCGCCACTGATGAGCTAAATAATTTTAAATTATAAGCATTAATACTATAATAACATCATCGAGTTCATATTATATATAGAACAGATAATAATTATATATTATAGTTACTGCGATCTGTGTATACTCAATGCTAAGATCTAATAATATATGTTCCACCAAGTACTACGGTGATATTGTCAACTCGCGTAAGTAAAATAAATCCATCTTTCTTCAAATTATATTAGTCCACATATTGATTGATACAGAAAATAAGTTAATCGAAAAATACAGAATATATTATTAATTATTTTAGCATATTGTTACACTACAGTGGTAAGTATTATATAGTTAGCTGTTTTCCTGTCATCATTAGTTGACTTAAATTGTATACAAATGGCGCACTGCGAACCGTGGAAAATATTAAAGTATGTACGGTCAAATCTAAGGCAGTCAAAGAGATTTTATTACTCGCGGTAAGAAAAAATACTGTCGTTTGTGCATAGTAATCATTTTCAAAGTATGTTTCTCTTTTCATTGTCCAACGAAACGATAACGTTATTTTATTTTTTTCAGCCGTGCGAATTTTCAGTTCTAACACAATTTTATATAATATCATATATACATATAGTCTTCGGCACGTCGTCGTGACCACACAATATCCAAATCACGTGTCGTCCCGAAGACTAATTTTGAATCAACACCGATCACACGATGCAAGCAGCTGCTGTATAGGTTACAGGTACTTACCTCCTAATAATATTGTTTCGCTGATCAATACCGTTGCATAAAAGTATGAACTATAAAGCAAAAATCGTTTTTGTCGAGAGAGGTGATTACATAAAAGGGCACAACAATATCTAGGCCAAACAATAAAAAAAAAAATAGATTCGTGCTTTTAAAAAGTTTCGTTCAATCAAATTTGTACAAAAAAAATGATTAATAATATTTTAGATAGATGGGGAAAAATATCAAAGCACTCCGATGATATATGAGTATATCAATTATCAAACTATAATACATGGAATTTTTTCTTATAACCATCAACATCAGTTTTTCCTTAGATTTGTCCGATATAATTGAAAACGTAAGACAAAAGACCGTCAAATATATAAATATATATTATATATTATATCAATATAGCATTTGGATATTAAAATAATTTATTAACGTTAACATTACATTGGATTATGAATATGTATATATGTATAAAATCCAACAACAATAGAATAAAAGAAAATAAGAATACAAGCAAAAACTATTACTTTATCAGAAACGTGTAATGTTATTAGTAGATTGAGAAAAAATTTAATTTTAATAGAAACAAAATCTGTACACTTTCGATAATACCTATAGTTCATAATATTATATTTTATATGAATTTGTAGCCGAGTGATTAAAAATACAAATTGAACAACTATATTAATCTATATATAAATATATTATAAGAATTAATAATAAAGAACAGGTGATAAAATGTAATAAAATATGATTCATTATAATTACAATAATGTATAATGACGTGTAACATATTAACATAGTTACACAGTTTTTATTAGTCGTTGTGTCATTATTATGCAATTTTTTTTTTTTTAATATTTTTGATTAATAAAATAAAAATGGTTTACTTTTGTATTGAAGCTGATTGCCAACAATAAAAGATGTTGTTAAATCAAGAAATAGTGTTTTTATTTTATTTATTTTTTTTTACAGAAAACAGTGATTAACTCCGCAATAAAAACAATGAAAACAATAATCAATTTTGAACTCTAAAAAAGAATATTTGCATTTCGTTCGCCACGTAAAATATAAGCATTAGTTTTATTAACGTTTAAAATAACCACACATTATTTTTTTCAACACGGTATTGATAATTCACGCTCTGTGAACGTGAACTGAGCAGATATTATGATGTTTAATTATATAATTGTGCATACTACTACAGGTCTATACACAAGTCAATTTCACGGAAATTACCTATACGGAGTGATCTATATTTAAACGGCTACGTTAATTTTCTATGTCAATTATTATTTTATTAATACACTTTGAAGTATTTAAGTATAACAAAAGGCAATACATTTTCATAAAAAAATTAAATTTTTTACCGTGATGTTTTTCTTAGGTTTTGAATTATTTTAATGATAACCTATATTTTTATTTCATAACCAGAAACACAAATCATAGGTTAAGCATACCTAAACTTTTTCAAAAAATATGCTGATGTAAATATCATATATTCAATAATTAGTTATTTTTAAAAACATTTAAAGTTTAAATCCTCCGAGTGAAATGGCGATGGGTATTCTATAAAAGTATATTGTGTAAATTGATTTATTATTTGTGTACTTCTATAACTTAAAAATCTATTTTGCCTATTAGCAGTATAAAATCATCCATTAAGCCGGTACAAAAAATAAAGTATTTACTACTTTTAATTAAGTTTGTGTTCGGTTTTAACAACGGTTTGTGCATTATTTTTTATATTGAATATTATTATTGCATATTATTATTATACTATATATACAAGCTAACACTGCCTGACAGTGATAATGTCGTAACTCATAAACTATGTATATGTTCATTATAGTAACTGGTAAAATAAAGTCGTATATTATAATAACTAAAGACGAGAAAAAGATCTGGTAGAAAGAGACAGAAATGAAACTAAATTCTACAGCAATACTGTATGTATATCTATATACATCTTATAAAAATCAAACATAATTTATAGATTTCGCGTTATACACCGGAGATCTATATCTAAACGAAAACGCTGTATTTTGCGCGAACCTCTTTTAGAGCCCGACAATATTATTATTATTGGTAGAAGTATTACATTATATACGTATGCCCATCCCGTGTACTTTATATAATGATGATATACGTGCTCAAATACATTTTTCTAGTGAAAGGATTTATTGCAGGAGCCCCAAAGGTTTGACCCGGAAGGATATGTGTGTGTGTTTGTGTATGTATGAAACGTAGTATGTAATATATGCCTATAATGATCTAATTACTTTTTGTTTATTTTATTTTCCAGGATAACATTTTTTACCTACCCTTGATAGATTATTATCAATAAGAATATAATATGTATATTAATAATTAATACATTTTCTTTAAATCAGGTAAAAGTTAATTTAAATCTATTCATTGAAAATTTATGCTAAGACCAAAAATTTGTCTTATAACTATCACAGTTAATTTTCTATCTCTCCTTACTATGCAAAACGTAATACATTACTTAGGACTAAATTTATACAGACCATAGATTAACACGGGTAACCTACAAATAATTACACTAAATGTTTTGCTTTGAATAACTGATCTCAACAATCATGACCTCTTCTTACATTTAAATATGAAAAATAAAACACTTATTTATAAAATTCCCCTTAAGCCAATACAGAATACAACTTAGAGGATCCGTCAAACCTTCGATATCAACCAAATCTACACTTTTCTATTAAAATGTCTCCGTCATATTACTAAAACACCTTTTTGTATCTCAAATTACACTACACTAAAATCTCTCATTTTTTACAACTTTATAAAATGTAGCTTACTACTCCAATTCAATTTAAACCAACGCAATTGTCTCAATTGTCATCAACTGTTCTTACAGTCCCAGATGACCCCGAAAGATGACCTCGGAAATAATGCCGTCATTACCTATTTTAATAAATTACGCCCGCATGCCAATAAAGTTTCATCAATAGATGGATTCTTCACGCAATACTAAATAACAGCCTAACTATAATTCATACATCAATTTTGCTTATTGTAAAAAATTTAACTTACTAATAATTGTGAAATATTATTTTTAATATAATGAACAACAATTAATTTGAAATAATTAAAATAACGTATTGTCGCATAAATAATAAATATCGTTTTAAAATTCAGTTTAGTTTAAAATTGTTTTCATCGTTGCTCGTATTGTTAAAACAATGTAGCAGTCGACGTTCTATATTATATTAGTTTAATGAGTTATATGTTTGAACGCGTATCACGATAATAACATAATATATATTATATTCGTAACGCGACACCACGAAGTGAAATAGTAAATTCCAACGATGGAATATTTTGAACGAACGTTCATACTGACATGTATTATATACATTACACTATTATCCCTATATTATTATTCCGTTACTGCCGCGACACGTATAATTATAATAGGTTCGATTGACACGAGTAATATGTATATAGATAAATACGTATTATATGTATAAGTTTACTATTTCATCACAAACCAGCGAGCAACATAATAAATTTTTCAAGCGTACAATACTTTAATTTAGACAAACATTTAAAAATTATAACTTTCATCGATTAAGTTAAAAAAATATATCAAATATAATATATACCTACAGTCTTACTGTAAAAGTTAAAAAAAAATATTTGGTGAATAAAAAATTAACGCTGGTGCTGATCAAATTCCGTATTGTATTATAACTATATCATGTCTCTTACTGCACACTACACTACTTTAGGCTCTGGTGATTTTTATATCATAGCAGCAGCTATATTATTACAAGTAAATAAAACCGTCGCAATGCGTTTCCAAATCGACATTTATTTTTAATATGATTCACGTACTCTACATTGCAGCTATTTGCAGTTCGTTCACGGGCGATGCGCCAGGATCGAAATATGCGCTTGTTGATTTCACACATATTCCTGTGAAATGTTTACACTTTTCAGTTTCAAACCGGACAAATGGCAGTAGATTTGTTTTGCATATTATAATATATATAGATTAAACAACGCCAGAGATATCAGTCACCATGTGGCAATAATATTCGAAAAGACGAACATATTATAAAGGTAACTAATATTATTATGTACTCATTGCAGCGGGTATATTTTCGATGATTTATGATAAAGTATAATATAAGAACGTTGTTCACTAGCAGGCATAAAAATCACTCGACAGGATAAAACGAAGTTGTTTTTTTTTTTTTTACTTCAATGAATCCCTTTCGTTCACGAGGGATTTAATTGTATATTTATGGACTGCAGCCGGCCAACCCCCATACACAGTATATTTGTTCGTATAATAAACACATATATCGTTTTAGAATTCTCCTCCGACGTAATAATAATAATAATAATAGAAATAATATAATATTGTCGGCATAAAAAAAAATAATACCCAAACGATATATCTCCAACGGCATGAGTCTCTTTCTATTATCCTCTCCTCTAAATATCTATCCGTGATTGAGTGTACACCTGTTTGGTAGTTTGGTATCCAAAAACCAATTTTATATAGTTATAACGTTTGAAAAAAAACCAATAATGTTAGTAGGTATGTAATACTATATTCTTCTACGCAGTTCATTTTTCGTTTTGTCACATGTCAACTACCAACTGGTCGCGTCAATATTCTTCTCGGAGATGTACCTAAGGTGTGTATTATAATAAGGTATTTATTTTAAGTTTTTACGCACACTCGTATAGTACGTATAATGATAGTCATTAACGTGTACAATATGGGATATTTAATGAACAATGCTACACAGTAAAAGAAAAAAATAATTACAAGCCGTCTTCGTGTTTATTTATTAGTTTCGGCTCACGTTTCATGTGATAATAATATACGTCTTAAACCAATATTTTCAAAAATGGAATTCACGGCCCTGACTAGCACTAAATTCTTTTGCATTCGGTAATTACCTAGGTAGGAGGTAAGAGGTTTAACTTTTTTTTGCTTGGCCGCATTCAATATCTAATACACTTTCAACGGATACAATAAGAAGTTTATTCCCTACGCGCGAAGGACATTTTTATAATAATGTAATGACGAAATATCACAAACATAATAATATTATGATATGGCAATAATTGTAACACGATAATGAAATTGTATATAGTATACAACAATAACGATCCTACTTATACGAAATAGCAAATACGAATGTCGTGATAAAGGTTTACTTTAACGATACTCGCCTCGATGCGGCGTAAATACAACCTTAAAATGATATTGAGATAAATAATATATATATAATGTTTATTGAGGTAATAATAATAATAAAAAGACAATATAAAATATGAAACAACCTCGCTGAATCATATTCGTATACTAACTGCATTAAATAGAAATCGTTCACAAATTTTGTGTATCCTTATCTATCATTTGGCGCCGAAATGGCAAAATATATTTAATGCAAACCGCGGAATGATGATTAACGGCTATAATGTATTAAAGTGACTACGGAACTGTCAACGGTATATTAATAAGGTGAAAATTGTTCGGAATAAAAAATAAAGTCGAATTAATACGCGTCGTGCGTATAGCTCGATTGCTATAATATATATATATATAGTATTGACGATGATTGTGTATAGATATATTATATTAATTCGATGCGGTGTCTGAACTCGGCCAAATCAAACTGTTTATTATTTCTGTGTCAATTTACACTACGTGCATACATAATATCGTAATACTCGCGGCCTCATATATACGTGGAGAATTCGGTCACATTAGGTTCGAAATTTAGATCGTCGCATTATTGGGTATATAGCTGTATAGTTATATATCAGGGAGGATTATAAAGGTCGAGGACCGTAAAAAAGTCGACTAGAACTAGTGGTGGCTGTGGTTTGATTATACGGTATCTGTGATTATTATAATATATGATTGTCATACATACAACAGTGGTGCATATTCTTTTTTGTCCTTGTAATAACTCTTTCTCCGGGGGTCCTGCGGCTAGGACGTCCCGTAGGCTATGATCATACAACGACCAACGGCTGTGACGATCTATTTGCGCGCTGACTGTGATTCGACAATCTATATATACGCCCAATATAATATACATACACATTACATGGTGGTTCTTAAATGATCAGAACATAGAACATTTTCTCTATATAATTGCTTTAAGTTATTAAATTCGTTGAGTATTTGGTTTAAAACCAGGAAGGACATATATTTGGCACCAAACATGTCGTAATCTGCGTATCCACTAAGTATTGAAAAATAAGAAATAAGACACCCCCATCAGTTACATATACAAGCTAGCAGCTACCCACCTACACATCTTTTTAAAAAAATGATGTAAGCAGGGTATTGGAGGACTGATTCAGCAGATTGCGTACATTTTTTATTTGATTATTACTTAAACAATTTTAATTGGAGCTGAGAGTAATGCATTTGCAAATCCATTTTGATCCTTGCTTATATCTTAGTTTCAATATGGTAAAATGAAAAATTAGGTCATCAATGAATATTCAGTAAAGTGTTCTACGCAATATAAAAATATCTCCTTATAAAATACACATGAATCCTTTAGGCTCTCCCAAGTTACCACTTACCACCATAGGAGGGACCTCCCTGTCGTAAACATATATATATATCTATATACATACGAATACAATTATTATTATTATTATTATTATTGCATGTATATTGTGTGTATCGCACGCCGCGTAATATCGTTATAAATATTATACGCGCGATAGTCGTACACGACGGTTTTTTTTTTCAAATAGGTACCTACGTCGTCGCTATTTTCATTAAGGAAACTAGGCCAACGCGAGGGAATGCGCGAACGTACATAATATCATTGTGTATATATATATAAATATGTGTGTGTGTGTGTGATATATACTAATTAATACGGGGCCGTGCGCGCTCATATACGTACAAACTATTATTATATGTATTATATACAGCAGAAAAAGATTTGTAATACTTGCTGCGATCGCGCACGCGCGTGTGTGTGTGCATCCGGAGAGCGGTTTCATCAAACGCTGCACACCGTTACAAGCGGACACACACATGTTTTGTTTTTTTTTTTTTATTCTATTTCTATACACGCGGAGATAGCGACATTCATTAAACGCGTATAAAACACGACACCATCCACCCGGTGTGCCGATGGAGTACAGCACGAATAGCTTCTTTTCGCAGCCAATATTTAAGGAAGGTATATCTTACCTATACAAAAATATCTGCCTGTTAATAAAATTAAATATTTTTTCAGATCCGCGATAATTAACCGCCGAAAAGTATCATCGAAGAAAAAGTAATACAATAACGCATCTCATGACACGGGAGTCGACACTGCAATGACAAGCCGGACGGGCAAAAATGTAGGATTTCTTTGACCAGTGTCGAGTTTTGCGGATGATATGCAGTTATATGAAAACACTTGTTACGTGTTAAATTATATTATATTTGTAGGTTTTTTAAAAGTTAAATCCGTTAAATTTTATATAAGACGCGTAATCGTAGAAGTCATCTTCATTCGCCGCTGCAGATGTTAACTTCATTCAAACATAATCCAGACAAATTTGATGCGTTATATTATTTGTTTATAAACTTAAGACGGGAAAATAAATAGCTTTTTTCCAATTAGCTATATACATTATGATTAAAAAAAAAATAATAAGTAAAAGTTTACTTACAGAGATAAATTAATAAAGTAAAGATAAATGTTAGTTATATTTTCTTAAACTTTTATTTGCCGCTTAGGTTTTTGGTACATGGTTCAATAATGACAAAACCGAGCAATGGCAAATCATGTACCGCACCTGCATGCACATCACCAGTTAACCAATCAATTATATAAACGTAAATATCTAAATATTGTTGACTATGTAAATTATAATTTATAAACATTTTATAAATCACATTATCGTTTATAACGTATTAAACGTTTTAAAGATTGTCTAAAGTATCAGTTTCCAGCACTATTCAAGTTAAAATTCAACTAACTATTTTATCTAGAATATTTATAGTCAATACTCTATACTTTTTACCTAACCTAATACTTGCAATATAATATAAACTTATGTTAAGCAAATTATACTTAAATCATCAAGGAATTTTTCATATTTCATTCACTTACTTAAATAAAATTTAATTAGTACAAAAAAAAACAAATAAAATTAATCTTTTCAGAGTATACCTACTCTTTAAATCAAATAATTAGTCAGGTAGAAAAATATATATTTTTGAACAATATGAAAATACAATATAATTTTATTTGTGACATATTATTTACAATATTCTAATTATTTATTTATGGGATAACAGCTAGGTATGTTTTGTTTGAATTAAGTCGGCTTCAATTTTAATTAATAATATATATATATATATTGTTTGAAAATAGTAACTCACCATAAATCATAATTATAGTAAAATTTGGCAATTTGATCGAAGAATTGAATAGGCTATTTAAAAATATATAAACCTGGACATACACAAACGTCGTTCGAGGGTCTAGTTAATCCAACGGGCAACAACTAGAAATTTTAAAGATTGAGCTAAAATGGGACAGATTAGATTTGAAATAAAACCCTTTAATGACAATCATACGGATTCATTTTTTTAATACTTCCTATTTCTAAAATTATAAATGAATAAAATGTATAACAATAGGAGAACAACACTTTTTGTCATTCAAGTAATATGGCATTTTAGAAGTTTAATAAAAGTTATGAAAAGTAAGAAAAATATAATAGTCATAAATTATAAAATATATTATTTAATCCAACTTTTCTTCTTTAATATGATATTAATATAGTATACCTAACCTAATGGCTAATATTAAGCAACTATATATTATTATGTTGTAAAATGATCAAAAATCTATTAAATTTCGTTTAATATTTCGGGCTATTTGTATCGTAATTAAAACGTACATCGAATTGTGTATGAATATGTATTTACGTATTATATTGCATGGTTTAGATTTTCAATTTTCAGATCATTTGACCGGAAGTATGTTTAACGGTATACATTATACACACGCTTTATTAATCGTTACACGTCGTACACAATACAAGGAGCATTGTTTATTCACATTTTTGGTAATGTTTTTTTCATTTGTTGACGAAAATTTATACGTAAAAAACGTGCACCACATTTGTAATGTAATAGCTACGCGTACGCGTGTATAATATTATAAACGGATAATAATAATATATCACAGGAAGTCATTACTCATTAGAACACTTTGAATCCCGTTCTTATTACGATATTATACACGTATTAAAACATACGAACTCTTTAATTTTGAATTATTTTATCAAATTTCGATTTAAATTAATTGACAAACAGTCATTAACCCGATAGATCAGTTTCGACCAAGAAGGCAAGAAATAATAAAAATCTGCGTCTTGTAAAATTACATTGTTACGTAATAACAGATTTATATATAGATTAAATATAATATTACATATTTAATAATATAATATATTAATGTTAAG
The DNA here is from genome assembly GCF_002803265.2 of Melanaphis sacchari. NCBI lineage: Eukaryota > Metazoa > Arthropoda > Insecta > Hemiptera > Aphididae > Melanaphis > Melanaphis sacchari. The sequence goes on along the minus strand of NW_020270366.1, from coordinate 820,380 downwards.
TATCGTATACGCGTTCATTATACACAAATATAGATCAATATCAATGTATTTTAAATAAATTTGTTTCTCTGTACCGGTAATAATAATAATATTATATTCAAACACGTCACGAATCACGATTTACGTTTTAAGTTTGAGTATAAACATGAAATGTGCTGTTATAATTTCAAATCATTATGTGTATTTTGGACCTTTGGTATTGTTTCTAAAATAATTAAAATTAAGATTTTTATAAAAATCTCATAACAGGTGAATTTTGGTAAGTTGACGAGAGAGTAATCGTTTGTTATTTAGCTGTAAAAAAAAATTAACATAAGACTTTATTTTATTATATACCGCGTCAATCCGTTTAAAACTACTATTTTTTAGCATATCTTAAATAAAAACACACTAGCACGCATTCCATGTATACCTACAAGCATTTTTTTTTTAAATTTGAAAACTAAACAAAAATATAAATGGCATCTTGTTTGAAAGTTCAGGTTTTGTAATATGAATAATTGGTACCATTAAATAAATCATTTTCAACCAAATTTTTTTTTTGTAAAATATATACATCATTGTGTTTTTAAATCACGTTAAAAAAATATTATACTACATTTCAATAACATCACTGAACGATTGAACTGTAGTTGCACTATATACAATATACATGATACCAAGAAATTATAATAATAATATAATAATTAATGACCAAATTAAGAGCTGTTAGAGCAACTTTATCAACATTATATACAGGTAAACGAGAATATTATGTATATTTAGTATTGGCAATTACTCTCTATGGGCGATAACTAATCAAATATGGTTTCAATTTTTAATATACACTTCAACGTGAAGTAGTACACCGGGGATAAAGAAAAAAATCGCAAACTGGATTTAACCTTTATACCGCCATCGACGTTAAGACATTTATATTTATCATATTACAGACGCAAAATTTTGCGGGTAATTGTGACCAAACCCAACTGTTCTCGTGTAAAATGACAAAACTGGTTTTTTTCTTTTTTTTAGCTAAACCTGAAATTCCATTACTGAGGGCGAGATTTATCGAAATGTTGTTAGTTATCGAACTTCTAATTAAACTAAAGAACACCGCCACAATCTTCGACTATACCGCTGATGCTGCTTTTTTCGACATCAATTAATATTCGTACGCATAATCAGATAACGATATAATATATTATAAGAGAATTTGGGTTAATATTTTTTGGTAAATGTGTCTCTTGTCTATAGATGTACTATTTTATTCATCATTATTATTAATAATCAGATCGTGAAACCGTCACAAAAGAGGACGATGACCGGCAGCCGTATACGATACATGATAGTCTTACAGCGGGATGTGTATAATGTATATGTACGTGTATATATATAAGTAAAACGCGTCGTTTTGAATATTGAATACGGCCGAGGGGCTATCTGCTTTTCAACACGCTCGTCATGTGCGTTGCAGCCCATAGAATTAAGATAATACTGTGATACGACAGCGATTGGGCTCTGACAAAAAATAGCGAAAAATAGTGACGAAATAGTCAGGGTATACCAACTATAATATACAGGCTTCATACAAAACTATTACAAGCACGTGGATTGCAAGTGCAGTCTCCTATTATTATCGCCATACACAACGGTACCTAAACGTTTAATAATATAAGAACGCGCGACATTAATGGAAATTGAACAGACTGATTGTCTACTATAGGTTATATTGATTAAAATTCTGTATAATATAATTTCCTCAGTATATCTAACCTGTGAATGAGAATAATCTCTTCATTTCAATTTTCGTTAAGATTATATTACAGGGAAAACAATGTCTTGACTTAAAAATATGTCATACGTGGTTATCTACATCATCTACATCTTATATAAACTATGAATAATTTTTCTGAATTATTGAATAGGTATATTTAATTTTTAGTAATACAAGTAATAGCGTACTGCAGGAACCGCGCACCGAATAGAATATTTCTGAGTAAGTGTTCAAATATTGTAGTACGCATATACTTTGAAAACCTCCTAAATATCCTCATCTAAATCTTGTACAAAAAAAAAGTTCAGACGGTAATCTCGATGTTGTAACTACGATTTTATAATAATTTTACAAGTTTACAACTATATTAGTTGTGATACTTTTCAAAATTGTAGGCTTTAGATCGAGTTAAACATACTTTACATACTATAAAATCTATTTTATAAATGCTAGTATTAGGTCGAGTGAAAAATAACTCACTCCTGCAACTAAATTACACCCATTGGTTTAATAATGAATTCTGCAGAAATGTTTAACTTTTATATATATTTATATTTATAATAATGTGTAGTTGTTAAAACGAAAAGCTAGCTAGTAAAACATGAACATATTCACAAAACTAATATTAAAACTAGACGAATATTAACATAATCAATTAAACGTACATAAATATTACGGTATTTTAAGAGATACATTAGATATTTTTGTGTGTAAATAGCTTTTATGTTTGAATTGCTAAACAATCGACTTCAAACATTTTGACTAGTGAGTAAACATACTAATATGTACTTTTTATTCTTTTATGGTATAAGACTACACGCAAGAATTTGTAAAAATGTATACTCACGAGCAGTGATTTTTCATTTTTCACACACTATATAATATATTGTAATAAGAATATTATCCGCAAGTATATATTTACCGAAGCCGTATGTGGTTACCTAAAAATACGTCTAAACAGTCATGGTATCCCGTTTTTGCGGTTTTCGACGATGTATAGATTATAGATGGTGTATGTACACAAGTGCAAGAAACTGCGCTGTATAATAATGTGATGGGATTCCAAAAAAATCGTATTATAATAAAACGCCAAGCGCGATATTCTAAAAAAAAATTTTCACACATAATATGCGGCATATGCAAATAAAATGGAAATACCGCCACATAATACTAGAGAAAATTAAATCAGTAAATAGGTACTACGCACTCGAGAAAAGAATCGAGGTGGAATATTATACCTATTTGTACAAATGCGTATAATATATGTATGCATGTGTGTGTGTGTGTTTACATATGAAACTATACAGTTAATTTGAATACCAAGACAAGACCGTAATATTATGGTAAAAAGTCGAGGCTCGACAACGCGTTAATTTATACTATTATAATAATATATAAGGACATTTGTCGAGCGTACAGATAGTTGTTGGGACGTGTGCATATTATAATATAGGTAATATTATAGGTACCTACAACATAATAATATACGTATCGCCCAACGACTTTTTCACGTTCAGAATATGATATTGACGCGAACCGAAAAGAATGTTCGAATTGGTTTAATTACGTATTTACATTATATTATACATAGGTATACATACGTCTCCACAATCGCGTACTATATACTATTATACATAACAACCAGTTTAACCAGCGTCCGACGCGAACCCGTTACACAATTGCCTGCACACGCGCGTATTATATATCAGATCTACGGATAACACGCGCGGGTACTACTGCAGCAGCAGTAGCCCGAATGCCCGAGCGCGAACACTTGCAAGCACCATCCGCCGGAAGTAAAATTGTATTTTATTTTTTATCATAATTATTTTATTTTTTTCATTATTTTCCTTTTGCATAATAAACACGCACGCACGTTGTTGCGTACACAATAAAGTCATTGTTAATATTCAATAATTTACCTCTGACTACTACTGGTCCATTCAGAGCACCGGATGTAGTGTTCGGACCTGGGAATGTCGAGTTCCGCTTGTGCTTTGGTACGCCGCCGTTGGTCGTTGGAGTTATCTAAAACAACAAAATAAAAATGTACGAACGCGTGTAACGTATAAAATATAATACACTAAGAAATGGATAAATATTTATGCCAATAATTCGCTAAGGCACACGATGTGTAGACACAAAAACATCATTCAATTAGATTACATATTAAACATAATAATATATATAGGAACTCGTATTTAGTATAATATGTTATAATACTTAACTAAATCATATTAGATATAGATTAAATACATAGATATCCTACAAACATTTCAAATAATAAGCAATTCTGACATAATATTCTCAACATTGTTATTAGTTATTGCACATAATATCATTTACACGAATGTAGTTTTTGTAAATTGAAATTATTACATAATTATAATTATAATTATATACATATATAAATAATATTGGTATGAATTAGCCATAGTGATGAAAACATTAATTGTATTATTATATATTACCTATTGTTTTGTGTAATCTATTTAATTAACCTATAAATTAGAATTTTGTTAAAATGATCTGAGATAAAATACACACTAGAAGACGCTGATTTTTTTATATTGACTCTCAATCGCACTTACATAAAATCTATCAATATAAATATTGTTTTAAACTTGATTGTTTATATCGTCGCTTAAAGGGAAACCATAAAAAACATCGAAATGTCGATTTTAGTTATGTCCTATAATAACGTATACTCATTAATTAAGGAACAATAGTATCAACTATCGAGTGACTAATATCATTCGAATTTTAATGGGGATAGCCATTGCGAACATATTCTGAATCTAATAATATATATTTATAGATAACAGCGTAAAATATAGGTACAACTTTTATATAATTGAGATCGTAATCTGAAACGCTTTTAACTTTACATCGTTAGAATCAAAACAATAAGAAAAAAAGTCAACCAAAGTCTCTCATAAAACGTCATTTTGTGGAATGTGTAAGTGAGTGAGTACGACAATAAAATAATATAATATAAATCGCGTGGGTGCGGGATAACGCTTGGCAAAACCCTTATGGCCCACCTACGCCAGCACTCAAACATTGCAGGACTATCCGATAGTCAAGTTGAGACATATAATTTTATTGTTATAGTATACATTATTTCATATCATGAAACCAATGAAATATACACAATGATATGAAATCGTCGTTGTTGGAGATAAAAAAAAACAAAAACTAAAAAAGGGTGTGCTCCATTAAACGAGCATAATCGGTTGTGGTAGTTCATGATAAACTATCACTACTGCTGTTAGCTGTGCAAAAAATGTATGTAAATCAAAACATACAATAATTCTGTACCAACCCTGCTGTCTATAACGATGATAATAAATCACACACGACACACATACACGGGTATAAGGTATACTGCAATTGCGCGTCAACCAGACATTCGATTATACAATTAACATGTGAATTGTGATTGAGCCACTGCAGTGTTATACAGTGTGATTCATCTAACAGCTAGGCCTCACTGTATCTTTTATTTATGCAATAATTAAAATTCAGATTTTTAGATAAAAGTATGAATTAAGATTATCATAAATAAAACAAATTTAATTATATTTAGCTAAGTAATTCAGCAAATTTTAAAACCGTTATATAGTCCCAATGGGCCCAATGTCTTATGCCTTTATCTTTGACTATTATCGTTGGTACATAACATAAACCCCATTAGTATTTCGATTTAGATACATTGAAAAGTTCAAAAAAACCATCTGCCTAATAATGTGTACAACGAAAAAAGGGAGTTATCAATAGAAAAAAAGAAGTTTGTACCGCTATACGTATGTGGATACTATCTATAAATGCTGTATAAAATTTATTTGAAAATAATGTCTATTTCTATAAATTAGTAAAAAAAAATGTCAGAATTTGAATAAATTCTTATTTAATGAATCACGTGGGGGTGATGATACTTGATTAATCACCCTGTATATACTTGGACGACCTTGAAGGTATTGTATATTTATATTATATACGTATATATACATGTATACTGTGGCGTGGTGGAGAACATTAGTCATTTTTTTCCTTTCCTCGCTGTCAGGATGGCCACTGCCGCGCGCCTTCTAAAATGTGCTTATTATTATTATATGGGAAGCCCAAGGCGAATTCCTTAACCGTAATTGGCCAATCGTGATCGAGTTTACGAGTAAATATCACCCGAGGCAGTTATTCCTCTCGCGGCGTAGACGTTATATCGTCATTCGCCGATTCAGCGTTTATCGTACACAGTATAAAATTATACTAATGTATATATTTATATTATACACATATTATCAACATTCCTTTAATAAGAAAAAATTAATGTTCCTCGTTTCACCAATAAATGTCAGTCTCAGCATCATGACAAATTTTTTTGGCGTTCGAAAGTTGGATTGTATATGCGTGCACAGCTCGTTGCTGCCGGTATTTAAATGATGTTTAGTTAGAATCGATACGATCAAATTGATCAATGGTCACGGCTCGTTAAAACTTCTGTCTATATACGCGGTCTTAATTAATATATAAAACAATCTACAGAGAGACGAAAAAAAGGGAAAACGATCTGGTTTATAACCAACGCGTGCCGGTGTTCCAAGACAATGAACATCGATAAACTATAATAAAAATATACACATACAATCTTATATTATTACATAAACAGGCTAATCTTCATTGGTTGCTATTCGTAAGTGGTTTAAAATATTATAATAATATGATGGGTATACCAGTCTGGATTTATATATTTTATATACTATAGTCTCAGTGACCGAGTGCATTAACCTTGTTTAAAATGCGTTTAAGAATCATGATAATATTACGATCTACTATGATATACAAGTAACATATAAGTATAATATATAATATATTAATATATAAGCGGTTATTAGTAGGGAGACATGATACAGGCTTAGCTTCCTCAAATATTTTTTTAGCTCCACAAAAATATTTAAAACATTTATGATAATTGGAAAGTTTGGTTAAACAAATTTGTTGTACTTTTGTAAATTGAGAAACAATTTTTCATAAAAAAAAATTAAGATTAATTTCCACCGATGTTTTTTGTATACACATACATTATAAACATTATATATACACAATGTGCTATCCATGATAATAGCGCAACTCCGCATGACCCAACGAGTCAGAAATTTATTTTTAAATCGATCTAAGTAAAAAAATATATTTGTAATAGTTGTGAGAATAGAAAAATATGAACAAGTCGGATGAATCGGCTGAAAATTTTACTATTAAAAATGTTCCTCTTTCTTCCACCGAGATCTTCGTCCAGTTTGACAGCGCACAGACTGTTTCGGGTTTTCATAACACGTATTTGTCGTATACACAATAGACGCGTTGTGTATTATATGTCGTGTAGTATTTCTAACGATAAACTAGATCACACAGTCTGCAGCGTACGTATCTAAAGCGGACCGAAACGAATGGATAGAGAGGGAGGCTGATGAATCGTAGGATTTTGCTGACACGCGGCTGACATATGTGAACATAACAGATCGATACTATAGTATAGCATCTATATAGTATACATCACGATCATCGGGAAGATAGGCTCGCAATAACAGTAATAATATAGATCGGAATATCGGCTCTGGTTGGATTGGAAGTCTCGTAACCGGTTTATCTGGGTACCATTACCCATGTATTTTTTTTCATATGAAACAAAACAAAGTTAATAATTATATATATTTTATAGGCCCTCCGAAAATACAGAAAAAAACCTATCACGATCGGCACTCCCCACAAAATAACAGACGACGAGTTCTTTTTCGAACGATATAATAGTTATGTTAGAAAAAATGACATAATGACAGACACGGGCCAATGAAAGTAATTTTATTTTCAATATATAACCTCGAAGGCACGATTTAATCGTTCAAAATAATGATAAAAAACAAATGTATAAAATGTAAATGGTAGTCAATTTTAATGCATTTTTTTCAGCAATGAAGAACAATTCCTTCAACAAAGTTTATAACTATACAGAAGTTTGATCTATCGATTTATGTAATAAATTATAAAAATATAAATACATCATATTGGAATCAATTACAATAAATAATGCATTTTTAATTTTCTATCATTTGTTTACGTTTTTAATGATGAAATTAAATCATTTGCATACCTTAAATGCAGTATACCTCTAACATCTATTATTTATTTTTATAATTTACATATAATAAAATGTAAACGTTCTCACGTTGAATTTACAACTAATTTATATTTCTTTCGTACATTTAATACCAGAGGCAAACAAAATTAAATACAAGATAAAAAAATATATAATTTATTGATTATTTATATGATACCTGTAACAACAATATATAATATATTTATATATATAGGTATTGATGTATTTTATATAATACTTAAATGTTCAACATAGTACAACTTAAATTAAATAATGAACTCAATCATATAAATTATAATAAAATAAATCAGAACATAATGCTACTATTATTTGTATATTCTTAGCAATAATATTCTTGATTTTTTGATTTTACTTTTACATGTTATACCTATGTACAATATGGCTAATATAACATGATGATAAACATTTTTGAAGAGAAGAGTCACTTATTGATGACATGTTCTAATGTACTTAATATTTTTATCATTACTAAATCTTATATTAGATCTACTTGAGTTATAAACAACTAAGGATATTAATCGATAGTGTAACGAAGATCAAATTTTCAATTAAAGAGTTAGTATAAGTATTTAAGTGATAATTTGTTGATTTAAATATTTAATAATAATAATTTGATTCAAATTAAATACAGTTATGAAATTATTAAAATATGAACTGATAGGAATATATTTCGATTACATCTGTGTAAATAACTAAGCCGTAAACACAAAATAATTTAACAATAATAACTATACAATTTGTTTTTATGTATATTATATATTATATACAGTATATAGTTAGGTATACCTGAGTAGTATGACGCATGTATGAGGTAAGTACGTCCTTCCAACCCTTGGCTTCTTCTCTGCACGCTCCTCTGACAAAATGAATACTCCGGTCAGAGGATGTAACAGCTAAACTGTGTGGATTTCCTGTAGCTTCGTCAGCTTCTTCTACTGCGACAGCTGTGAACATATCCAGTCTGGCTTGCGGTACGGTGTCCGGCTGAAAGGAAAAAATGTATACATATAAATAAAACAATTTTTAAATATTCATCATTGACGCCTGTGTATATTTTTGTTACACGGTAAGAAACCAAGACACTGCACTGTCCGGAAGCCATTCCATTCTAATAAACGCCTACGTGGGACATTCGAGGACATAAAATACACATAACATAGATTATTGATGGACGATCCAAGTTTTTGAAACAAGGTTACGTAGTTATATTTTGACATAGACGATGATGAAGAATCAATTTATCTAACCACAATAGGTTTGTGCGTCTTAAATTTGAATATCACGTAGTACCTATCTATATATATCAGAGTATTATCAAGAACCTATAGCTATACATATAATGACTTCAAACAAGACTGTGTAAGAGTTTGCGACGATAGAAGCAAAACCTATGTGTGAGTTAAAAAACCTTATTCTAAATATTGATAGATATACGATCATACACATGATATTTACATACAAATAATTAAATAATGAAATAACACTGTTTATTGTCCAAAAAAAAATGTGTATTTATGGTCGCATAAATTATCATTCAACTTCCGTAAATAAGGTGAGGTAACCAACAAAATATTATTTTATATAGGTACACCAAATATTCGCATTCATTGTCTGCCTGAGGATTATTTTTAGAATTTTAAAGCTATGTAATGTATACCTAGTAAATTGCTTTTTTTATTCGTGTAATAAATACGTTAAAACAAAATGTTCAAACAATATTATGATAAACCTATACATTGAGTGTTCTAAGAATTCGAAATAAATAGGTAGGTATTCTATACAAATACATAATAATATTAAAATTTTTAAAAACATCGGCGATAGTACAAAAATCAAACGAGACCCATTAAAACTTGATATTTAATTATTTTTTATACATTTTTTTTTTTTTTTTACTACAAATAATATCACTTTAAGATATAATACGCAAAGCGCTATTTTATTCTACCAATGTTTAGTGGACTTGCAAATATACACTAAAGAAGTAAGAGATATATTTTGGGACTAAAATTATCATAAAGTTATAAGATACGATAAAATTTGTATTCTGTCTTAACACCGAGCGTTGTAAAAAAAAAATATGGTAAAAACCATTTAGTCGTAAACATAAACGTCAAGTGTAATAAAAATCATTAAGAGCGCCAAGAAATTCGTATATGTGTACTTATTATTACTTAATACTTAGGTACCCATATTTATTAATATTTGTCAAAACATTTTAAAGTAATTTTTTATCTGAGAACCAAAAATCTATGTTTACCTAAGTTTTACACAGATATACGCTAAATATATTATAAATGCGTATAATATACATACACGCACCAATATAGGCTACCTAATGCATCTAAAGCAGTGCATAATGTGATTATTTTATTTTTGTGAAACACATTAATAACAATAGATTGAAATCCACTTTTTGTAAAAGTTTTTTTAAACACCATATTGCATCAAATTAATACATTTACTTAAACGCCATAAATAATAAAGATAATGATGTAGGTTTACAGTGTCGCTGAGTCCGCAATACATGTATAATATTATATACCTTTAATCTTTTTAACTATATGTTTTTTTATTTCTTATATATATATATAAGAAATAGATAGATAATCGTGTACACGTGTAGGACCACCCCCTTCATACATCCAGAAAAATAACCAAAAACTAAGATACCTATAAAAAGTTAGTAATGACTGCAGCAACTTAATAGCGTAATAGATTCAAAAAAATGAATACTATTAACGTGAGTTAATAAAATATTTAATAGACAAATATTAATTAATATGTGTGTGTGTATGTATGTATGTATACATAATACGATATATCTCCGCGATACCAAATGTACATTGATACACTTTTCTGCGGTAGCAGTACCATGTCAGTTGCATTTTATTTATAATAGATTAAACGAGATATCTATCTCATAAACGATTTAATAAATTCAAAAAGTAAAAGCTCAATAAACACATTTAAAAATAATCATCAAACAGACGTGTAGTTATGCTATATATACAAAGATGTTTCAATTTATCGTACACTAAGAACTCGGTGGGTAATACGCTATAAATAATAATATATATTTTTTACAATAAAAAAAAGTTGAACACTGATTATGCGATATTCGCATGTATACACAATAATAGTACAAGAGGCGTCGGCAGTCAATCTTCATGATATAATTATATTTATATATTATAATATACCTATATACAATTATTATAGAATATTTTATCTTAGCAGCGGAATCACCACTGAGGTGTCCACATTACAACAATAAGATAACCACCAACGCTGTCATTGCAGATTGGGCGTATAATTTTTACTTCGTAGGGCACACGCTGCAATGACTATTTTTTCTCAATTTTAAAATAAAATAACTAACTATATAAAAAAAAACATAATAATCATGATTCTTTATTACACGCCCAAAGAATATCGATACGACGATATATGAATGATATAGGAAATTTTATCTAAACATATTATATTAAACTATATACATAATAGAAATATATATTATATATATTATATATGTGAAAACACGTTCAATGGGACCTATTATTTTCTAGAAGATTAAATAAAAATAAAAATAAATATTGTGTTTACTATGAACCTATTAAACCTATATATAAATACAATTTTGCAAAATTTTAATAAAACATATTGAATGTAGCTATAGTTAGACTTATAATTTCTATTTTGTTGGCGAAACAACATATTTGATTGTTTATCAACTCCGTGAAATTTATATTTATATTTAAACTTATATATTCTGCAATAAAATAATCAAAAATAAATAGAAAATTATTTTGAAAATAAATTTTCAATCAACTAAAAATTGTTAATACAAATTATTTGACTGTTGATAATTATTATTCAATACACTTAAACATCCTACCAACATCGTTGTATTATAAATCAAACCCCACAAACAATTCACCATCAATCATCATCATACGATATGATGGTCGCGATATAGCATGGTAATGAAAACTAATTTGATGGAATGTTATGGTTATTGATAGGTTTTTCGCCAATTTAATTTATTACCACATAGTACATTTATTATATACGATACCTGCAGTTACCTTTATGGTAATAATAATTAGCCGTCACCGCGCCGTGCCTCGCTGCTGGAGTTCTATTGACCAGTGTGTATGAGGGCACAGATGTACAATAAAATATATCCTTTAAAATGTCCGATTTTTCGTTCCTTTTGCAATTTTTTGTTGAACATAATATTATTATTCAGTTAACAACGATATGATTATTTAAGTACGCAAATTCTATCACACTAACAGAGCTCTAAGCTAGTATAATATTAATATATTATTTATTAAAGTATTGATGGTATTGTGTATTTCGTAAGATATTGGAAAACTGCACATACGTGTTTTCAAGGAGAATATAATTACGTGCACCGAATCGGTGGACGGCAAAATATTTTTAACATATACAAGTATAATGTAATGAAATATAAAATATTATATTTTCATAAAAGTGTTTCGATATATTATACTATAAAGGAGGCGAGGTGAAAACGGGTAAAAAAAATACTAGCACCATTTTCCACGGTAGCCTATAAGAGGTGAACGGACCCCATTGGGTTTCCGTGTTCCGTCGTTCGCCATCATCGTCGTGTGTACATGCAGATTTTATATTAGCCTTGATAATCATCAATACATAATCACGATAATAATAAAATAGTGATAATAACAACGATGCGTTGAAGATTAGACGATGGTTATATATACTTGTATTATTATTATTAAATAGCTGGCTGCATGGGCAAGGAGGCGTGTTTTTATAGAGAAGCAAACATAATAATATATGAGCACGTTTTGTGAGGGAATTTTATTGAATACGAACAACAAAATGAAAATTAAATAATGCGTAACTAATTATGCGTGATATTAATCATTGCGCATCATACTCTTGGTGTATTTTTAATTTTAATTTAGGCACATAGTTTTCTTAGGACATTTTATTAATCAAATATTATTAACCTGATCGTCCGATATGATCCTATAGACTTGATTTATTCAAATTAAATTCCATCGTTTTACTGTAAATTATCAATGACTGCAAATCATAATACTCATTAAATATATTTTAAATAAAGAAAAAAATTAAAGTACATTAATAGTATAAAATACTGCTAATGGAAGAAAATTATTTCGCAAAAAACAATTATATACAGGTAAGTTGTACCTACACTCTTATGAATGTTTTATTTTTTCCATTTTACGAAACACTGACAATAAAATATGTACAACTACTTATAAAATATCTGATGATTAATTTCTATGGAAAATTATTATATTATTGTTATTATAACTACAATAATTAATAAGTTCCAACGAATATAATATATTATTCTTTTTCTAATTATAAAAAATTTAATGATAATTAAAATGACCCACAAAGATATTATACATAAAATAAAATCAATTTAGAGAAAAATCAATGACAATCATTATTATTTTATTCACTCTTTATAATATTGATTTAAGATAATAATTATCGAACTATATAAAACCATAAAATAATAAATACTTGAATGTTACAGTACGATAAATTCTAAGAAATTAAAAAAACATCAAATTTTTAATTCAATAATATTGTTCTCTTTAAATTATTGCTATTCAATATGTTGTATGGTATTTTATGTTGATTCTTACTAGTGAGTATATACTATAACGTCTATAACCATTATATATTCTAATAGGTAATAAAATACAGATATATATTATATATACCTACTAAACACAGACAAAGGTCAAATATAATACCAATTTTTAAATTTAAAAAACCATTGGTTGTTTGCAGATTAAGAAAAATTTATTTTTTTGAAATTAAAATTAAAATTAAATGGATAAATAAAAAAAAATTGGTTAATAATTTAACAATAAGAATTTTACAAAATATAATTGTTGATTATAAATAGGTAATTCAATTTGTGATGACAACGACAGTATACAGTTACTACAATGTACATGCACTTTAGGTAAATTTCCTTATGTCAAATCATATAGGTTTAAATAATATAAGTATACTAAATGTATAAAGAATTTGTGTATAAGTATTTTAATACTGTTTTTGGTGTTCAAATATTATTTTAAGTACCTACTTAAAAAATATAATATTCGAATACAAATTCTGAACATGTATTTTTATAATATTTTAATTTTATATTTTAATACTCTTTTTAAAAAACAAATGTATTTATATTTATAATTCATAAACCTGGTTAACGATCATTAAAAATACAACATTTAGCATGAATACAAAAAACTTGATATTATAGTTTTTTTTGTTATTACCATGATGTAAAATAAATGTATAATATATCAATAAAGTATATCTTTATATATACAAAATATAATAATGATTATTAATAATTAATGTAAGACTGTGGAAAATATTTTATTTAAACTTTGAAATTCGTATATTGGGTAAAAAAAACTAATTTAAAAAAAAAAAATTCTCAGAGTATTTGAATAATTTTTCAAGATTTCAAAAATGTATTTTGAATAACTATTTATCCTACCACAAAATAAAAGTATTCTTCACAATGTTGACCAACACATATTTTTAAATGCAAGAAATATATATTACGTAATAGTTGAAAGATTTATACCAATTTTGTAAGATCACAACGTTGTTAAAATATAATGCAATTATCCAGTTTTAGTTAAAACTAAAATTGAACCAACCAATAATAATTAAGCAAAATGCACATTACTCTCTCTTTAAATACGTACATTAGTTGGACTTTAAATTTTGAGAAAGTAAAACGTCAAGATGACAATTTGAACTCTACTATACTATTACGACGCACTCGTATCACCTGTTTTTATATTCACATTTCACATAATCGAACTCGTTATAATATAGGTATTATAAATTTATAACCAACTAGAAAATGCGGTTATATATATCTGAGCGAAACGAAGGAAATTAGTCGACGAACCGAAATGTTGAGGTTTTAATCAGATAAAGAGGATAATGCAAGAGACACCACTATTTTACACATACATATATATATATATATATATATATATTATATTATATATATAGACCGTGTCGAAAACGCTCTTACTTCAAAAAAAGTTATCCGTTTCGATTTCAATTATGTATATCACAGCTGTAGGTATGCTGAAATTATTAACATTATTTTTATTTATATTGTTTTTTTAATAAATATTGTTACTTAATAACATAATGGTTAAATACTTAAATAATATACCTATAGTGAACAATGTAAACTGTCATAATGTACTAGCTGAAATCATGTATTAATATTACAGTTTTATTTATTATTAATACCATGCGTCAGTACTAAATATATTTTTAAACAACCTTATAAGTATGTTTCATTTTTAAAGTATTAAATATTATAATTTTACAAATTTATAATTATGTTTTACATCATTTTTTTACTAAAATAATAAACATTTTCCGTAGATATTCTCATATACTAATTTTTTTCTAAACTTTTCATGTTTGAAATAAGAACGAGCGGCTATGAGTTTAACTTGGTTAGGTACCAATATTTTAATGAATTTTTCTACTCCCAAAATATTTTAATTATTTTTATTTTAAGTTTTTATTTAAAAGACACTATTATATTAAGCAAACATGTAATAGCCTATCGAAATTTAAAGAATATAATAATATATATTTGTTCAAGATGAGTTATTTTTTAATGTTAGACGTTTATTAAGATACGGCAATTTCCAATAAACGGTAAATTCTAAACCGACAGTTAGTCCAGTCAATTTCAACAATTTTGTGTTTAGCCCTAAAAATATATTTATTATACCGTAAATTAAATAGCATAATTTCCTCGAATAGCGTTCATATCAGGTTGAATTTTATATTTTAAACATTAATAATTATTAATTAATAACAAATAGCTTTGTCGATTCTTACTATCTTTGCTATTGTTTTTATACTCAACTAGTTACTAGGCCCAATTACATTTTTTAAGCTATGTATAAATAATGTATTTTATTAATTTAAACGTTCATGTACATAACTTTATGCGCTTAATTAATATTTGAAGTAATTATGAGCTTATTTTTGATAATTTACAACATACCGTAGACATAGTATATAAATTTAAAATAATGAATGGGTTAATTAAGTACATAGACATTTTTCCTATACATATACATCCTCCACATAACATATTGTTCTAAGAATGCATTATATATATATTATAATCAAGATTTTTGTGTTATTGTTACAGTCTTTGTTTGCCGGTTTCAATAAAAAATTTTGAAAATAACGAAAATATTTTCGTCATAAATAGTATAAAAGGGGAGTTCTTATGCCACCACCTCAACTAAACCTAACTAATCTGGTGGCGATGGCGGTGTTGGCAGAGATGTGGTGGTGGCATCAGAATCCCCCTTTTTACACTACTGTCATAGATTTGCGATTTATATTTTAAAAAAAATAAATTATACTTAAACTAACATATTTTTGAAAATGTATAAAAAACATGTCAATGTTGTAGGTGTATATAGTATGCATACTATTTATATCTAAGTACACTATCAAGGTATTAATATAATTTTAACTAATTTCTAATTTGCGATTTTCATATAAAAACCTTTGCATATTGACATATCGTTAATTTTATTTGTTAAAATAATTTAAAAAAATACAATAATATTTCAAAAATAGTAGATTTTCAATATCATAAATGAAAAACGGTGTAAATTATATGTAGTTACTAAAATTATAGAAACGTTATATTATACGATATTAGGTAATGATGATTATCATATAATATTAGTACACGCCATAAGAAGCACTATTATTTGTTTACTCGAATAATATTTAGTACTTAGATAGTAGCTATAAAATGTGACGTTTTCAGAGATTTGTAATAAGTCATATACAAACTACTACTGTGTTATAAGTGTAAATATGAAAATTTGGTAGTTAAATAATTACTTATGTAAATATTCGTGATCATACGATTTATAGTATAGCCTGAACAAAAAACAACGTTTAGTGGGGAACAAATACGGTGAAATATATACCCTCAAAACCCCATCACATACAGATATAACTAGTATACAGATATACTAAAATATTGTTCACTTGGGACGGGTGGTTTACACATGTTTTTTACCATTCATTGTGTGTTGAGAAGATAAAGATAAATGCGCATCTACTTAATATTAAAAAAGGAATAATATTCTGTAATAGTACGCGACTCCCTCTTACATAATATAAATCGTAATACATCAGTGAACATGGTTATAATAAAACCATACATGTGTAATTTGTTTCATTTTTTTTCATTAACGCTATTTTATTTTTATTTTTATTTTTTGTGCTCACATATTATAATAAAATACTCCAAATCAGTGACGTAAATACGGGAATGTAGGGAATGTTGCTGCATTAAGTCTCTAAGTTAAGGAGATCTTTCTAAATACTGTATTTTTTGTCATTAACAAAATTTAAAATTTAAAAGAATAATAATTCATTTTAATATTAGAACATTAGGTATTATATTTTATAATATACGACTATACGAGTACATTTTGATTATTTAAATTAATGATTACGTATATATTTATAAATAATGAACAATTAACAGTTTTATTTTTAGAAATAAATAGTTTCACAGTCCTACGTTCCAATCAGTATAAAAAGTATAAATTTAAGTTCTACTTTATTATAAAGAAAACATACGGTTATAACTCTGGTAACGAAGAAATTAGAAATTTATTACAATATAATTACAAAACTACAACAATATTTTGAGATAATAATTGATAAAGCAGCTGATATGCCTAAAAAATGTAAAATTTCAATTATTTTTGAAGATATAAAAAACAAGGTTACTAAAAAACACTGATGAACTTGCACAAAATCATAAATTTGACAAACAAAAAACAAATTTTTTCTTTATGTCTAAAGAAGATTTTAGATTTATTTTTATTTAACACTTAAAATAGTATTGACTTTAACAAATTTAGAACTTAGAGATAAAACAATATTCAAATGACTTTTCTGAATCATTACTGATTCAATATTAATTGGCATATAAGAACATTAAGAAACGAAATAGAAAAAATTAATGCTATAAGAGAATTTACTAAACTATTAATAATTAAATATCATGATATGAGTAGCAATTTTCCGGAGGTATGTTCATTACTAATTATGTTTTTAACAATACCTGTAACAATAGCTACAGCTAAACGGTCATTTTGAAAATTAAGAATTATAAAGTACTATTTAAAAAATTTCATGGGGTAAGAACGGCTATCCGATACCGCGTTATTGAACATAGAATCAAGAGAAGCAAAACGCATGGATGTTACGTAAATTATAGACAACTTTGCGAATTTAAAAGCTTATAAAGTAAAGTTTTAATTGTTATAACTAATTTATAAAATACACTGTTAAAGACATATAAACTTACATTTTTCTTTTACGATTATTCCGAAAAGGAGAAAGGCATTTAAATTTTTCGCATTAGAGTCGAATTTTTATATTTACGCCACTGCTCCAAATTGATATAACATAATGGAGAGCACAAACATGCAAAAACACGGCTAATAATAATATAAGCAATACTCGAAATGATTGTAGAAATACAGTAGAATTATGAAATATAAGATACTGCAGTTTGAGATTTAAATATCTAGGAAAGATCAAAATATTTATATTGATATTAATATTTTTTGCTTTTGATCATTCGAACAAATAAAGTTATTTAAGATATTAGTTTATTCGGGTATACCATATTATCACATATTATGCTAAAATATGGGTATATCTTGTACCAGCCAACGGAATAATGAATGATAATTTATTTGAAAAAGTATATAGGTATATAATATATACTATATAGCATTTACACAATTTTCATTATGATTTCTACAAGACAAAAATATTGTATATACTGTATAAATTGTTACACTTTACAAAGTGACAAAACACATAAAATAAAAAAATGCATTTTAATAATACGAATAATCGTCACACTCAGACATGCTGTCATACAAATGTTGGTACAACATTGCAAATTTGAATTCATTTGAAACAATTTTATGTTGATACAATATGTTTTAATACATATTTGAATTAACCTGTTATCAAACTTAGAGTAAAGTTAACTTAAGGTAAGTGCATAATCTGTGTCTGTGTACATCGATTTTATACAATACATACACAATCATTTTTAAATTGTAATATTTTACATTTTATTTTATATTTTCATAACTTGTTTAAAAATTAAAATATCGTTAATAGCCGCGAATTAGAAGTACAACTAATAGTGTCTTTATCTAAATTTAATAATAGGTCAATTCACTCCAATATTTAAGTGAATAACACAAAATTGGATCTGCTGAACTTAAAACTCGACAGGTATATTGTACGTTTGTAACAGAATCAACATGCAATATATATATATATACGTAGTAAGACGTCTTCTCGATAAAAAAAAAAAAAAAAAATCACAATAATTCGATTATTGTTTCCTTTGCCGTCTAACTTCGAACTATATAGTATTATTAACCAGATTCATCTGCTATTACACGTTCGGGCAACGCACAACGCTGCGGCGGGCGCGAACGAGAGACGTAAATATGTGTGTGTGTGAGTGTGACGAGCGGCGGCACATCTCATCACACACACACGCTCACAGACACGACACATACACACGTGCACGCGAACACGCATATGTGTGAGGGAATGCGGTCGGGGCCCGGGCCGACGACGAGGAGTTAGTGCGCATACATATACGACGACGCGCGGCACACAAGGTAGATGACCTTGGGATACGACCTCCATCGGGCCAGGTGAATGTTTGTATAATAATATTATTATACTATCCGATGTGTGTACGGATAATAATAATATGTATCCCACCACGACGATGATGATTTTCGAGTAACCGAATAGCCGATGGGGTAGATGGTGCAGAGATTGAGATTAATCGTGAGAGAGTGAGTAGACGATCGCGCTGCATCGTTGATCGGCCCTGCAGATTCGATACAATTATATTATTGGCGAACTATCGACGGACACGCATTCCTCGACGACCGCGGTGTTCACCCTTATTTGTTATAACATGCGTGTATAGATCACGACATTTACGAGTTACACTTTATTGTTGATAGGGGTATTTTTTATTATTCGATACGATGAACATTACGCCTTTCAGCGTGCACGAAGACTAAGAGATCTATAAAATAGTTATATATGGTTTTCTGTGCTACGCATAATACAGGGATCTGTATCATATATCAAGGATTTAAGACGCAATAATACATTATACGCGTTTCAAATCGATTAGCCTCCCCGTCGCCGTCACCGAAACCACAATAATACCTACATAATAGATCGCTGCACGGATGTCCGGGATACAATACGTTTATGTTCTATACTTTTATATTATATGATATATATTTCTATACTATACTTGGAATATAGGCACTTTACACTTCTACACAGAAAATGTCTCGTGAATATTATATTATTATTAATAATTAGGAATATTATCCTAAATTCGACGTGTCTGATCGGGGCGACCGTAGTTACAGAATAATGTATTTGTCTTATAGAATAGGTACCGGCTATATTGTATGAAATTTTAATTACACCATTTTTATTTTTTAATTTCCTGTATGGGTGGTTATATATTCATATTATGCATTATACCTATATGAGATCGGATGTCATATTGACGTGCCGACATTATTCAGACTGCAACAAGCAGCAAGGCCAACTGCATTAACCAGTGACCACGATTGATTAATTTTTAACATAGTATACGCATTTTAAACCACATTTCAACTACCTACAACTGTAACTACGTCTTATGTAGATATACGAGTATATTTTAGTATATTTAGTATAGTAGTATATTTTTTCGTCAATATTGTAACATTTCTTTTTTTTTATTCAATATAAATTTGTTTCGACAGGAATATTTTTAATTAGTGTTAAGATAATACAAATGCAATATAGCTTCAAGATTTTAATTATTTTTTTGTTTTATGAAATTAAAATTAAATTACTTTTGAATAAATAAACAGTATAAGTGCTTTATAACGAGTCTCGTACAAACAAGTTATTGGAAATATGTAAAAAAAAAACAATTTTAAATAAGGTTATTACTTATTATTATAAACTAATAATAATTAAAGAATAACTAATCATTATATTATAATATATTTAAATCTAATACCAATTAGTATTGAATACATGAGAATTTTGTTAAATACCATTTGACTATAATCTTGTAAACCGTGTGAAATACGTTTATTTTATTGTAAACATTTATTTATTTTTATCATATTAATGATATAATTAAGGTTTAACTGAAAAATATTTTTTTACGCATTTTAAGATTGATTTACTGTTAATATTAACTTTTTTAGTCTTACGTAGTTGTTTTAAGATTTGGCTACATTCTTAACTGTAAAAAGCAACACCGTAATCTATGTGACATGCTATTACCATATTAGACATTATTCATACCCAAAAAAATCGAATTCATGTTTAATGTTTTTATAAGTTTAATACATGAACTGGAAATATGAGCATTAAAATTTTTTTTTTATTTCGGGGTTTCTACTTGATTAGGTAATCAAATGAACAAATTTTTAAACATCTAAGAAATGAAAAAAAACCTCGGTTGGACCATATAAATGCGTGGATCGTGGGTACTTGCTGCAGGGTTTATAATACGAACGACAGCATGTCTATAAATACGCTACATATTACATATATATATAATTTTATTTATATGTGTATATGTAAAGCCCCGGACAATGCCAACAATTTCTCCAGCTGTCGCAGACCATATGGAAACCATTATAAATAAAAACTCGCAATGAGCTCACACGTTTTGTGGCCTATATGAGATACGTTTAAGTATAGAAACACTCACGTGTTCGTCCAGCGAATAAATCAGTTCTCCGTCGTCGAACAGCACGAACCACCTTCTCTGCCATCTCTAAAAAAAACAAGATATAATTATGTGATTACTATATTCTTGAGTCTGACTCCAATTTATTTGCTCATGTCTTAAAGTTAAAAAAATAAAAATATATTAATAGCTAATAAAATTCAAGTTTTTAAAAGTTAATTATTTAAGTCAAATTATAGTTTTAATCAGATGTTTATTATTTAATGGTTATTATAATATTTTAGTTGATCTATTGGATCTCGATCAATATTGGATTTATAGGTACAATACTACAATGTTTAAATCAATATCATGTGCAGTTATTCATACGCAAAATTAATAGATTGGAGATAATGGTGTCAAATTCGGTCCTTAAGGAACGTAGCCACGTAGGTTCTTATCCAAATACCGTTAGGCTAGGTAAACGCTGAAAAGAAATACCAAATCATTCGATACTCTTATAACAATACACTGCAGTGATGGACAAGCCTCCTGTAAAGCGAAGGCGAGTAAAAACTGTAGTTACACAATATATACTCAGGAGTCTGCAAAGGAACGACAGGTCAAATATCGCTGAATCTCAATCAAGCGCATTGAATATTACATTTTATTTTTTCTGCAGACACGTTAGAATTGGTAACAATAATATTATAATACCGTGAGTTCGGCGGTGACGGATATCTACTTATATCTATATGAGTAGCTATTATATCTAGATCACCGTGTTCTTCCATATAATGTGTACATTATCAAAAATATGACACAGCAGCTGTTAGTATCTTAAATAAATTAAAATATAATATTGAAAAGAATGGTATACATAAAAAATGTTCATTTGTTGTGGGTTTATCAAATAAGTATGTTAAATTTATGAAAAATAACAATAATATTAATAATTACTACACCCCACTCTTAAATCTCAATACTTGTACGTTTTTATTTTTATGGATATTCAAAAACACCGGAGGTAATTATTTATATTTTCCGAGTGCACAAACGACGCCGCAAATGTACAGTGTAGTTTTTCTACGTATATAGCATAACATATTATAAATACATATTTTTCGTATTTATTACAGTTCGGGTAAAACTCGATGGGAAAACACTTGCTTAATAATGAGATTTTAAAACATCTTATACTTCGCACTGTTCTATAATTATGATTTGGCAACACGTGGGTAAAACTGCGTCGCCGATTTCTCTGTATTATAAAAATGAGGATAATTGCGTATACTTAAGGAGCGGAACGTCAGTGTGCTAATTACCTTAACCACGTTATGTATGTTATTGTGGCACAGTAAAAGGACTAGTTATCTTATTGTGGTCAAATAAAATGATAGTGTTTAAGAAATGAAGGTGAATGATGTATATACTATTATTATTCGTACGCTCATATGTGCAGCAGCAGCACGCTATCAACGTTGAAAATATTGTCAACTATTCTGAGGACCATAAGACGTGATTGAAATTACGGAAATGAAACAACGAGCCACCGCATTACAGTAAAAATAATAACTAATTTGTCATTATCTCGCAGTTGTGTGACACAATGACAAAAGACATATTAACCACTAAAATTTGCAAATGAGTAATTTAAAATAAAATAGGACGCATTAGATTGCACTTATATATTATATTAAATAAAATTATAAATAAAACTACATTTTACAATAGATTTTCTATTTTATTATTAACCGGCATTTTTATACCTATGATAGTCTATAAGTACCTACTACCTACATTAAATTATAGAATATTCGCGTTATCATTTAATTGTTTGTTAGCAATAAGTGTTTGATTTTACACACAATTATAATCTTAAAATCAATAATAAACATCATTATAGCCTATTATAATAATAGTTTATTGTATAATATATTATACATTATACGTATATTTTATCAAATATCGACATATATTATATATGTATTTAAATACTATACAAAATAGTTCTTGCAAAAATGTATTATAAGTTTAAACGAGTTATTGAAATAAAAATAATATAATCAAATACTTTTTTTTAAGTTGGTATAACTTAATAATATTTTTAAAATATAAAAAATTACTTATTATTGTAAAAAAAATAATACACGTAAAATAGATTCAAGTGAAGAGTTTATTTAAAGTACATGGGTACCTAACTATTATTATTATTATTATTACTTACTGCAGTTATATTATATAGGTATTTCCTATTGGTTAATATGCCATACTACAATAAAAATGTAATACGAGTAGGTACAAAGTAATAGTGTACACATTAATATATGGCCTTCTATCGTCGCCGTTAAACTTTAAACTGTATATTTGAAAATGACTAAGTTGAATAAGTACTATAAAAATGCTTTGGTTGTGTAGTAAAGATATAGAATATTACTAATAAAAATAAGCAACCAATATTGACGAGTTAACATTTTGTATTTATACTTCAGATTCAATTTTCAATTATATTTCACCGATGCAGTGGTGCATCAATGTCGGACAGTATATTAAATAAGTAACTAACAACAACCAAAGAAATAATTTTTACTTGAAAAAAAAACTTAATATATACACACACGTCATATCATAGAATAATGTTTTAGTTAGAAATGCACAATATATTAATGAATTAAATAATGTTTTCAATACTTCATTTATTTAATACACAAGTATTAAATACTCGCAAAAACTGACTGTGAATGTCATTTTTTATGCAGGTAAAGCAAAACCGGAATATCATATAGAAGCGCCAAAGTTAACGCAATTACAATATTGTTAACATCTCAATTTTTAATTTGATACACGATATTTCTTAACAGTATATTGATTTTGTAATCAAATTTAAGTTAACTGATGTTTCTTGGCAATTTACCAATTGCGTGTTTTTTGCAGCCTCTTGTGTAGTGTGATAAAAAAAGTTTTGTAATTGATTTTTTTTTTACTACTTAATTTATATATATAACATGTATACATAATACATTTTACTTGTAGTAACAAGATTTCTAATTGGAACTTTTAACGGCTACACATATCATAAGAGCCCTTAAAAATCCTAAAATTAAATACCTATAAATTCGAATATGATCTTGAATGGCGTGACAACCGAATTAACAATAACTATATAAAATAATAGTTGAACTTGAAATATTAATATGGGATACATTATTTTGAATATAATTATATGTTTTTACATTTGTTCTGGACAGCTTATTAAGAAAAAATTTAATTTAATATTAACTTTAACTTATTTAATTCAATAATAATGTTTTTAATTACAACTTTTAAATGTTTATATCTCTATTAGTATAACTCTAATATACGTTAAGAAAACGCAATTACAGAATCAAGTGCATCTTTATATATTATATTAATTAAAATAACTATAGTTATAGTTCGTTTTGTTTTTGTTAATATCCAAATAGTAAATCAAATAAATTATTTAGATACTATTGCTCTGATTTTGACAAAATGTATTTTAACATATGAATCAAATTTTTGGGAATACCTATTAAATTTACTTTATTATACTGCAGAAAGCCTTAGAGATTTGAGAACATGAAATAATATGTTTTTATACGAAGAAAAATTCCCAAATCCACTAAAAGCATTCAATTTGTTTGTTGATGACGATATAAACTCATTAAAATCTGATCTCATTTTATGCATATATACTATAAGCTAATATTTGCATGTGGATCAAATTTTTAAAATGACTAGTCAGTAGTCATATACATTTGCATTTGTATAATGTACAAAAGTGTATAATTTAATTGGGCTAAAATAATTTAATCACATAATAATGTATATTCTATACATTTTGTATATTATAGTTAAATTTTGTTTGTACTAAAAAAACGAGTTTTAAAAATACTGAAGCGATTGCTCTGTTGTAATAGATGTTTTTAATTTAATTGATATTGTTAATGATAAATTATTATATAAGATTCTGAATGGAGGCGTTGTGACAGTCAGCCTCCATTCCTAAAGAAGTTTTAAGAATTTACTTTAGAATCTAAAAACTGAGTTATTTATATTTTTTATTAGTAATCATCATAATAATATACTAACATATGTTAATATGTTATTGCAATTAACTTAAAATTAATTCCGCATACCATAAAACAACGAGAAAAGATCCATTGTATAAATAACTTAAAATCAGTTTAATTGCGTATTAAAAATAATATACACATAATAACTAAAAAAGTATTTAAGAATTATATTTTTGAATTATTACATAACAACTAACATTTTTAAGAAAAAAGTCGATAATTTTTGTTTAAATGTCCAATTTTTTAAAAAAGAAATAGAACTTCAAATGTATACAAAATATGTTTATCAAAAATCATTTTTAAAACAAACATAGTATATTATTAGTCATTACTATACTAATACCACTCAACTCAAAATCTAAAAATGTATAAGTGTACCTGAATACTTTCAAGTTTCAATTAAATCAACGTTCATAAGTTTAAAACGGGAGCAAAATATATATTGATCAATCGAAAAAAAGAAGCATACTTCAAATAATAACGAAAATTATGACATGCTATGATATGTGAACTAGCTAACTCGAGGACAATGAACCCATTTGGCAGTGAGATGATTGTTTATTCGCACACACACATACACACTTGATTGTGCGGGTCAAGTCGATCCAACATATATGTAAAGAATAGAGAAATAATAATAATAATAATAATAAAAACAAATCGCCCATCATATATTCCCTCTTTTGTGAACACGTATTATTATGCACACATGCGGTTTTCGATAATGATATTGGATTGATAACACCGGAGAAATAGTACAGAGGTCCCCAGGTGGCCGCAGTTGTATCTATATTATAAATATATATACATTATACATATATAGATATACCTATGGTATTGGTAATCAAATTCGAACAGTACTACAGATATTATAATGATATGTAGAATAGTAGCGGTTCTTTTAATCCAACAAAATAAATATGACTTGATACATTTTTGAAATTTTAATTACGCTTACATTGATTGGTTTTACTATTCATATAATATAACTGCAGTTATACCCCGGAGATTTATAGTGAGCATAATATATCAAGTCTAAATATAAAGAGTTTTACAATAGAAAAAAAACATGGAAATTGAAACATTGGAATTAACTACTGAAAATACTATAGAAAGATAAGATAATATAAATATATTGATAATAATAATGTTCATTATTCATTATATTACAATAACATAATATTACTGGGTTAAAATTTTAATTTCGAAATTATATCCAACACTATAATTTAAAGTTGCAAAAACTCCTTTAGAATATATACTGTAAACCCCTAAAAATAAATAAAACGGGTTTATAAGAACAAAGTGATTTCTTTTAAATTATTAAGTGTATATGTTGGTGAAAATCTGTAGTTTAATACGACTCACATGATATTATATAAATTTCCATGCACATATGTGTATATGACCCAATTATGATCCTTCACACTGATTAATCTCGCTTTTTCCAGCTATAAGACTTCCGTTTTCAAGCACTCCTCAACATTTATAAAAATCAAATTTAACGCAATCTGCCTCCGACCTACTTATTATTATAAGTATTATAACTATTATTTCCCACTCTCATCTTGAAATCGTCACGCCTACATACTAATATTATTATAAATGCAAATTTAAACACTTGAAATTAAAACATAATAAAACAATTTTATGACAATATGATGTATACATATGTATAACTCTAATATCTTTAATAGACTAAGAAAAATACATTTAGGTTGTTTTCATAATATTAATAACAAGCATTAACTTATATTAATAATATAATAGTAAACTGGACGAAAAAAATAATTAATAAGTTGAAATTTAAAAAGAATCGATTGGATCATATATTTGAAGGTTACTGTATTGTAATATATAGTTACTATATATATTTATATTTACTATATACTTATATATATAGATACTTAGTATTAATTACAAATGTAGCTGCCATTATTTTATTGAAATTAACAGCTGTCTGTATAATAATTTATTGTAACAGTATGGAATTAAAATATTATTATTATTGTAATAATTATCTATATTTATGAACAGCTTTATTGGCAAATTAAATATGTAAATTACATAATTATTATATTGAGCTTTATAAATTACATTAATATGTACCTATTTGTTTTGTTTATCAATTTATTATCACAAATCTCAAAAGTATTTTTTCATTATAATCTTCTATAAATAAAATATTAATTTATTCGATTGCATCATAGAGTGATTTATTTAAGAGTCTACACTTAAAATTTTAAAAATACAATTTTACATAATTTGATGTACTTAATTTCTAAGCGACAAGTTTCAAAAAAATGAAAAATTTTTATGTAATAACATTTAAAATTTTTAATTTCAAACCAAAATATCTTTGAGTATTTTATTGCATAAAGATTGAATTTCTAATTATTAGTTAATTATTTATAAATAATTAAAATTTTAAGTGTTTGTGCACTAGCCTTTTCAATTAAGTTTTAAATATTTATAAGTTATAACTTATCAATTAATTGTTAGAAATGTAACCTTAATGTATCAACATATTTCGAAAAATATTCTGATTAGGTAGTAACATGAAATAAAAGATATAAGTTATCATTCAAAAACTTAAATCAACTTAAAATTTGATAGTGATAGATAACATAATTGTGAGAAAAATTACTATTTTCAGAATAATAATTTGTAGACAGTTAAATGGATCACCTTTTATCAATTATAATGTACGTAGTAAAACAATTTTTTGAATACGGCTTAAATTGGTATTTCCATTATTATTATACAATTTATAATTCTATTTAAAACATATAAAACACGCCAAAAATAAAAAGGTATATTTCTATAAAAATATATTTCAGTTTAATTTCGAACTTATAAAGTTAAATGTTCTGTTCTATACAGTAGAATAAATATCTTTTAAATTATTTAAATTAAATGCACGTGAAACGTGAGAACATTTAGATATTTAAACCTTGTTGTTGATTAAGTTTAACATATAATAGCGTACAAAATATATTAATATAATTAAGAGCATCTGTTAAAAATAAAGTAGAAAATAATAATTTTTATGTTTATACTTATAATTCTTTTTTCATAATATAAAATAATAATATAATACTCGTACTTTACCATGTACAATAACATTTAAACTCGTACATGTTATGTAATATTTATTAACGAATAAAAATCTAGGTAATTTTAATTTACAACTAAAAATACATCAATATATCAAATGATCAATTGACAATAATTATGATGTATAATGTATAAAATATGAATTATAGTTCTTAATATTGATTGTCATAATATTAAAATATGAAAAATTACTAGATACTTCAGATTTATTTATCTTGTTCGTAACATTATTATTTTGAATGAAACAATAAAGTGTTATAGTTTTTTCTTCTTCAAATACAGTATAGGCTACGTGAAGATTTAAGCCTGATACGAACGTGTAGTTTACTCGATAGTTGTATTGTAAAAATAAATATTTAAAAAATCCAAACACTTCTGTTATTATAGAAAAAAAGATATGCGTGTATCATCAAAGTTTATCCGAATTTTCAAGGACATATTAAATACATGTTACCTTTACTACTACCATGATATGGACACCACTGCCTGTTAGCTCAGGGCAAATTACACTTTAATTACCGGTTTGAAAAAAAAAAATTATAACAACAATAAAACGTGAACGAATCGTGCGTTACAAAATCGTTAACAAATTGTTAGTATAATAACACAACACCAAACTAGTATCAAGGTCGATGAAATACAATATAAAATACTTTGACTGTAAGGCGTGATGACTCGGAAAAACGTTTAAGCTTGAAATACCAAGTGCGAAAAAAATCCCAAGTAAATTTAATGAATGTATGATTTTATGGGTACGATCTGATGACAGGTTACTTGACAGATAAATCCACTTCAAGCGGCTGTCCTTAACGTCGGTAATATAGTGTAAATGTATGATATACGCGCGAAGTACAGAAAAAAAAACACCTTAACAACATCGACACCAGGCTAGTCAAGTCCAATTATAAGAATATTTGTTTTACGTGTTACGATAGAAAATAGAGTAACTAAACTTTGAAATACATTTGATAGAAATCGTCAATATCACATGGCGCATATTATTATGTACAAATGTACAATATACCTTATTTTTATAATATTATTGTTTCAGAAACATAATGCTTAAGCTTGATTGCCTGAAGTATTATACAACATAAAATCTAGCCGTTAAAAATGATGAATCCATTCGACGAGACTTGTTGCAACCATACTGCAATACGCATTAGTATTTAATACATACCTAGATATACATGAGTTTACTGCCACTGCTGCAGTACACTCGTTAATATTTCGAACGATAATATTATGTTCTATTCATGATGTGATTGCAATATTTATCCTTCATATGTGTAAATAAATGTATACGTCATGGGATAGGTTTTATGTGTGTGAAAAATCGTCGTTTTACTTATAAATACCTGCAGTATTATTACAGATCAAAGTTAGAGCTATATTGTGACAAAACCATTAATATATATAATACATATATACAGTCAATTTCAGAATTGGTGCGGGTTCAACATCATCACCGTAACGTATAAAATATAAACCATAAATGTTTATTAACGAACTCGTTTCAATATAACAGCTTCATTTGGCATTCACATTACTGTTGGCCACCAAGATTAAACGACGTATGATTTGAATTTATCAGTTCCGCTGAGCGGCTCTGATCGTGCTCGAGACGTGCTTAGCATGCTTGCCGCAGTAAAACGAAAATACCGCAATTCCATGGGTTCACACTTGTGTGTATGCACTATACATATTTCAATACATTTTTTTCATACCGTTTTGACGATTACACACATTTTCCGCGTTTTATGCAGAAATTGCGATTAAATCAAGCGGCCGCCGAAGGTCTCTTATCCTGAGCGCGCACAGTGAAAGTATACCTATACTATACAGTATACATACGCATGTTTCCTTTCCACCAGCTTTGCTCTGCCGCTGCACACGGTCAAATCGATAAGTCATTATATTCGTGTCATACATAAAATGCACATACGCACGTGCAACGTTATAGTATGATTAAAAAAATAAAATAAAAAATACGTAAAAACAGATAGATACGCGCCAATACACGATAATAATGCAGCTATTGCACCGATCGAACCTTGATCCTACGTGTATTTTATATTATCAGCGCACCATACTAATACACGCCTGTGTAAACTACTACCGACTCCGATAAGACACGATGTTAATCTATTTTTCGGATATAAAGGAAAAACTTAACGAATAATATGATATGGGTTTCCTTATAGTTATATAGAATATAAAATATATATTAAATGGATAATAGTAGTATAATATAGTTTATTAGTAAAGTATTTTTTGTATACTTAAAATATTTCAAAAAAAAGAAACACTATTTTATGACGACATATTTTCTTTACAAACATCTTCCTAAATAGTATTATATAGTACTTAATTTTTCTGCGAATATATAATAATAAATTAATGGTGTAAGCTGCATGATGTAGCATGTATCTTTAGGTTTCACAGAACACAATATTTTATTATCATTATGTATCTTTCACCGAATGCAAACCTGTTAACGATTATGTACCTACTGAATATAATTACTAATTATAATTTTAATAGATTGTGTACTTAGATATATGTATATACACTAAAAGTAGAGTTTTATATTACTAAAATAATATTTACTTTTCAAATTATCAATACTTATATTAGATCTATATCTTTTACAATTCAGTCAATTTTTATATGAGCCAATAAATTCCAGCTATTTCAGCCAACTTTTCTTATAAAAATCATCGAAACGGTTGGGTTCTCGTAATATAGTATGGTATATCGGCAGCAGTAACAACAATAAAATTCGATTTATTGTAAGACTTAACGTTTTTCGTAGCGCACATAGGTCTTTAAATTTATAAAATAATAGTCAACGCCGTTTGATTTCAACATCATTGTATTATTAATATTGATCTATAAATATTTATCCGGTGTGAATCTGGCCTTCGTCACACGCCGAATGCCAAAAAAGGGGGGGCTCGGCACGTGGCCTAGTCTAGCCCACACGGAGCAACAATGCGAAATGCACGTAACGACGACGATGACGTTTCCCACCCGTCCACAGCGTATATGCCCTATGTGCACGCGAGCCATCCTCATTTGGTAACGTCGATGTACCTATATAATATATTATATTAGATATATACAATTATTTGACAACGACGACTGTTCAACCGACGGCGTATGATAATACGTGTACATGTTTTGTCGGGATAGGCACGCACCGCACACTGTCCTTCTAGCGACGCCTACTAGAAAAGACAATACATCGTTCCCGCGTATACCGATCATTATTATTGTATTGCATGTTACTATTATTATTATTATATATGTCAGATGATGAAGAAAAATCCTACGTATACACACACACTAAATAAAGGGCGTTGTTGTGGTATATTACGTCATATTAAAAGAGGAAAAACAAACGGGATCCGTAATCCAACGAAGACGTGATATTTGTTACAAGGCGCAAACTCTAGTCAGAAGACTGGTCAGAAAGGACCTCCAATAACGTTTATTTCAATGGAAAATATACGTTTTTGTATACGAAGAAATTAAAATTATCAAAAATAGTTGTACATTATATTTTAAATAATTTTTAAAAAAGGAAAAAATAAACAGTCATTAGTTAGATTTTGTTTCTTGCTATTTCTTATAAATAAGTAAATAAATGTACTAGATTTAAATGTATTTTGATTACTAAAGCGTCACAATTGAGCAATATTAAAACACAACATTAAGTAACCAATTTTAGGAATTTTAAAGAAAATAATATAATAAATTCTTGTATACATAGATAAAATATATTTGATTAAGAATAGTGGTTAATGTTATTACTTATTAGTTATTTAGTTATTTTAAAAATTATGAAATAATATATAAAAGTGCTATTAACCTACTATAGGTACATTTATAAATTATGTATCTTATAATTTTAAATATGGAGATCGTACTATTGACAAAATATATAGGTACTAGGTATATACGGGACATATTTGGCTATAAAGATATATATTATTTCTATTACTGCAGATTGTACGCAAAAATGACATAAAAATATGAATACTCAGTAAATTTGTATCATTTTTAAAATACAAATTCATCAACAACGAAATTTATATAATACATATTGTGTGATTATAAATATGAAAAAAAAGATCATCTGTTACGTGCTTGTTCGGGTTGACTGACGACCGAAGTCACGTCGTCGTCGTCGCTGTCGTTGTCTTTGACTCCAGCCACTATCCGTGTTTGGTGTTTTTTTTTTATCACATGTATTATTTTCCTTATTTTTTGACCGTTAATTTTTTCAACTACGGTCGTCTTCCGTTAATAACAATACTACGTGACGAACACGTATACTCATCCTGTTTCTGTTCTTACTCCGGGTATAGGAATACAACAACGAACAAGAAGTGTATACGTATTACTTCGTGTATATATATACAAGCCATACCAAGTAACGTATAATAGTATTATATTATTATATATATTATATATATTATACAGGGTGTGTGCGTTGTCTTAAGCGGTATAGGGCGCGCATCTTCTGCGTGAGAATTTATTAATATTATACATGATGGCAGAGTAGTGCACCTTATTTTTATATCCCCAAAGGAATTGCGTGATTACACGGTTTATTATTTATGCCAATATGGTAATAAGGACTAGAGAATAAAATATACTGAGCACAACTAGTACAGAGCTATAAGAATAAAAAAAAAAAAAAAGTTACAACTTTACAAGGGATATACAACGTGAGCTGTGTGTGTTTTACAAATACTGAAATATATTTACTTTAAAACAGATAGGAAAATTGAAAAACGCCTGCATATGAAACAATTCTGTAAAACACGCCATGAGAATGAAAAATAAGTGGCAACATTTATTTGGTAAAACACATTAAAAATTATCTCCTATTAAAACAACGACAACTCACTCCCTGTAGACAACCGACAACTATCAGACTGGTTTCGTTATAATAGTGTATATATTTTTTACTCTTCATGTGTCTCCTGCACTGCAGTTCATTTGGTATACTACGTACTCACTACTCGTCATATAAATGTATAATATAATCTTTAATGTAAGTTTGTCTTAAATTAAAATATGATTTATCGATACGCACGACAATATTACTATGCCCTTGACAAATTGAATGATGTAGTCAATATTAAAACATTATTATTTGGATTTAAACAAAAACGAAATTAATAAATCAAAAAACATCCTATGTAATAATAATGTATTTAAATGTATTTTATACGTAATATAATTAATGTTAATTTGACTGTATATTTAATGACAAATTAATAAGGAAACAGTATTATATCATATTTACGTGTAATATGCCTTCTAAATATAAATAATTATAATTAATATACTATAGATGTTTTTTTTTTTTTTTTTTTTAAAGAAATTTGATAGTATAAAAATGAAAATAGATTTCCGAGATTAAATAATTTCAAATTCTGAAAGTAAATTCTTTTTCACTCCTTTATTTTTCAATTATTATACTATATTAATATATACCAAATATTTAAGTAATTATAAATAATTACTAAGTTTTATTATGTCAGGTGAATGTTTAGGAATCCATAAACAAATTACGTTACAGTATTTGTGTCATTTTTAGGAGTAACCACAATCTGCTAGTATAACTTACCATGTTAACTCATTTAAATAGGTTTTTAACAATATATTATGACTGTTAAATAATACTCACTAAAATTAATTTTTTACTCTGTACTATTTAACAAAAAAAAAAAAAAAGTAAACCGTTTTCTATTTTATTTTAATAGGAAAATAAATATTATATTTTTATCTAAAAATATCCATAGAGGTACTTTTAAAATAGTTATATAGTATTACACAGTTTTTAAAATCACATCAAAACAATACTTGAAGAACTAAATATTGAAAATATTTATAAAGAAATTAAACTGAATTAAAATAGTATTTTAATCAAACAGACTTTAAAAGTAACATAATTTTTCAATAAACCTCATTTAATTAATGAATGATAAAAAATAACAATATTAACACTATCATATATCTAATATAATATTATTAGTAATTTACTAAATCCAATCAACAGTCCTTAACAGAATTTTATACAATCAATTTTTATGATTGGTTAAGTTTATTAATTGTTATTTGTTGGTGTTTATTAATTTTTTATTATGTATCAGATATTTATTTATGAATTATTTTAATATAACATGAAAATAGCCCTAGATCAAAAGTAGTAGTTTTATTATTAAAAATTTAATACTTTTGGTAATTGTAAGTTCTAATTTTTATACTATTTATTCACGTGTTGTAATTCAAATTTTTAATATTTAATCAGTATACCGTCGCTGTAATATTTGATGTTATTGTTGTGAATCACTTAACACTTTCAACAGAGCTAAGTGTGAACTGAATTTTAATCGTCAAAATTTAATTCACATTAAATAAATTATATTCAATATAATTGTTTTTTTTTTTAGTACATCGATTTTTGTAATTTTATAAAAATCTATTGAGTTACTTGACTTTTAAAAATAAAATATTTAATTTTATATCTTATACTTGAAGTATGCAATTAAAAATATATATAATGTACATTTTATTCTTAAATAATAACATAACCTTAAAGGGCTACAGTTAAAAGTATAGACAGATCCATTACGAAAACAATAAGCAATTTTTACTAATCACAATAACACAAAAAAAACATATCAAAGTAGACCTCAGATAAAAATTTTCTGGTATTTAGATTCTTACTGCGTTTTTAATGTTGTCTACCACAATCATTAATTTTTACTAGCTCACACACGATATTATTGAACAATATATGCACACTGTAGTGTATAGGGGAAAAATGATAATAAACAAAATTATCTCGGAGTAAAAAAAAAACAAGTTGTGATCATTACTGCATTATTACGGTAGGCCATTATATTTATATACACACGCTGACCACGACCAACTGTTGTAATAGTTCACTTCTTATTCCATTCAAAACGTAATTATGGTCAAAAACTTTCTGATAAAAAAAAAGAGAAACCAAAATAATATTATCTATCCCTTAAGGTGAAAACCTCATTGATAACTTTCACTATTTCCGATCGACTAGTTTTTGCGATTCGAAAAAATGTCTAACAGGTAAAAAAAACCTGATTCGTGAGGGATTAATGGAGCAAAACAATATTCTTTAAAATAAATAAATTCATTAATTTAATAATTAACTTAAATTTAAATTTTTTATTTCACAGTGGCTGTGAAGTATTTTCATTCGGATTAAATAAAACTAAATATTCAATGTCCAACCGTGAAATCTAAAAATGTTTATTAATTAAAAACTACCATCATATAAACTAATTATTATTATTTTAATAAATTTTAAAATTCTACTTAACAAGTTAATTACAAAATGATTTATTGAATTTTCGAAAAACTTAAAACTGTTTTTGTAGCAAATACAAAAATTTCTAAAATACATTTTGTAATATCTCTCAATTATTTTTAAATTCTATTTTCGACATAACATAAACAAGTATACAACAGATGAAACATAAATTTATATTTGTATTATTATGTTAAAAGACTTACTTTTGTTCGATTGATGGGATTGGTGAAGTCTCGCCCAGGAGCAACGAATAAATATCCGCATTTCACAGCCTTCCTTGTAGCCTGAAACAAATATTATATCATACATTACTATCGAAACAAAAAAGCATTAAATTTGAAATTCATATTTCATTATTTCGTAATGTTTAAGAGTAAATATTTCTTTAGAAATTGTTTTAAAAAAATCAAACTATAATAAACATATTATCTTATAACGAGATAATACTCCTGTTTCTACACTGGTTATATTACTATTATTTATAAATTTATAACCATTATTTGTCGTTACTCGTTAGATTTTGAAAACCTTTTGGCAAATACAATCTATTGACATATAAAAACCAGCATAACTTCCGTATTTAGATTTATCATATATATTATAATATAGTCAGGTCAAAAAGTTATAATTTGCCTACAAGTCAACGACACGATTAAAGTATAACATGGTCAGTATATAATATATATGAATATAAGTACTTGTAGGTCTTCTAATTCGTTACCTGTCATATCTGATGGATTATTGAGAATTTTTAACGACTTCTTAGATTTATCACAGGATTAGTCAAAGAAAAGGCTTAACAAAGAAGACTTTCGACACACGTTTTACTCTGATTTTAATGGTATTTAACAGATATTAAAGTATGAAAATTAAATAAATACAATATGATATAGGTACGTTGTGAATTTAGGGTTAAGAACTGCATGCTCTAAAAATCCTTAAAATATACAAAAATAATAAAATATGCTCTTAAAAATATTTATTTTTTTTCATTAAAAACCCAAAAATTACAAATTTATTTATTATTAAATAAGAAATTTTTAATTTAACTTTCACAACAAAAATATTGTACCTAGTCTGAAATATTATACTAACTATATTAGCGCCAGACGAAAACATACGATACCAACAGAAGATTTGACATCAACTGACCGTATTCGGCGTATATTCCTTATCGACCAACTT
This sequence comes from Melanaphis sacchari, assembly GCF_002803265.2. NCBI lineage: Eukaryota > Metazoa > Arthropoda > Insecta > Hemiptera > Aphididae > Melanaphis > Melanaphis sacchari. The sequence continues at coordinate 782,790 of NW_020270366.1, read as the reverse complement.
TATGTTTTTCACAACATACAAATAATTGGGAAAACACACAGTAAATAGATTATGAAATCATTTTAATATATTTTTTCAATTTCTAGAAAATTAATATTAAATATTGTACAAATAGTACGTATAAAATATTATTCTCTAGGTCACATATTATTTTAGTTTTTTTTTTTAAACAAAACATGTGCAATATGTACTTAAAATACAAAAATAACAAAACATGCACTTAAAAAAAAAAGCAGAATGTGGAAAATATGCAAAATAAAAATTATTGCTTTAAACTTAGAATAGATACTATAAAACAAATATCTATATTATTTAACTCTGTTTTGAATAATTATTGGAGAACATGCAAGCTCCTATAAGTCCCTAGCCTTAGTTACGATAAATATCAAATATGAACTTGTTTAATATATATACATTATATAGAGAGAATAATAAAAATAATCAATGAAAAATGCATGTATTATGGTTATATGTTTATAAATTAAATGTAATTTTTTATACTACTATATAGCAACTACTGTTTTGTTCGACATGAGCTAACGAGTGTTGTAAATAGCAAAGTAATTAAAAAAACAGTTGTTTTATTATTCGTCCAGACGCGCAACATAATAAGCATGTTTCAATGTGGTCGCGAAAAAAAATTAAATTACACCTATTCAGTTGCACCGTTGTGCGTAAAAGTATTGTTTGCACGAACCGTAAAACCGTCACAGCGAGTTTTCAAATTCTCATTTTACATGTATATTTTCCTACACAAAACATATATTATAAATGCACAAAAAGTATGAAAAAACAAGTCCGAATATTATACGATTCGTATTATTATCAAACCAGCCAAATTTCAAATTTTAAAATGTTTTTAAAAGTTTTTAGATTTAGATTCTATACATATTTATAAAGATAATTACCATAGATACCTACTAATTATAAAACAATTATGGCATATGATCAAATTCGTCATTCATATTCTATTCAAACAAGTATTTTTACTGTTTTTTAATTAATCTATTACGACTGTTTTTAAATTATTAGAAATATAAATTACACCACTCTCAATATTATTGTTGAGAAGTAGTTAAACCTAATACCAAATTATGATGAATATTTATTGTATATAATTTCATAATTTATTTATTTGTGTAGGTGCCTACTCATATCTGGTATTGTTCGTTAATTAATAGATACCTAGGTATTACATAAAAATTATATCAAAATAATAAATCCATAAAGAATTTTATATATACATAAAGTTCAAATTAATAATGGCATACAGACATCTGATACTCTACGTTTTCATACACAATATTACTATCAACAAGTATACTCGTATATTACAATATGTTATGTTATATTAATTACCATACCTAACGAAATTATAATAAAAAAAAAAAAAAAAAATGCGAAAGTGAAACCATAGCAGTTGTAGCAATTATTCGCAAAACTAACAGTCGAAAATGCCTTGGGGTACTTTATTTAGTAGCTATAACCTATAATACTTATATTCCAAGTATGAGTGCATGATATTAACGTTAATATATTATAATAACTCGTGTGAGTGATATTTATTTTTGACCAAAATTGTATAATATTGTATTGCGTTCTTGCTACAAAAAATAAGTATAGAGAAAATCGCGATTACTTGTATATATTATAAATTATAATATAATAATATTCATACGCGCGCTCGTGTTGACATTTATTTCTCGTTCGTTTTGTACAAGCCCGTTTCTGTTCGAACATTATTTATTGTACGAACAATACAGAAAAAAAAGTATTAACTATATATTAAATATTATTTTATAAACCACGTCCAGAACTACTCGTATTGCAACACATTTGACTCTCATTGTATAAATATATAATACAGTAATATTATACATATTACATGCATAATTTTATGATATTTAACCGCGTTGCTGCTGGTACTGCGAGTCGGATACTATATCGTATATTCGATCAACATATTGATTGATAATGAAATAAAAGGGTTCGGCTTCAAAGGTCTGTACAAGTAAACCTCAGCAAACAATGGGAAAATTTTCAAATACATAATTTACTATTTATATGTATACTATATTTACTATTATATATCTACGTATGCCTACATAGTAAGCTAATATTGACAATATGGATTTCAATAACACTACATAAAACATATATTATGTTTATTATAATATAATATGTTTTGAACGGTGAGCACTACAAGTTCATCGACCTACATACTCCTTGAAGTGATACACTAACTTTTATCAGGCTTAAGGTATTAATAGTAAATCATATCTTAAAAAGACAAATCTCCATAATTCAAATTATTCACTATCCGATTCTCATAAATAAAATCTTTATCAGTTTCAATAGTTTTTGGTTTTAGAAAAATTTATAAGTATAACTCATATTATTGATATGATTAAAGTTAAAATACTCAATACACTTACGAGCAATTCCATAGAAAATAAATCAATTACTAATAACTTACATTAAAATAATAGTATAAATAATTTTTACTTCAATTTCTCATTCGAATACAATCAATTCAAGATTAATTATTATTTTCAACATAGAAAAACAGTTTACGGTTTAAGTTTATTGTAGACGGTCATAACTTACGTATATTAAATACAGTCAAATACATACCAATCACGAAGAAATAATAATTTGTATGTATGTAGCAGTATAATAATACAATACAAGGTAAAGTAGATGCTGAGAGTATACGAGTGTATTTACGTAAAAAATGTTTCAAAATGTACGTTCTTTGGACTACAAGACAGGCTGGCGGTCGGGTCTCTTTTTTGGAGAGACCGTTAATCATGGCAGTTACATTACAGCGTGTGCGACGCATGAACTGCCCTCTTATGTATAATATATAGTGACGGCGGTCTATGAGATTTTAAACGCAATCATTACAAGCACTTTCCTAAGTCCCCCGAGCCTACTAGCTATACCTACATATTTTAAAAAATACATACCTCCATACCTCGCTAACAGCCATAGAAGGCTTCCCTTCTAGGAACGTATATTATATAGTCCGATAGTCGGTTTGTGTTATTATTTTTATTAACATTATTCCTATTTCCTTCTTTTTCTTATTATCCACGCGATCGAATTTATATGTCCAATAATTATAGTAATTCATCCAATAACCAAGAATTGGATTTAATAAACATTTATCAAAATGTTATATTATACATAATTATATCTGTGTAAACTTTACGTATCATATAATATTAATTATTAATTTATTCATATATAACTAGTAACAATATATACGATGAGTTGTATCTATTTCCGAATTTTAACGCGTACCTAAGCAACGTTGGTTGCGGAGACTCGTATAATTATGTGAACTGTAAAGTAGAAAAATTAAAGTCACATTATACCCGACTAGTGTGACAACGATGGTTCTCACACATCATATTAATTATGTTCAACGACCTTGACCTACAGTAACATACATCAGTCAAACGATGTGTGATAAGTGTATTTTACTCTCGTCGTACCGAATTCCTTCTTAACGGCGGCAATGTACGTAGACTAAGAATTACTCGTGAAATTACAGGCAATATAGTACGTGTTAATAATATTATTAAAATGGTGAGTTGTCAGTTGCTTAGCAGATTTTTATCATAACATAAACGAAAAGACGACTTTTTAAGAACACGCCATAGTGCAACACACATTCATGATGAATTCAGATAACAATTTTATTGGATAAACGAATATGTCGTCAACGACGAAGCTCCCCTTAACTTGTATTAGAAAAATTATAAAAACCTCCCACTATTCCTCATGAAGAATTCCTAAATACACTTTAGGCCGTTGTCAAATGTAATAATGAACTATAGAACGGTATCTATATAAAATATATTGTTCGGTTATGTGTTAAACATTTTTCTAAATCAATACATAATTGAAATAATTTGTGGTTTAAAATTTAAATTACCTGACGGTTAAGAAAATAATGAAATAAAGATTGTCACAGCGGTGATTTGCATTTCCATGAAATAAAATTGAAAATAAAAACCAACTTTATAAAAAGCATCTAAGCATATTATTAAGTCATTTAAATTGAATCTAAATCACCACAATTAAATAATATTAACAAAGAGATAATACTATCAAATTTTAAAATTGAAAAAACCCAAATTTAATTCACATAAATATTTACAACTCCATTATATAAAATAACGCGAGTATGGAAATTGATTAAAGAATTTTTAACAGATGCACATTAAATTTCGTAAATAAGAATAAAAATAAAAATTCATGTTTAAAATGATCACACAATGATGAGCCATTAAAATCAATAAAAAAAAGTGTCGGTTTAGTAGATATTGCTAATAACAATATGCAAGTATAATGTTCAAACTCATCTCATAAAATAATATACTAAAATAATTAATATCTTTACAACTAGATTATTTAATTTTAAATTATCATATAATATAATAATAACTATTAATAAATTATTTTTCATTTATATATATGTATATATATATACATAACATTTACAAACATTTAAGTAAATGTACAAATATTTTTTAAATCTTTATTATATAGAACACTGCACCTTATGTAAAATTATTATTTTATGTAATAAGCACTCTTTTTACCTTAATGGTCATTAAATCCGATAAAAACGATAGGATTACAATTATACATGTAGTTGTGGTCGTTTGTACCTATACAGGCTAAACATAATATATTACTCTGACTAGGGTTGAAAGACTCGTACTAAAATCTACATTTTACGAGTTTCACCTCGCATGATTTTCTCGTATTATAATATAGAGTTGTCATCAACCCAACTACCTCCGATTGTAAAACGATTATTATTATTATTATTATTCTTTTTATGTCAAGAAACTCACACATACTAACACTTCCCAAACGTGTTCTCAATATAATCTCCTCACCGCTCACGCCTATCATTAACACTCATGCACGTATGTACATTGTACACGGACAGGATAAGCTGCAAGTCCGAATATAACTTGTGCACTATTATTATTATTCAAATAAAATATCAATATATACGACGCTACGTCGAGAAAAACGTAGTGTAATCTCTGATGATGCCATACGGCAGCGTAAATATATACTTATATTATTATACTCGTTACGTCGATCGATCGACGGGAACCCGTTATGTTTTACACAACTAAAAACGCGCTGAACTATGATGGCGATTGAAAAAATAAATATACATGAAAAGGAAGAGTGTTCGGGGTGGGATGAAACATTAAAAAAAAATAGTTAACGTCTGCGGTATATAATAAATATTGTGGTATCTCCGTGAACACTGCCGAACCCATAAATACTATAATAATATATAATAATAAACTAATTATTACTAGGTGTTCTATACCGTTTTATATTCAGAATATTCAGATAATAATATTAAACGTATTAATTGTATACAAAATTTAAAAAATACTTCAGAATTTATAGTACATACCGCCGAAATAATTAAAATAACTAACCTATATTGACAATACCAGCAGTAATATATGTGTATTTTACTATTATTATTATTATATCTAGATAAATGAATAATCAACGGCGGCGTTAATTTTTGTTTTTATTTTATACAATAATTCTCCACTGACTATATCTATTAAAACAATTTACATTTCTGTACGTTTATTTAACGCTTGACGATATACGAGCGCGCGCGTGTATGTGTAATGGCATTCTAAGCATTTCGATGATGATAATTACACGGTTTGCATATGATAATACTTGCAACTCGTCGTCGTCGTCGACGGCAGCGGCAGTGCGTGGTGTAGTGCACTGTGCGCACAGAACACACCAAGTCAGTTCGGCAGCGACGGGTTTAATTGGAATTTTATTTTTTTATACCTTTGGCTTCTCCGAGGACCACTCTACTGGCGTTAAAAACAATAGTTATATACATATATACCTAGGTGTATATGTGTGTATATGTATTATATACACGTGCGGAGTGAAGACACCAAGAAAATAACAAAAAAAATGCATCGTTCGCGTTCTTCCCGTATGTACAGTATGTACGGACTACGGAGTATAAACTCGTAATACTCATAACTCATAAGTGATTGCCAAACCTATAAGGTAATCCGAATTTTAAAAATGATAATATTTTAATAACGTTAACATTATAACTTATGATCATGGATACGAATTGTCTCGTCTCTACAATTTTACTCATATCTTAATATAAATCTCAAATTTTTTAGGAAGAAAAACTTAGGGACAAATGTACTTATTTAAAGAAATAAGTAAAAAATACTTATTATTAAATAATAATTCACTAGAATAATAAGTTGTAAACAAATGTTATTTAAAATTATACTTGCAATTTGCATGAAATTTTTTTTGTAGTTGTACCTTTAATGAGAAATCAGAAATGTATAAATTTATGAATATCATTAAATACATTACGACGAACTTCAATAGATGGCATTGGTTGATAATTATTAGGATTTCGTTTCATAATTTTACCGTCAATTCAAAAAAACTATACATTTTTACACGACTCGGCTCAATCAAAAAATAATGTTTGAACATCAATTACACATCTTATAATATAGACGGATATTTTATATTTTATACTTGATAAAAAATTTCAGAGTGTTATTGGTTGAACTACGACAAAAAAAGTTTAATATAAATGTAATATTTTTTATATCGTTATTTTAAACATACTCAGATTATAATAAAATACTCTGATATGACGCAAGCAGTATTTTATTTTTTTTTTTTATAATTAAATTATTTGAAAATGTTAAGGTTTCTATTTGCATAAAAACATATAATCACAACTGTACAAATTCTATTTTTTACATTTAAACTGTTTTTTTTTTTTTTTTTTAGTGAATAATTAAAAACAAAAGGTATGCAAAGAAAATTAAAACAAATTAAAATTGGAGTAACAAATGATATTTTGTAAAATTATATATAAAAGTAAGTTTTTCATAGATTTTCAACGTTGGATTTTTGTGTATAATATTATTAAATATAATAGCGTTTCTTATAATAATATGCATTCGTTGTTATATATGATAATAATACTATAATATGATGTTATATATACTCGCGTGACATTCTACGGTCTTCTGAGAACGCGATCAAGGGTTGCAATTGTAAATACTAATATAATATAATGCATAGATATTAAACCGCATAATTCGCCGTCCAACTAAAACCAGAATTGCAGTCCACATGCAAAAGAACAATGCAAATCGATCGAAAAAAAAAATAAAAGAATGGTAAAGAAAAAATAATAGAATAACGACAACACAACAGACCTAATAATTACGACGGGCACATGTAAAGTACAGTTAAACGGGTGTGACTTGTTTGTGGTCACATGTGGGTCGGTGTTTGTGTATATAATATGTACACAGGTATATTATATACATATATATATGACGAGCGGCACAACGGTATACACGATCCCGCGCGATTTCCTTGTTTTTCCCATTCAGTCTCTATATTATACTCCTCCACGCGTCCGTCCGTTGCACAATAGCCGCCGCCTCTTATCGCGAGCGCGAGTTCTGAATACCTGCAGCAGTGCAACGGTGGATATTGCGTGTGTTTTCCACATGATGTCCGTCTGACAACAACGATCGTGCACCGAGGTGGTCCTATTACAGAGGTTATAATATAGTCGAGGATTATCGCCACTCGAGGAAGGAGCTGTAATATTGTATAATATAATATGGTGTAAACGAATATTATATTATTACCTTAATATACAGGTAAAAGTCGCGATATTCCACAATATAGTCAACAATACAGCCTTTAATACCGTGTTTAATTCCTAAAACAATATACTAAATAATAATGATATCTCAGATAACATGGCAAGGTACGCACTTTAAACCATACGTTAGGTGTAAACCATCAATGTGCAGTACTACAATAGTGCAATGTATATTTAAATAAATTTGTACGCATTTAAGAAACCGGAGAAATCAAATATTGGAACGTGAAAACAAAATTTGATACAAAATATCGAATATAAATCCCAACATCCTAATGACCAATTATTTAACGATCGTGTGAGAGTGAGACCCTATAGCTAAAATTTTCAACATTTTAGTTTGACTCGTGGAAACAGTATATGACAAATAAAAAAAGATGGCCGAGTTGGTTTTGCATAACAAATGTGACTCACATCAACCCCTAAACTCTAAAAGAAAGGGGTGCCAACGAGCGATGTCCCTTCTACGTTATGTAATCTTGTTTGTTAAACAGCATAATAAGTTATTGATTTTTATGTTTTGACACCATCAAAATTCTCTATCAGCGTCTCCACAATAAAACCGGTATACATAATTTATTGTTAGACTTAAGATGCACATTCCAGAACTCGCCTGTTAAGGAATTTGATTATTACACAAACATTTTATAACAAATCTAAGATCTAAAATGTAGACAACAAAAATACATCAGATAATGTATAATAATTAATAATAATTTATAACACTTATCGTTTGCGCAGATCTATATTTAATATTTAGCATAGTTAGTCACTTAAACAATTATTTAAATTCTACAATTTAAACCGTGTTTTGTCGAAATGTAAAGAAAAAAATTATGAGCAAACCTCTGGAAATTAGACCACTTGTACAAATCAAAGTATAGGTATAGAGTATAGTATATACAATATACTATATGCATAATGCTATTATATATAATATCATATTAATGCATGCATACTACGTATATACATTTATAATATAATAGATGTCTAAATTCTCTTCGTGTAGTGCTGCGTATGCATTTTTAGCATACTTCCGTATTTTAAGTTTAATAGTTTCATGTTAATCAAAACATAATTATTTTCGTTATATACAAGTATTTTGAATAACAGGCAAGTAATACTAAAAATGTACACTGTAGTACAAATGTACAATTTATATGGGACAAGTGTTTCATAAAAACGAACAACCAATACAAACAATACAAAGATAATAGTAATAAGTAATAACTCACGTTTCAGTTTTTAGTTTTTCGTTTAAAGCCTATAACTAAAGTATTCTAAGTACACACACAAATATATACATATAAACACATAAATTGATACATATATAGCTGCTAAACGAATAAAATAAGCTATACATTCTCAATAAAATATACAGTTAATAGCATTATGATCTCAAAGCTGAATCGTAATAACTATTATTTTAATTTTTAAATATTAAATGAATATTTTTATAGAATGGTGTTGTTGCTGAAAATACATTTTTCAAAGTTTGTCATACTATAAATGAAACGTCAGAGTAACCAACCGAATTATATGATGTGATGACTAAAATAAAAAAAAATTATAACAATTATTGTTTAATTTAAAATATAATTGAACATTTTTTTTTAATTTAACGTAACTATAAAAAAAAATATTGTACTAATACAAGTCATTCATAAATCATAATTAATAGTGTTAAATATAATTATTAGGAGTTATAAATTATAACCCTTATAACCTATAAATAAGTATTTAAAAACAAAGTGGAATAGCACAGAGGTAGGTACTATGCAAAATGTTGGTTCACTATATACTTAGATCATCTAAATTTAATCACCCTATTACGTTTATTAAGTACATAGATATAGTTAATAATGTTCAATAGAGTTTCACTAAAAGTATATTAATTAGTTTGATTAAAGTGAAAGTAAAATGCGTGGATTTAAGATTATCATTAGTGTAGCTTGAAAATCGTAAGTAAATATAACTACTTTAACTTTTAAGCTTAAATGCACAAACCAATATTCTTATTCCTTTTTATTTATAGTTTTAGAACATTTGAAATCATTAACTCTCTTCAAAATATCTATTCCAATATCGATAATACGAGTATACTGCTGCAATAATATAATTTAATCTAAGTGTAGCCGAAATGATTTAGTGTTGCAACCTAATATTGTTAGTTTGAAATTGTAAGAACACGATTTAAATGAACTATAGTCTATAATAAACTGAAAAGGGGGAAACACCATCAAATTATTTATTATTTAGCATTACAAATTAACGACACATGCATAGCGAACCAGGTCACGTGTGTGACCCTCTAAGACCTAGTGACCGCAGTATATAGCTTAAGTTGATTTCATAAACGAAATTCTACATTTTAAAAACGAAAAAAATAATGAAAATCCATCAAGCATTTTTTTAAGATATTGAAATATATTCTTAACTGTGTCACGAATTTAATTAATAAACAGCCAGCATGTTTCGCAACTCTAAACACATCTGAATAATAGGCCTCTCTTTCGGTATTCACATAAGACCATATTTTATCCTCCCACTTCTTCACACGTCGTCTGTGAAAAATTAACAGTGCAAAAAAAATACCTACAAACAGAATTCTAATAAGATAACAGAATAAGTCTTATACGTAGTCTTGAATAATTTGTACATATTATACACTTACGAAGTACTGAATATCAGTTATAAAATGCAAAGTATACGTTAAAAATACATTTTAATATAGATATAAAATATTATATATCTATATAAGAGTGGTGTAAAAATATATTAATATAGGCAAGTTTGCAGTTTATGTTTAATATATTACACAATATTTAATGCAAATTAATACAAAATATTAAAATGAGATGTAGTAACAAAGTGACGTACCTTCACCGAATTTTTATTTTTTAATTCTAAATTAAAATAATAAGTACCGGTAAAAATATTTTATTTATCTTTGTATCGTCATAAGAGATACTATCTTAAATACCAATAACTATGTAATTAATAGTTATTGCGTAATAACATTTAAAAGTATTTGAAAACGAGAAATATAGATCATAAAATAAAGTATTTATCATTATACAGTATTATACTATGTATACATTTAGAAACTAAACCTTCAAGAATATTATTAAATTTTTATCACAACAAACGCATGTGATTTTTTTTTAATGTAAAGATAGATAAATTGTTGTATCAGTATAAATAGCAATTATTTATTCTAATAATACAAGTATCTATTAAACAATTTTTAATAATTTGTACATCGCGTAAATAATAAATATATGCAAAATATATTTATTATTTTAATCTTATTATTAAAATTAGAAAATTTGTATAGTTAGGCAGTACTACAATAAATTCAACAATTAAGATATTTTACAAAATTTAGATTTTTGTTTTTTAAAACCTTGATATAATATGATAAATTAAGTGTTATAATTATTCATATAGTTATTATTTATTTAATATTATTATCTTTTTTTATATATAGTTTTCACAATATGTTGTATAAATATTATTAACGTTATCACCTCTTCGAGAAAAATAAAATAAGACACTGTTGGTGGAGTTTGCGTTACTACTCGTACATTATATGCATTTTCCGGGGATGATCTGTATACACCACGAAACCGATTTTAGATACCAGTATGCGCACTGCGAATACGATGACAACATACAACTGCTGGAGTGTCACAGTGGTCTGTTCTGCTGAATGACGACAACGTAACAAACAGATAGATCGACAGATCTACTATTCCTGACCCGTTATGGGTTTCCTATTCAACGTCTGGTTTGATTTCTCTTTACTAAATTTGTACCTTGTTCTTTCCTCGTTGTTGTTGGACATTTTTTTCAACGACATTTTCTAAATAAGAGTAACTTAACCTACTTTTTTTAAAGAACTATCAATGAGTATTTCTTACACTTGTCAACAGTTTAATATGTGCGTAATATTGTCACCTTTATTGGCTAGAATAAAAATAAACTAATAAAGGTGATGATGATGTATGAACAAAATCAAATTCAAAATAATAATAATAGAAGTGTAGTTATTTGAGCAAATCTATTCCCAAGAATTAAACAATTATTAAAAGCGGAAACAAACAATGATTTATAGAACATTATATAATAGTACTAAAGGTAAAAGCTTCAGCATAATTACCACTCTCTAACATTGAAATTTCGAAAAATTTAACATGAAATTCTGTAAAGAATATTATGTCAAAATTCATTAAATTGATATGAACTACTGACAAATAGATATAGAGAATATTGTCAGATTAATATTTATTACTAGAAAATAATAACGATGATGCTAAAAAGGACGTGGAGAAATATATAAATGAAAATATCATTTTAATATAATAATTCATCTTTTCATTTTTTATGGATTAATTTAATTTAATACTATATAGTAAATTTCACTAAAAAATTTATATATTAGTATTTAATATATTAATTATAATTTATAAGAATTTATATTATAATATAATTTTATATAAGGATATGCTCACAATAAATGTCTAAGAATACATATATCTATAGATACATTTAAAAATATTTTCTTACTCGCATGACATTAGACATAAAAAATAAAAAATTTTCTATACTTCAAAAATCTACAATTTTATTTTCTGAAGTTTAAATTATTATGTCACTAAATTATTCTAATTTCGTGGTTTGCGAGTTTGACTAACAAATCACCAATGTTTATAATGGAGTTACTTGAATATTTATTATTTAATCATTAAAGTTCTTTTTTCTACTACCATTCAGAAATACAATAATTATGGTCTATAAAAAACTATTTTATTAGTATTCAAAATAATAAAAAAACTAAAAAACTAAAAATAAATCATTAATTATAAAATACAAAATAATTTAAAAATCTAAGTAAATTAAAATTAAATACATAGTAAAACCAAAACTAAATTAGTATATAGGTATTGAACATTACATTTTCAAAATAGTAAGAGCGTAAAATAAGGCAATTTTTAATGTGAATTCAGATTATTATATGTTTCAAAATATAGATATTATTTGTTTTTATTATTTTTTAAACGTTCTATTATATTTATTTACCGATAAATGATTAAAAACAAAATATTAGTTAATTATTTCTATATCTTTGTGTGGTAAAATACTCAAGCCTCGATAATATTTTCGTTAAAGATTTAACCATCAATATTATCATGTAATAAACATATAATGTACCAAGGCCATTATGCGTGAGTGTAAAAATACTTCTAATTTTAATTAATCATTTATTTATTTTTTTAATCTATCAAATTAAATCTCAACATGGATATTATAAAAACAATACTACCTAGGTATACAATTATAAATGATTAATAATATAATCAACAAGAATAAATCAATATTAAATTAAGTTATATTCTTATAACGGTAAACATTTTTTTTTTTTTTAACATGGTTGTATTACCACTAATATTTTAAAAGATATTATCGAAAGAAAATAGTATTTTACATTATAAACAATAATATGCTATTCATAACTTTAATATTTTGCACGCAAATATACATCAATATAAGAGTGGAAAGTAAAATCTCATTGTTTCCGGAGAATCTGGGTTGCATAAAACCGAAATCCCCTTCATCAGTTTAGTAATAACAGTTATTATTGTTTTAACAATTTCGTTTTTCTTCTACCTTGTCATTTAGTTTGATTTAAATTACATAAATCCGTGCATTTCAATTTTCACGTAGAGTAAAGAATAAAAAATAGTTACCCAATACAACCACTAACAACGAAGAATAAAAAAAATTAGTCTGAATCGTTCAGCGTGAATGCTTTCTAAATTTTCTAATTATTGACATAATACAATCTTAATTAAAATATTAGTTTCGGACTAAAAAAACCGAGCACGAATATACTTAAATATATATTAAATAATTAACATCTACATTTTGAAAAAATACTTAAAATCTCGTTTAAATTGCTTTTAGATTTTGAGAATTTGTGTAAGTGTACTTACTATATAAATTGTATAATAAATATGGTTTTAAAAAAAATCAAGCTCATATAACTTTCCTAGACAAAAGGAAAAAAGTATGACATAAAAATGTTGAATTATATTTTTAACGCGTGCAAGTACTATTATGTCACTATTGATACTATTGATAATATAGCACACATAGATACCAAAAATTATTTATTTTTTATTTCTATTTTGAACTAAACTGAAAATTCAGACTAGACCACCAGACTTTCTAGTTGTAATCCGATGCGATTAATTATTGTTTAATGTTCAAGCGAAACCGAAAAAATGACATCGTAGTTATATGTTACGAATGTGGAAAACAATAGACTTTCTCTTTCATTTCAATATTAATTAATGAAATCATAATCGCAAAGTCGTTATTGAATTTCAAATCGGTGAAATCGATAAAGAAACCCTTCACAGAAATGTTTTAACAAATGTGACTTTCAGGTTACGTCAGTAGTATCATTTTATAAACTTAACGGGATTCACCAATTGGTTCTCATATAAAATTCATTTATAATCGAGAAAACAGTCGACCAATACAACAAGTAACAAGTTTACAACATAAGATTATATACTTCTAGCTGTCGAAAACACACTATCATTATAGGTAGTGTTGACGATGGTCGGTTTAAGCTAATGATATCTGAACAATTTTGATTGGCCCAACATAATAGCGCCAGTGGTATGTATACAAGGTTTTGTCGATCTAAAAACAGTTTTGAAGTACACATGGAGGAAACCAACGTTGAAAAAACCGGTTTCTTCATATTCTGCAGAAACATGAATACAGTATACTCTCTTATCTCGAAGTCAGTATTTATAATCGTATGAATTGAGAAGATATTAGTCAGGCGTAAAAAAATTGCCGTGTTTTTTCACCAAGAAATATGCGGACACGTCTAGCCAGTGGCCTAATAACTTGTGGATCTACCCGTTATACCAAACTCAAACGAGAAATTGTTACAATTTGTCACATTAGAACTATATCAGTAATCTAAATTTCAAAATTGTCATAGACAAAGTAAAATAAATTATTTTAAAACTCAACTAATATCATTCGGCTTATTTGTTATATTACGAAATCACAGTTTTAAATTTAAAGATTGCATACACAATCGACATGTCTTGGCGGATTATAAAATAATACAGCGAAAACAACTCATGAACACGTCCTATTGCGCGATAGTTGAACTTGAATTATTCACATATAGATAGGTATTATTACTACTACACTTAAATAATATGAATTTATACTAGGTAGTGTATAGTATATAAAATTAATATTGAACCAATATTTATCGATAAAACGAAACATGTGTATAATAGACTCTTGACTGTAATCTATATATTTACATGGAAAATTGTACACTTTTTTAGATATTTTTGAAATTTTGTTCAAACCAATTTAACAGATTAAATTATCGACCTAATCTTTTTCTACTACAAAACGTTACATATACGTTATATACGTACTTGTAAACATAAAAAAATAATTGTCTATAGTAAAAAAAGATAATATTAAAAACGAATAGAAAATATACGTGTTGTTCCACAAATATTTTTAAAGAAACATCGCAACGACGTCCGATCGAACTTGTGCGCATGATAACTATACCTACCTATATACAACTACGACTCCAAGTACAGTTTAAATGTTAATACACACTTACATCTATAGATATTTAATAATTACTAAAACTTGTATAAACATACTGACGTCAATATTATTATAAGAAATAGTTTCAAAATAAGAATGATATATTATTTTTGCAAGACCAGAGCTTTCACTGTCATCATAAAATGTATACGTATATTCTAGAATAAACCTTGAAGAACCCAAAATAAAATATAAAACTAGCACCTATGCGACTAACGTATAAATTATTTAAGATTCGTGTACAAAAAATAAGTGACAATCGATTCGGTGCGGAAAAATATGGGAAGGTATATCGTTTGTAACATCACTCACTCGATTGCTCTCCAAAGCTTCGGCACTGTGTTCCTCCTTCTGCCTGAAGCAATTGGTACATTTCGACTTGTTGAATATGTTAGGCGAGAACTTCTTACATTCACCGTTCCGTGTCATGGGCCCTACAGTCATCGTTTATTACGCACACTGTGACCTAGCAATAACGACGAAAACCAACGAAAATCCCGCGAACTCGGACACCGCTTGACTTTGCGAAGCCATTCGAAACGAATTGCGAATCTCAAGATAGGAGATATGTTTCCTGAAAATAACGAACTCACACACACTATATAATATTACGTCTAAACGACAACACACACTAATACGTTTCGGTTAAATCATTTACGTACAATTACACTAAACCGATCGAGTGAGCGCACCGAGTACCGACTACGAATGTTATTTAAAAAAAAAAAAAATACACAACACGAACAACACAACCACACACGCCGAAGGTTGGTCGATAGCTGCTGCCGTCGCTGTAGCTGATATCGGGAGGAACGTGCGTGTCCTAGTATCGTGGTCGCAGAAGAGGGGGAACTAAGTCGGTAACCGGTGCTTGCATTTTATTGCATACGCAATGCCATCTGCCGGTGCTTTACAATTCCAGAAACGCTGTTTACAGAAATACTGAAGTTGTTGTAATTATTCGTTTACACTATTTATTTTTTTATTATTATTGTTATGAGAAATATACAATCTATACAGAAAAGCATGATAAACATAATAAGTGAAAATAGTAAAAAAAAAAAAAATAACAAGAGATTATTTCATTAAAACGTTACCTACCCAATAACACCTAACTTTGAGGTGAAAAGGAAGAGAAAAAAGTAACAAAAAAGAAGAAAAAATCATTTTAGCTTAATCAAGAAATCTCTACACCGTTTAGGTACTTTTAAATCGGTGACAAGAATTTCTTGGAAGTGTCAATGTATTTAATTGTTTGATAAGTATGTTTTCAAGGTTACCTATACGGCTATACCTATACGTGAAAAGAATCGCTTGTAAAATACACCAAATTCTTCATCAATTGTTTTTATATGTAAGTCATTGTTAATGACTTGATTTGAAATGTATTATGTAGTATTTGTCACTTGACTGTGAGTAAAATATTCTAGAAAGTTTTGATTAAATCCGTTATTTTAGCTGCGTCTTACAGTTGTAGATCGTAATAAAAGCGTCTTATATATTAATAGTTTGGTTTTTAAACTTGATTATTTATTTTTTTGCTAAAATAATTTTAATCATACACGAACGAGAGTTTAGAATTAATCTTTTTGACCTTATGTGTTGATTCCAAGTTTATCTCTTATCCGATATGAGCAGGTCTAAATACTTTATCGGATTAGAGTAAAGGTCTGTTGTCCATTGAAATAAACAGGCGGAATTCACGTTTTAAAATTTAAGCCTTTAAAAATAATATCATAAATATCGATTTACTATGGTTTAATTTTATTATTCATTTATAATAAATAATGAAATTACATTATAGTGAGACTACAAATTAATCATAGCTTTGAAAGATTCATCTTTATCATCGGTCAACAGCGAGAATACGTATATTGTATATTGGCTAATCTGAAGCGTATAAATATTAAATATTTACTAGTTAATTAAAAATAATAAAAAAATAACTTCTAAAAATTTAAAAATTTGAGTTTGGCACTATCAGCTCTCAAAAATCATGTAAAAAATGTGTAGCTACCCGTATGCACATTTTTAGTAAAGATTTTTGTCAGCCTTTACTTGTTCATAAGAAAAATTGTACTTTAGATCCTGATTTTGGAATCATAATTATTTTATATTTTATTTAAGTTATTAATTCGATATTATACAGTCATGCATAGTCTTATTTACAATTTTGGAGATTAGACAGCCAGTTGCATAATTATAAGGGAGCCCTTTATATGAGTCATGATCCTATTATAAATTAAAGGTACACATTAACTAGATAACTAAAAAGAAGTGTATCGATCTATCATCAATTCAATTTTATTTCGATCTCTGCAAAGTTTAAGAACGTGCGTGCCCTGTAATTTTCGATCACCAACAAGCAATAAGTACACCAGGTCCTCAAAAAAATGCTACACAAGTACACAACCTCAAATTTAATTAAAAATCTTAACATATTTATAATAACAACAATAACATCTTATTTTTTTTTAACTACCCAGTTGAAGGTTAATAACAGTCAGTTAATTGTCTAAAAAATATAATACAAATAATACATTATGTTCATCATTATCGGTAGAGAAGATATTGTTTTTTTTAACTGCAGGAGTGATTCAATACCCAAATCGAGCTAAAATTAGTAAAACTGCATTAGAAAAACATATGTGATGTTTTGGCCAAGCATTAATTCAACACTTCAACCTACCGAATTATTAATAAAAAATTAATAAATAATAGTTATGAGAATAAATTACAAAATACCCTATAGTTGATTGTACAAAATTGTTTTATAAATATATGTTGACTTATGCAATAATTTATCACTGAAATCAATATTAAGACATAATCATTCGAAACCTACAATACATTTATACATTTACTTATATAGCAGAGCAGTTAACAAAATTCAATGGAATATGATTATAGTCTATAAGTAAATAGTTTTTTAATCTATCATAACAATAACGTCCATTAAAATATTTTGATTTCCAACAATTCTTAAAAATGTTATTATCATTTCTCGGAAAAGATATTTTATGGCCCTCATTTCCATAGACACTTATTAATAAAATTCTCAATTTTTTAGTTAAGTTTAACAATTAAAATTATTACATTGCCAAGTCAAATAATAATTTATACCTATATGATCAAACAAAGCATTTGATACGCCATTTAAAGTTAATTTATAATTTACAGCATTTTCTTTTTTTTTTTTATCAAAATAAATAATATATAATATTTAAATTACGTAAATAAATATATGTATATATATTTTTTTTAACATAATTGTTTTATTTAGCAATCTATTATTCTGTTACAATAATTGAACAATAAGCTAATCTAACCACGGTAAATACAAAGTGAAAAGACCCCCCAATTCCCAATGGAAGTACTTCGTTAATAAATAGTTATTGATGACTTATACCCGTTTATGTTTAATTTTTTTTTTTTTTTAATACTTTTTCTTTAATGTGTATTTTATATTCATATCAGCAGTCAGCACGTCACGACAATTAACACTACTGCCTTTTAAATCTTTTTTGAGTATTATCAGGTATGGTTATGGCTGCTAGTTGAGAAATAGGTACTCGTGTAAATAGTTTGGGGTGATGGTTTAATCGATTGTTGAAACGTTTGATATGTAGTTTAGCTAATTCAGTAGTTGTAAATATTTTTAAGTCAGAGTAGAGAGATTTTATTTAAAACATAAAATGAAGCTTTTAAAATGGTACAAAAGATTTTTGATTGGATTCTTTCATTTTTTGGATACAGTTGGTATTAGAATCTTTTTTGCTGCGCCCCAAAACTGGATGCTATATGTCCAGATAGATTTAAGCAATAATCTGTAAATTAATAATTTTTTTGGTAGTTTTATATTTTTGGAAGTTAGCAAGGGACGAAGGAAGATTAGATTATTATTTAGAGATTAAATTTTGTTTTTAATATACGGTAATCAGGTAAAACGACGTTCAAAGTGAATACCCAGATATCGTATACATTGGACTATATAGATAATAATTGATTATTGAGAGACAGTACCAGGCATACATACTGTCAGAAAGTGAAGGTATAGTAGATAGACATTTTCATGCATTTTAACTACCCATTCTTTATACCAGATTTCGAAAAGTTTGAGATAGTTATGAACGTAGAGAGAGGCTAGATAAGGATCTGAAATGGTAGGCGCGCGGTGGCTATGATAATTGATAGCTTTGTCGTCAGTAAAGTCACCAACAAGATAAAAATATTAATTACTTTTTAGTTATTGCTAGGTAATAAAATTCAATACTTTAAAATTTACATTTCTAATCTGTGAACAGTAGGAAAATACATAAACTAACAACTTTATAGGTACCGATGAAATAGGTATAGATTTTAAGCTATAAACGATATAGGTATGTATATAAATTTAAAAAAAAGAATATTTAACCAATTTAGAGTCAATAAAACAATAATGTACTACGAAACAATATGACAATTATGGCTATTGGGTAATCATGAAAACGAAAGTCACCAAATCAATTTATAATATGAGGAAGATACACAATAATAATACGTTAACCGTAAATACTATTTAGTACTTACCTATTCTAAATAGGTATAACTGTATAAATGTGTGATTATTATTTATGTTTTGAGCTATTAATTGAATTTTTTTTATTACAGGATGCAGTCAACCTAAACGAAGTTTATAATATAAATCTAAAAGTATAAAATAATAAAGTTCTATTATTTACATCTATCTTATTAACATAATTCACACATTACATTTTTATATGTCTGAATTTATAAGTAAAATACATTTTTGAATTATTATGTATTAAAATATTGCATAAACAAATTAAAATAATAATAATATAACTAAATATTTTTAGATTTTTACCGTGCCTGCCTATAAATACTTTTTTATTGTATTTCATTATTTATATTATATATAATATACAAATACTTTTTATAATATTCATAACATTTATAGATGTTAAAAATATTAAAACAATTATAAAGATTAAAAAAACTTTTTTTGATACCCTTATGAAATAAAGCCTATTATAATAACAACCTTCGAACCATCTAACCATCCCCATAAAATATAATTTATCTAAATACTGAATATTCCCTATCAAACTTGAGTTGTATCATTTATAGTTGCTCGTCAGGCCAAGGATCCTAATGTAACTAAAACCAATAATTATTTTCATCCATCACAATGTACCAATCATATTTATTATACGAAAGTATAAACTATAAAACATATATGATTAAAAAAAAAGGAGGAAAATATATTGAGGATAACAGGTCTGACCAGTTTTATTCAAATGATTGAATAAGAAAAATAACATCGAAAAGAACATAAATATTAAAATAAATTTAATAAAACAAATTATACTCGTATTTATAGTTTTTGACAAAAAGTGTATTGCAAAATATAAGTAGTAAAATTGAGTTATTTTAAATACTTTAGCCATATTACTAACATTATTTATTAATACTAAAATTAAAATTATTATTTAATGAAATTAACACATACATATCATTTAATAAAATTTAATTTTAATTTATATTTTCAATCATATCATACTTCTAAATGTGTTAAGTAATTCGTCGTTCAATAATTATATAACTACGAGTATTTGTTGTAATTTTTTTAAATATAATAAAATCAATATAGCAATAAATAATGTTTAATTTCGCCGTTCAAATATTACAAAACACTAATGGATACTAGATAGCATTGATGTTTATTGATTTGACTATATAATCATATTAAAGGATTTGATATATACAGTATTACGTTTATTCACTTACCTTAAAAATTAAAATATTGACCTATACTTATATCTTATTTTGAAAGTTATATCAAAAATAATACATTATTATTAATTAAAATATTTTATATTATAAATTATCAAGTTATTTATATATTTAATTAATAAACCATTAATAAAATAATCAAGACATTCAAAGAATAACTTTAAATCAACAGCTATTATACACCTGTTCAATTTTAAAACTTATTATCATAAAATTTTATGGTTATAAATCATACATAATAATTAATTTTAATATATTGTATTTATAAACTGTAGTTCACGCTTAATTTTTCATTAAGCACAAACCAGTGAAGGAAGTTACGAATTTAACATTTTGTTTACATAAAAAGTAAATTTGAATAAAATAAACAGTATATTTTAAAATTCTATATAATAGATGAGTTTTCAAATTGTTTATCATCTAATTTTTTTAATTGTTTGTCAGTAATGTATGTACAGGAAATAGGAATAACTAAAGAAATAAATTTTACTAATCTGTAAACTATAAATTTTAGTACTCAGTCATTTTTTTACCAACGAAACTTATGTAAAACAAGGTTTTCTCCACAAAAACATAATCGATAAATTCTGAAAGCGTCAACAGGTACACGATAGTATTTTGTGAACCCAACACACATCCGTTTCAATTAGGCGATCGTTCGGTGTAGGTCGACGAGTAGGCGAACATATACGCGATGTTCCCCCGAATTTTAATAGCTATTATATTTTATATACTTTATAAATTCGTGTGTAGTAAAACAGAGGGACCCAAAGCTTAATCGCATCAATCAACCGTATTGACTTGACCGAAACAGTCGTATCCTTAACGTTTTATCATGGGCAGATTTTGGTGTACTACTTACAGAGCTGAGTGGAATAACACAGAGCCAAAACCTTGGCTGGTCTACGATCCATGTGATATGGAGCTTTTCAATGTGATTACCTTTGGATTTGCACTTTATGCAAATATGTTAATATTTATATATATAAAATGTATTTCAACGAGGTAAGTCATTCTATTAATTCTACATAAAGAAAAAGTGAAAAATGTACAAATATACAATATTAATATTTATTGATTAACATTTTAATATGTTTAGCTTATGAATTATGATATATTAATAAATATTTACAAAACATTTAAGTATTTAACCTTCATTTTGATTGCATTTTTAATGTTTACTTATGTATATTATTAATGATATTTTATTTTTTAAATACATTTTGCACATAACCGATATTTTACTATCAATTACAATACAATATTATTTTTCTAAACCAAACACAATTTAAATTAAATATTTACTGATTTAACGAGCTATGCAGAGAACTTAAGATATAATCTTATATAAGTACCTTGTACTTACTATTTACATATTTATTACATAATTATATTATAAAATTTATAACTGAATTAGGTATTACTTTTAATTTACTCAAATAAAGTATTAATTTCTTGAAAAATGTAAGTAATAACTAATAAGTATTATACATAGTATGTACTGTACTCGTAATTTGAAACATATCCTATAACTAATAATCGAAAAATCTATAATATTTTGAATTACCTAGAGGTTTTTTTTTTGGTTTTTATTTCATAGTTTCTTACACATAAGTTTTGTTTAATTGTATTAAATGTTTTTAATAACTAAGCAGTCGTTAAATATGTACTTAACAATAATTATATGGAGTATATGTATAACAGTTAATAAAAATATATAACTTTTACAGTCTATAAACAATAATACACAATAATGTATAATATACAATTATTGAGTTATAAATAATATTTAGGTACTTATACATTTATTAACTGTTATATTAATATTAAACAGATACGTAGGCAGATATATAAATTTACTTTTAATTTTAAAAACGGACATAATATGGCAATATTAAAAATGTTTTATTAGTAACGATTTACTATACCGCGGGTCATATTATCTGGACCTTTAATAACGATAATAATTAATGTATTTAAAAAAAAAAAAAAAAAAAAAACCACGAGCGGACACCGAAACTTCGATTTTTTTTTTTTTTTTTTTTTATTATTACGTACACCTAACCAACCTGACTGCTAACCATCAAAGTTATGATATTAATGCCTAATAATAAATTAACAACACTAAAACAAGTTTTTATTGTTGACTTGAAGGTGCAGCGTTTGACAAAACGCGTAATTATAATAAATTGTTTTTATTACACCGTTGCAGTAACCCGTCACCGAGACGATTGCTGTTCAGGGGCCACTCGGCCCGGTGCACCGTGAACACGATCGCGTGTCTGATCGAGTTCGCGCTGACCATCGACTACACACTGAGCACGTGCGGCTCGCTGGTGGTGGCCACCGTCGGCCTGCTGGCCCAGCTCAGCTCCGGGCTGGTATGCTACATGCTCGAGGTGGCCGGCCAGCCCGGCCCGATGGGGTGCGGCGTGCTGGCGTGGCTGGTGTGCGGCCTGAGCCGGGCCTTGCTGTTCGTGTCGCTCGCCGGCGCCGGTTTCGATGTGCGCACGCACGTTCGACCGCCGGCCCTGGCCCTGTCGGCGGCCTGCTGTTACGCCACCGCGGCACTCCACCTGTACGCCATGATCGGACGGGTGAGCAGCTCCTTTATAAAATAATATCATTATTGCGCCCACCCGTACGTTGTGCGTCCATGTTGTGGCGTGGCGAACTTAAAATGTTTAACAAACCTTATAATAATATCATGAATCGTGATATTCCACCCGTCCAAAACCCGAATAAAACCGTTTACTATCGTCTTTTTAAACTATCTTTTGTAGTTAGTACTACGATAATAAAGTTAACAGAAAATTGTTACCCACATTGGCCGCCCATCGCCCGGTTAAAAAACCCACAGGCGGCCATCACCTCTCGATTATCCCTTTCGTCATGTCACTGGCTGCACTTCGTCATTTATAAAATGTGTATGTTGACGCGACGACGATATTATTATTTACGATCTATAACGATGACTGGATAAAAAAGGTCTTATAAATCTAGTAAACAGCAAATACGGTGATTATGAAAATGTTTAGAACTTATAATATGGATATATATAATATAAATATGTATACTGACAAGTTTTTAAAAGACCCTAAAAATTTAATTTAATATTTTAAATCAAATAGGGGTACCTATCAATAATTTTTGTTATATACGTATTATCGACTTATATATTAGTTATTATAGTGGATTACCTATAAAATTAAGATAACTAAATTAAATTTTCAATTCTGCTTCAGCATTTTTCTTCCTTTAACTATAAATGTCCAAGTGAAATATATAGAGCACCTCAACTCAGAGATTTGTAAAATATTCCGACTGATGATTACGAATATAAGAATATCTTTAGCGCAAATTCAAACAAATATATCGTTCTCTAGAACTCCTGATAAGTGATAGGTATAAACTATATTATATACACAAACAGTTACAAATATCGTGTACAAAACTAGCATGGCGGTGATAATACTGAAAAAAATCTCATCTGTTAGGCGTTTGTTGGAAATGTTCAACAAAATAAGTGACGTATAAATTTATAATTATTCTATGTAACTTAACATATGCTTATAGAGCTCGAATAGTTTGTTTTTTTCATCTTTTACAAATATTTATTTACGAAAACATATACAATGCAACACAAGTCGATAAAATCAGCAGACAATCGTCGCCAGGATGCCGATGAAAGTAGGTATTACAAAAAATGAACATCGCCACGTGTCTGACGTTAATTAATTAGCTGTTGTATACATGTACACGTGGACCAAGTGATCCGTAGGTGTTAAATTATATAGGTATTAGAAAAATTCCCGATTACATTTTTAATTAATATTGCACCTACGTATATACGTGACAAGTTTTATAGACATATATAACGGCTCAATCTATAAACGCATTTGAAAAAAATAACATATTTTCATATTTTATTTCATGTTTTTTATAAAATGTAAAAACTGCAGTCGAGGATAAACAAAACAGATTTAGATCTACAGTTTTTTACATACAAACATGATCTATGCAGCTGGTACTCAAGAATAACATTTTATTGGTTAACCGGATTTCTACGAAACTGTTACAAACATTTAATACAATTGGAAGATTTAGGACAATTACCGAATCGTGAAAAGTCTACAACACAGTATGGAAGACTTTACGATATTTATCTACAGCAAAAGGTTTGTTTATAATGTTTATATTTAACTTTATATCGATGAAGATAATACAAAAATATATGCATACTATATCCAGTTACATCAGTGGCGTATTTACAATTTTATTTTATTTTTTTTGATGGGGTTGAAGGATTTTTAAGTAAAAAGAATATTTTTTAAGCCTCTATTAATTGCTAAAAAATAAATTAACGATTACCACAATTATAAAAAACCCCAAGGAACGGGAAAGTTCTACGTGAACCTAGGAAGTATATTATAATATGTAAGTTCCTGTACGAAATATGTATTTATAGGATTTTCTATGATTTATAAGTCAAATTACACAAAAATACAAATTTATTTCACTTTATTAAGATAACTTAAATATTTAAATGGTGTGGTTGAAACTTTAAAAAAATAACTATTAGGTGCTAACAAAAGTAACTTTGTATTTGAGAATAACTAATTTTATTGATGTTGCCTACTTAATAATTCTAATTAAATAACTAAAATAACAATAAATAAAAATGTAATAATCATATACCATGAGCAAAGCATACAATCTGTTATATTATTGTTTATTTCTACGAGGAATCCGTAAATTACTAGCTGAGTTTTGTGTAGGAACTTATATATTCAGTAAATACATGTTTTATTTAATTTTCGTATAGAAACACATCAATATATACTACTAACAAAACTTAAATATATTGAAAATAACAAATTTTGAAGTCTAAATTTTTTTTTATCACGTACCTATCATACTTTTTGCCATATTATGTATAAATTTAATAATATTTAAAGAATATAGTTAAATTCCTATATTTTTTGTTAGGAGGGTCCCTTCATAACATAAATACGCCACAAAGTTATAATATTACTTATCTACGTAGTAATGTAGTATCTAATACGCGTTTTGTAGGTATGTATGAAATAGAATTTATTATATACTTATGTTTATTTAAATTTACAGGAAAAATATGGCACTTCTACAAAAGTGTCCATGTGGAAATGCTATTGTAAAGTGTACTGGAAAGAATTTCTAGTGGGTGGAATTCTAAAAATGATGGGTGATTGTGTAGGTTATATTGGACCTTTAGGAGTATCGGTAATAGTTAATTTTGTTGCAAAAGAACAAAGTGTTACTAATTTGACAAATTATGAAACGGTAAGTTGGTATGAATTTATAATGTGAAAATTAATTAATTAAAAATTATATTAACTTAATACCTATTAATTCATTGATGTGATTTTACAATATTATATTTTTAGGACAATTCGTGTTGTATTACGTTTTGGGAATTTTTGAACAATGGTTATGTAATGGCATTTATTATGTTAATAAGTTGTATTGCCCAGGGAAGTTTTTCACAAGCTAGTACTCATATTTTAAACGCTGAAGGCATACGTCTTAAATCTGGACTTCAAGTTTAGTTTAAAAATAATAATTTTAATTTTACAAACTATCAAGTATGTTTTTTTAGGCAATGCTTTATTGTAAAATGTTAAAGTTACAACAAACTCAAGTAGACTCTAGTTCAGAAAATGGACACATTATAAATTTATTGTCCGAAGATACAACAAATATTATGTCAAGCTTTTGGATTGGACACTATATATGGGCAATTCCTTTAAAGGTATGTACCGTTTACTTAACAATTATTGTAATTTAATAACAGTATACTAGCAGTCTTGTAAAGTATTTGAATACGTATTCTGAATACATTTATTTTTTTTATTCATTAAAAAAACTTTTTGGACTAGAAAAATAATTTTAAATTTGTAACAAAATATTTTTTTTATACTAATTGGGCAAATTATAAATCATGAATATTTAATCAGTTTAATTATGCAATAACCATTCGTAAATAAATTATATTGATGTATTATAAATTATTATATTTGTATTAATAATTATAATTAATGTTAATATTATTATTATAATTATTGTTAATATTATAATTATTATTAATATTATAATTATAATTATTAATATTATTATTATAATTATTAATATTATTATTATAATTATTATTAATATTATTATTATAATTATCATTAATATTATTATTATTGTTATTAATTATAATTATTATTATTATTTTAATTT
>NW_020270366.1:613757-755257 GCF_002803265.2 Melanaphis sacchari | reverse complement strand
ATCTATAATTGATAATTTCAAACATTCCAAAACTGACAAAAACTAACAGAAAAAAGTATTTGTATAGTATTCGAATATATTTTTTTTTATTTTTATTTAATTCTCATTTATTCAAATATGTATTCCGAATACAAAATGTAAATATTCTTTACAAAACTGTATACTAAGTACTAAATAATGTTATAATAATATAATGTAATACTATACTACTCATAATTCATAAATCATAATAAATACTCAATATTCATTATTATTTATAATTAAATACTAATTTTAGGAAAGCCAGGTATAAATTATTTTAAAATATTAAGTATAGTTAACTATAAGCTAATCGCATTTGAAAAATTTAATTTATAGCAAAATTATTTTAATAACAATCGTTGATAGAATAATGCAAATAATTGTGTTTGTAATTTCACAATTAAATAATTACCACAGAACTAAAGAAACTAAATAAATGTACCTTCTAAATAATGAACATTTACTATTTATAGATTAATTTTTTTTTTAGATTATCATTTTAATTTATTTATTGTATCTTAAACTCGGATGGAGTGCTATTGTTGGATCTGCTTGTTGTATAGTGATTATGATACCTTTACAATTTTTTATCGGTAAAAAGATGTCAAGTAACTCAAAAGAAATATCGGTAAATAAATGTTATGATGCTTATAATTAATTATTTTTTAAATATTTTATAATTTTATTATAGAACTTGTCAGATAAACGTCTGCAATTAACAAATGAAGTATTACAAGGTATTCGGCTGGTAAAATTGTGTGGATGGGAAAATGAATTTGTTGATCGTATTACGGATGCTCGTAATAATGAGTTGGATCTCTTAGATAAGGACTCGATTTATTGGGGATCAATGAGTACATAAAACTATTAATTTTTTTTTCTTATTGAAGCGTAATTATTTAAATAACTGTTATGATTTTTTCAGCTTTTTTAACGCACGCATCATCGGTTTTAGTATCGTTGTTTTGTTTAGGTCTATATTGCTTACAAAACGGAACGCAATTAGACTCTGGTGCGATATTTTCAAGTCTTGCATTGTCAAATCAGTTAACAGTTCCTTTGTTTATTTTCCCTATAACAGTACCGATTATTATTGCAGCTATTGTAAGTTAAATATACTTGAAGAATAATTATTGAATTATTTTGAAATGATCAAACTTTTATTCTGATATAGGTGAGCACAAAAAGAATCGAAGAATTTATGTCACTTCCGGAAATAACACCCAATATAAAACATTTAAAAACAAGCCCAAATAAAAACAATAAGCGCAAACAATCGGTATATATACTTATAAATTCTAATTAAAATGTAATTTAATTTAAAATAAATTTTTATCTCAGACGAATGTGTCATGGACTAAATCTGATATGAGTATTTCAAAATCTTTAATAGAAAATAATATTTCCGAAGAGAACGAAAATACTAAACAAAATATGGAAACAGAAGTGTGTGTTTCTATAAAAGATGCAACATTTGCTTGGCCCAATTCAAAAATTCCAGTACTGACAGTTGATAATTTAAAAATTGAAGAAGGTAAATTTTTCTATATAAATAGAATACATAAACTATACCATACTATAAAGTTTTATAGATGTATTGTCATTTATCCAATATATATAATATTGTACTAATGTGTGTAGGTAAACTAACAATAATCACTGGAAAAGTCGGAAGTGGAAAGACATCGATGTTACTCGCTTTACTCGGAGAAATGAATTGTTTATTTGGAGAAATAGATTTTAAACGAGGAACTACAGTAGCATACGTATCACAACAAACGTGGTTGTTAAATGCATCGGTTTTAGAAAATATTGTCTTTGGAGATAAATATAACAAATCGAGATTTAAAAGAGTAATAGATGCTTGTGCTTTGGGTCCAGATATTGAAATATTGCCGGATAAAGAGAGAACAATAATTGGTGATCGAGGAATAGCTTTGAGTGGTGGTCAACAACAACGAGTTGCAATTGCTAGGGCTCTGTATTCAAAGGCCAATATTATTTTGATGGTAAGAAAAACATATAATAATTGTTTTCAACATTAATATTGCATTTTTGTTATTAATTTAAATAGGATAATCCTTTGTCTGCATTAGATAGCGATGTTAGCCAGCATGTACTCTTTAACGGAATAAAAAAATCAACTTTAAATCAAATTAAAACAGTTATTATGACTACGAGTTTCGCAAGTGATCTTTCATTTGCTGATACGGTAATAATTCAAGTAATTTAATTAATAAAAAAGACTAATTTTTAAAAATATCATGCGTAAAATTATTTTTCAAATATAATAAAAATGTTGGGCAGTGGGTTAAAAAATTATTTTAATTTATAGAAATACATGTAGAATGCAAACATCTAAGTTAGACGAGTTGGTATTTGTATTTTATAATCTTTATAAAATTATTCTCAGAATTTTAAACAATTTAGCCTTAATATACTTAAAATATATATAATATAAAAATTATTTGACTTAAGATTAAATAACAGTTATTTTATTTTAGATAGTACTTGTGGAAGCAGGTAAAATTGAGTTTTTTGGTAGTTTAGCTGATCTTGAAACAAGAGGTGTTCAAAATATGATTGTAAAAATGGAGAATCAAGATCATGGTCGACGAACAGCTTCTGAACGCTGGAAGTTATTCAAATTAGTTAGTAAAATAGGTCATCAACTTCATCGAAATTGGCCAACAATTGAAAGCCAAAAAAAGGTAAATTTAAAGTTATAACTATTATAACAATAATATTAAAAAGTATATATATTTTCAATACTTTTTTTTCTGACCGATTTAGTGTTACAGTTGTTAAATATTTATTAATAAATAATGTTTACTATTTAATATGGATCAATTTTTTTTCCCCACTGTTATGTAGTTGTTAATGTAAAGACAATAACACAGATTAAATCAATGTTTTAACGTCATAATTTTTATAGTTATCAACTAAAAGCTATTTAATAATAATAATAATAATAAAAAGTTATAATTTATAGTATTTAATACTGGTAATACTTATTTAAGCTGCCCCAGGTCCCTAGCAACTAATGGCGCATAATCCAATTTCACATTATACCTAGGTTATCCATGATAGTAACCATAATATATAGCACATGTTATGTCCAATTTCATAATTCTGATTTTCCAAAAAGCTCATTCCTATCTGGAATGCAATAACCTCTTTCCTCTAAGCAATATGTATCCTGACTAATTACTCCTTCATTCCATTAACTGTGATTAATATAAGCGTTACTTAAAGTTTTGATAAATTTTATTTTTTTCTATAATTTCCTATCAACTGTTATTACTATATTTATTATTTAGTATTAATTTTTTTATAATTTTAATTTATCTACTATGCATATTTTTATTTTAAATTTATTTTGTTTATTAACCTCTTGTAATTTAAGTATATCATATATTGTTACAAATCAAGGTTTTGTCGGTTTAATTCAAATTAATAAAATATATTTTTTATTATAATTACATTACCATATTAACCAAAAATTTACCCACAAAATCTAGCAGATTTTCATAGCAATTCATTCAAAATCTAAAAATATATAAGTAAAAAAAAAAAAACGCTGCGCTATTAGTATTGTAGTGCCACTTAGATACAAATCTATTTTATGAATTTAAGTTATAATTGAAACTTAAAATTAATATAAAATATAACCTTAACTTAAGATTTTAAAAATATTTATATATTTTTGGTTTTTTACAGTTAAAAAAGAATTTTGGAGCATTATATGGTTCTAGATACCTTACTCATGATCTTTTACTTCCAACTGATGAATGTGGAGATGGAGATTCTATAATTGAAAGAAATCATTGGCAAACTTCAAATAAAAAAAGAGAAAGATCAGCTACTATTGCAGATATACAATTGCCAAGACGTAAACCATTTGTCGACGAAATTTTAGTGAATCAACCAGCCATAAGTTTTCATTCGAGTATTAAATATCGAAACTATCCACAAGAAAAACAAGTACAAAAAAGTTTGAGACGTCAAGTCTTATCATCAGTAAGGTAAGACAAACAATTATTAAACTATATATTTAAATCCATGTGACTATGTATAAGTATCTAGCAACATCTAGGTATTGGTAAATAATATTATCTTATTTTGTTCCTATATATATATCGAACTATATTGAAGAATACCTTATTCTCCCAATCGATCAAACAAAATTACACAGCATAGTATCAAACGAAAATTAAAGTATGTTCAAAATTGAGTATTTATTTATTTAATTTAAAATACTAAAAAAAATCTTTACAGACAAGATGATGATTTAACTGAGGAAGCAATTATGCTGAAAAAAGTTCCTTCTAATGTATCTGATATAAGCGACGATAATACATCAGGTATGGAGTAAAATATTTATACTAATGAATTGTAAATTCCTATATATTATAATTTATATATTTTATTTTAAGATTTAAAAAATGAACGAAGTCGATTTGAAGATGAATTTATTTATAAATCAGTTTCATTGAAAACGTATTTTAAATATATATCATGGAGCGGATGGTCTACTTATATTAGTTATATAATACTCACAATTTCTTGGCAAACATCAAGAGTTATCATTGATTTTTGGCTAAGTTATTGGTCTAATATAGATTTTCGTTCAGAAACACAAGTGGGTACATTTTATCAATATATAAGCTATTGTAATATTTACCTATTTAACTAAATTATTTACAATGAAATATATTTCAGGCATTTTGGGACTTGATTGTCTACAGTCTTTTATGCATGATTTCTATAGTTTTATCCGCCCTCTCAAATACATTAGGTCAATATGGTGCATTAAAAGCCAGAAAACTTGTTCATCACCGCATGCTTAATAATATAATTTTATGTCCGCTGTCGTTTTTTGATTCGACGCCGATTGGAAGAATAGATAACTGTTTTTCTAATGACTTGGTTATTATTGACAAGGTTTGTATTATATAAAATAAACATGCATTATAAATTATAATGAATAAGCATCAAGTGATTCAAACGTTGAAATCTTTAAAATATTTTGTTTAGAAAATTGGTACATCTATGCAACGTTTAGTACATTTTGTATTTTTGTGTTTGTGTGGAATCATCGTGAATGCTATCATAACACCATGGTTTCTAATAATCGTTGTACCCATATGCCTCGTTTATTATACAGTTCAAAAATTTTATCGATGTTCTTCAAGGTACCTACTTAAATATGTTACATACTATATATTATAATACAATACATAATTAAAATTAAATATTAAAAATATTTAAAAAAATATTAATTTTTTTAGAGACTTACAAAAGTTGGAAGGTAACTTAAGATCACCAATGATAACTCACTGCAACGAAACAATTTCTGGGCTAGATACAATTAGAGCTTTTGGAAAACAAACTTGGTTTATGTCCGAGATGATTAATAGAATAGATAATCACACGAAAGTATTTTTAATAATTAGTTCTTCGAATCGCTGGTTGGGTATAGCATTAGTAAGTACTAAGTAGCTATATCAATTCAGAGCTTGAAACTGTATGTACTTATTTACTCGTACATAGGTACTTAAAATCTAATATACGATCTAAACCATGATATCCGAATTAAAAGAAAATATTTTCTTTATCATATATTTATAAAATATGTATTTATGTCTTTAAATTAATTTAATTTACACAACGTACATTACCACACGACAAAGACAAATTATAATTAGTAAATTTGCTATTATTAAAATTAGATAACCACTTAGAAATTGCATTTCATGGCCATGTCCGCTTAGATGAGTAATAAGTAAATTATTGAATTACAGCAACATTTGTTTTCTTTTTATACCAAAAATTAAATGTTTATGACTTTTTGAATGTCTTTTAATTTAAAATTTTTAAAATATTTAATTTAGTTTTTTAAATTAAGTATAAATTTAACCTTTAAGTTTAACTTTTACTAAACATATATTTTGATTTTTATTTAAACTTTTTAATATTATTCATATTATTGCATATTTCAGTACTATTTATTTTATTAATTCTTAGCACATTATAAAGTCCGAGTTCTATTTATTATATATATATATATATATGTATAGATTATTATAGGTATATTATACCTACATATAATGTACAATTATTGTAAAATTAAATAAAACATATGCTTTTATAGTATTCATTATTCAAACATATATATAGATAGGTAATATATAATAAACTGACTTTGTAATATTATTATATTTAGGATTACTTAGGTGGAGCAATAGTTTTTGTAGCAACTATGGTGGCTTTAATAACAACTACGTTTTTTTCTTCTGCTATTTCATCAGCAATGGTTGGATTAGCTATTAATTATACGCTGCTGGTTCCTGTGTATTTAAATTGGGTTGTCAAGTTTTTTGCGGACTTAGAAACTTATATGAGCGCTGTAGAGAGAACCGAGGAATTTTCAACTATTCCAATCGAAAATTATAGAAGCGAAAGTAAACTTATAAGCTATATTTGATACCTACCTGTTTATCAACTATTTTATATACGAATAGGTACCTTTATTTAATGATTAATTTTTACAGCTATAATTACAAGAGCTTGGCCGTCTAAAGGGTACATAGTTTTAGATAAGGTTTCGGTAAAATATAATGAAAATCTAGATCCAGTTATTAGTAACGTGAGCTTAAATATTCCACCTGGACAAAAAGTAAAACCTTATTGAAAACACTATTTTAGTATTTTAATTATTTTAAAATTCAAGGTTGGAATTTGTGGTCGAACTGGCAGTGGTAAATCATCTTTAGTGATGAGCATTTTGAATATGGTTCCAATTAGAGATGGAGCAATAATGATTGATGGGGTTGATATCAATAACGTTCCTTTGCAGAGCTTGAGATCCCGGATATCTGTAATACCGCAGGATGTTAAAATGTTTGGTGGAACGATAAGGCAAAATTTAGATTTAAAAAACGAATACTCAGATAATGAGATTTGGAGCAGTTTAAGAATGGCTCAAATGGAAGATACAGTCAAATTACAATTAGGAGGACTTGGTAAACTATACAAATGAATACTTAACCAATCAATATACTGAATAGCTAGATACTTATAATAATTTTAATTCTGGACATGTGGTATATCGGTGTAAATAAATACAAAAAAAAATATAATTTAAATAATCTATTAAAACTATCATGTTATTATTAAAACAGGCTTTAAAAATACAATTAAAAATTAAAATACACATTCAGGTTTTATCAAGTTACCCATAATTTGTATCCATAAAATGCTATGGATACCGCCGTATATCCCATAGACCAATCAATGACAAGCTAATACCTACCATTAATTATAAAAAATATGAATACCTACTATAATATTTATAAATTAGATCAATCATAATACAACTGCCGCGCTATTATGTAATTTTGTAGCTTTTTTATAGTTGCGATATTAAACATAAGAAATAAAAAATGTCCCAATTTAATGAAATAATTATCGACTGAATGACACCCGTGAAAAAACTACTTGATATTTTCTCCGCTTTATTCTTTTGATATAATTTTTTTTAACGTTCGTCTATAATATATTTATGTTTTTGATAGGTATTCTAGCGTTCAGAATTTAAAGTCTTGATTACAAATATAATATAATATACTTAAAAATTATATGATTAAAAGAAAAATGATTAACGAGGTTGCTATAGTAACATAATAATTATATAATATTATAATTATTATGTATATGAAGGATAAATCTAGGAATTGTAACACAAAATCAGTCAGAAAAAATTAGTACCCAGTCCAATAACATATCTGTATTTAAAATTATGAAAAAAAAATAGTTTGTAAATTCAAATTTTTAATAAGTAATTTAAAATTTAGTAAAATTCTTAAACAAAAAAAATTATAAATGTGAATCGTACTTACTTACATATGCACCTATATATTAATTATTTACGTATTATTTTTTTTTTTTTAATAGAAGGTGTAGTGAATAATTCAGGTGATAATTTAAGCAATGGACAAAAACAATTATTATGTTTGGCAAGAGCTATTTTACAAGACAATGTTTGTCTAATAATGGACGAACCAACCAGTTCTGTGGACGATGAAACCGAAAACAAATTATTAGAAGCGATAAAAATATCATTCAATGGCCGAACAGTCATTACAATTGCTGTAATTACAATATTTATATTTTACTCATTTATTAAGCTATAGTAACGATATATTAACGTATCATTATGTTTTCTTATAATTTAGCATAGATTATCTACAATTGTAGACTATGATCGAGTACTTATTTTAGAGGGAGGCAAGATTATCGAAGATACTACACCATCGTGTATCAAATCTTTTCCAGAATGTCTTTGAATTAGAAATATTGTTTTGTGAAGATGCACACTTGAAAATATGATCAAATTAATTTCGCATGTACCTTAAAATAAAATGATAATTCAACAAAATAATACTTTTAATCCAATTTATCCAATTTGATAAGTTAATTATCTACTTTTTTTATTATAATATATAGGTACAGAATAAATAAATAATAAAACTGGACTAAGAATTAAACTTTTTCTGATAAATTAAAAAATATACGAACATAAACAACGTATCTAGTTATCTCATCTCCATATTATAGGTATGTATTTTTAAATAGAATCTGAGTCTCTCTAATCTTTATGTTATATCATTTAATTGGATGTTCTTTTCGCTCAAAAATGAATAATCTTAATTTTCCTGTTTTTAAATCTACAATAAGATAAATAGAAATTTCTATAGTTCACTATAATTTATATGCATTAATAATGAAAAAAAAACATAGAAATGTATAAGTACATATATTATATACTTAATCTCTGTTTAGTAGAACATCTGGTAGGATATTCCAATGATCTTTTTAAAACATGTGTATTTATAAGTATAGTGTGTATGTTGTAATATGTGTAGTGCTTAGTGTACTGACAGATTTTTTCATTTTGTAAAATGTTAAGTATTAAAATATGTAAAATTACTGTAAATATAAACGATATGTGGTATATATATACACATAATATACAACTTATACTAACGATTTTTTTTAAAGTCAGCAAAGATTATTGTCAAAGAATAATATTATACATGGACACATCAGACATGATAATGATGTGTATGTTAAGCATAAATAAAAAATGCAATTAACCCAGTAACGTACAAAGGAAATTTCAAAAACAAGCATTGTACACAAGGTACTATACAAATTATAACCAATAATAAAACATACAGATTTTAGATTATGTTCACGGTAGAAACTTCGAGATAGAAAATATAATGATAAGTAAAAGAAAATGTAAAAATCGGACCATTCGGACCATTACATTCATAATAATTAATAACTATGTGAGTACGTGATACTCTCAAAAGTTTTCTCGTGCAGCTCTACAGAGTTCGTAGTTTCTTACATATAGCACTATGTTGATGTATATAATACATATAAACCATGTTGCGAACAATTAATTGGCGTAATGGAATGAAAGTACAAAGGAGTTGTTATTTTTATTAATTCCGAAATGTTGTAAAAAAAAAATAAACCAAGGTAGAAATGTTCAAAATACAAAGAAAAAATAGTACACGTTTTTAAAATTAATAATAATAATTGGATCTCAAAAACAATGATTAATGACCAATGTATTCACCTGGAAGTTTGAAATATTATCAATAAATATTTTTAACATAATATTGTGTAAGTACTGATGTCGTTTTAGGACGTAAAATAATAACGACTATCTCTACGGGCTGTGGCGCGGTCGGAAGTATCGAGAACCGGAGATAACCACATAAAAAATTAAAAACGCGTGCCACGGCGGTGGTTATGGCGATAGGGCGTGCGCTGTGCTGGACGCGAGTACGTCCGATTTAGCGATAAACAATGTTATTTTTATTTTTTGTCAACTCTTTAACTACATCGAAATCGTCTCCGACCACATGTCCGCTGGTCCGTTCAATCCGTCGTAAAGTCTTTTCGTCGTTCGGACGTTTCGCGATTGCCGGGTATAGACCCTCGAAATCGCGTTATTACGACACACACACACACACGAGTGTCTGTGACCGTAAAATCGTGCGCCCACGTACGACGTACCGCGTCGCGGTACCCGCTAAATGCTGTTAGTTAATATCAATAAATAACAATGATTTAACGATAGGTAATGCGGCAATTGGCGTTGACCGTGTCGCGTATTCGGTGCATAACGCGTGTAGGCGTATGGCGCGTTAAAGCGCCACGCAAACGACTGTTACGTACAAGTCTGAAATCATAACGAAATAGGTAACGAATTATTCGTATTTCGTGTTCACGCCGTCGCAGTCCCTAAAATTGTGCGTAGTACGACACACTTTGTGTAGTACGAAATTTAAAAGTGTGTTATTCTAATTAAACATTTATAATAATATTATGTCATTTAAAAAAAATATTTTAATGGTTTTTTTCCAAACCACATTTTAATTATTATCTACATTCTACACAGATACACCGTAAGCAATATGTTGTGTTGTTACGTCTTATACTCTTATTATAGTTATTATTATTTATTGTTATTGGGAATAAGTTATATTTATTATTATTTATTAGTTGTAGTAAATGTGCAGTATATACACGGAATATATTCTGTGGTATATATAAAAACAAAAATAGTTACTAGCTCTTTCTAGTTTCTTACGGAGTTTAGTTGTTATTTTATAGTAATAGTTTTATTGCTACGTATTTCCACAATGGATAAATTTTTAATAAAATTGAACGCTAAGTTAGGTTACTACTTACTACCTTATTTTATTCAAATATAGTTATTTTATTAAATTTTTTTTTTTTTTTTGAAGTTCCTTCCTTAATTATAAAGCCATTGCTTTATTACTAAAAGGGTAAAATATAATATTTAATAATAATATATTAATGATATATTAGAGTAAATTAATATATCAATTAATTAATAATAATTTAATTTTCACAGTCATTAAATAATATATTTATACATATTGTTATTTAATTTATATTAAAGAATACCATAAGCATTGGTACTAGTTTATAGAGCATTAATTTAGATTTTACCTATTTGGCACTATCTGTGACACGTGTGTAGTACGAAAATTTGAATATTTTAGGGACTGCGTCGTCGTTCGGTTCACAATTTTGAGAGTTCAACAAGTTACGTTGCGCCCGGTATTATCGCCGCCGTCAGTCGGGACGCTTTGTCCGTTTCGACAGTGCGGCCACCGCCACGACGATCGTCACCGCCCGATCGTTGGGGCACGGTCTCGCAGAAGAATAACGTTACGAATGTTACGATAATAATATCTTGGTATTCGTGTGGAACACCGTGCGTCAGCTGCGTCTCGTCTGGTCAGGTTGGATCAAAGAGTAATAATAACGTAATATTACTCCCGTGGATCAGATGGTCTGATAGTATCCGCCCCCCGCCCAATCGACGACGCTCGATTCCCGTGATTAGATAATCGTGAGTGTTGCATATGTGCGCACCGTGTGATCGTGGCTGTGTGTGTGTGTGTATTCGTGTACGTGTGTGTATGTGGGTGTGATTGTGTGTCTGTAGTGTGCGCGTGCGTTTGTGTCCCTCATACTAAATTACTACAACAATAATAATAATATTATGTGCAAACGTGCAATTGTCATTAAATACTGAATAACAACATTGATCATAATGCAGTTTTGCAGCCAGCACTGAACGTTGAAGACTCTTACCGGTCGAGTTACGAGTTAGTACTGTTAGTAGTTAGTGCTGTTTTAGTCGTCGGTGTTCCTGTATTGCTCGGCGGTGTCGTCTGTGGTGTTTCGTAAATGTCTGTAATAATAATATTATATTAGAGTACGACAACAGTAGTAGTGCCGAAAAACGATAGAACTATTCGGAAGTCGCAAAATGACTACGGTTCCATTACGCGATTGATCTTGTGCGGTTCACACGTTTTATTTGCCGTGGTTTCGGTTCTAAGGCTCCTCCTCTCAAAAATACCGAAGCACAAACAATATTATGTCGTCGTTAACACACGGATTGCTGGTCGTGTTGTGCTTAGGCCGCACCATGGCGTACATCGAAAGTAAGTTAAAACTGTCTAAGAAAACATTTTTAAAAGTCGCTATACTCACGGTATTTAAATGTCGTTGGTCTAAGAATAATTGATTCTTGTCTTAGTCCACTCGAATTTTTATCGTCTGATGACCAAATTGATCTATCGTTGCTCATCTTTTTTTATATAATGTTAATGTAATTATGTAAATATATATTGTTGAAATTTCTACAATACTTGTAAGATTGTTGGGACATACCATGTTTAATTATAGAGATATATAAGTATCATACAATAACAAGTTATTAAATATTTATTCTTTTATTATTCATTGTATACTTATTATTTTACGTGTTGCTGATGACTCACCGAGGAATTATAGTTTTATTACTGATAGGCATTAGAGTTGAGTATTATTTTTACATTTACAGTTATAGCTCTATTAAAGAATGAATTTTGAAAAACAATTACTAATAGTCAATAATATTAAAGTCATAACAAATCATGATTTATTAAAGACCTATTAAGTCTATTCTGAATGCTGTTTATATTTTATTTAGATATTTAACTAAAATATTTTTATTTTAATAAATAAAAAATTACAAATCAATGTAATTTTTACCCTTCAAAAACTAGTTTTTAATGTAAAAAAATTATTTACATGAATTTATAAATAACCAACCTACATATTGAACACATTTTTCAATTTTTTTTTTTGTCATTTCTCTTCTCATGAAAATAATTTACTGATCTGATCAAATTATTTTTATCTTATTACATTTTAAATAAACTTATTAAAACTTAATATGATGAACAAAATTATTTCAATTCAAAACATAACATAATCACTAATTTTTTATTTTTTAATGAACCTATATGAAAAATGTGTTTGTGTTATTGTTATGTATAATGAATAGGTACCTACTATATTGTATATTTTATACTTCATATTATTTTCATCAATCATGTGATAGACCTCCTATCGACCTGGACCTAATTATTTCTAGTGATTCCCTCAGAATTTTTATTC
This sequence comes from Melanaphis sacchari, assembly GCF_002803265.2. NCBI lineage: Eukaryota > Metazoa > Arthropoda > Insecta > Hemiptera > Aphididae > Melanaphis > Melanaphis sacchari. The sequence continues at coordinate 742,171 of NW_020270366.1, read as the reverse complement.
GAGGAGTAGAGAAGCTTACTCATTTCCTTACTATCATTCACATAAGTATCTAAATAATAACCACTATTTTTTTTATCAATCATCATTTATTATTGTAATTTAGTTATGACAAAATAATAATATAATATAATTTAACATAAAAAATATTCTTTGAGAGAGAACTCAAGCCCCAAATCCCTCCCCTGAATAAACCACTAATTATTATCCTTGAATAATTTTTTAATATAAAATTCAATGTACTATTTTTTCTCCAATGTTAGGTTAAGAACAATAGTATTTAGTAAATAAAAACTACCTATAAAGTAAAATAATCGGATATTGAATTTTTAAGTGTGATTATTAAATCAAAATCAATTAGAGTGAGACTGGTAAATTAATGTAATGTACAGAAAAAACTTATCATATAAAGATACCTTGAAAGATACATAATTTTAAATTTGAATGTTGGAATGGAACACATAAACATTAAGATTGAAATAGTCACAATAACAGAAGTAGTCTCATATATTAGGAAAGTACATTTTGTTAGTTTGTTCTTTTTATCAATTAGATATCAATGCTTAAAATCTGCTTATGAAAAAACTTTAATACAATTATGGTTTTTATATATTTGAATTCACTAAGTACTTAATTTAAAGTGCCTATTATTAATTTAAAAAATAGAATTGTTTCATTATAAACTTTATGTATTGTACATTTTAAAACTAATCAGTTATCAGTGAGGTTTCAATAATTGTTAATAAAATGTCAATAATTAAATTTAAAATAGGTATATGTCATAAGTTAATTAATGTTCATACAAATCATAAATAGAAACTACTCTTAGTTAGAAATTCTTGTCAGACTTAAAATAATTAAGTATAAATTCTGGAGACATGATTATTCACAATTTAAAAAAATGCTTTCATCCAGATTTTTTTTAAGACCTTAATTTATGTATTTGTTTAACAAAAAAAAATAATTAAACTACTTTTGTCTTGTTTGTAGAAATCTTGGAAAACGATAGTGTTTGTTCGATGAGTTTCCTTTCAAATAATTTAAACTTGTCTGGTCGAGAAGATCAATCAGCTATGGTGATCAAAGATAACCAATATTTTCAAAAGTGGACTGGCAAGCATGAATTCAACTGTAAATTTACAGTCACTTCCTCTCTTGGATTAGGTGTTTTTGCTGTTATACAGCATTTGTCTTTTAGACGTAATGCTCAAGGACAATGTATTGACTATGTTCAAGTATGTATTTTCTTTTGTTGTTTATACTTATATTAAATCCTTTTTTAATAACTTTGATTTTTATAGTTTCGTCATGCTGAAAAAACTGTAAGTGTTCTAGACTTAAACTTTAAAATTAAGTCGTCAGATCCCTGGAGTGAGAAAATTTGTGGAAAATTGAATGCATTTGAAGCCAATGTTGATAATGAATCTTATCAAGGTAGTGACGGTAATGATGATAGAGAAATCAAAAATTCATTCATTGATCATAAGGGTATGATTGAAGTTAAAATATTTCTTGGCAATAGATCTATAGATTCCAATGAAGAATTAAAGTTTGAGATTGTATTTACAGCATTTCAAGGTATGATATTTTTAATTTAATGCTTTGCTAAGTAGGTATAGAAATTTTAAAAATTCCTGTATTTTTATTTTTGAAAACATTATATTAAATTGCCTTATTTTATTGTAGAATGCAAATATGACAATGGTCACTGGAGAAGTTGTGGAAGAAAAACTTGTATTTTCAAAGACTTTTTTAATGATGGAAAACTTAACTGTCCATACAAAAGCTGTAAAGATGAAAGTGGTTGTCGTCCAATAGTCTCAGTACTAAACAATAACTATATGAGCACATCAACTTTAGCGACCAAAGTTGTGTCTGCAACGGTTGCCTGCCTGGTTACCATGATTTTAGTTTTTATTGCGTTCCTATGGATATTCAGACACTGCGGAACTGCATTATGTTGTATGGGAAATCCTAATAGCCATCCACATTCTTCTGAAATGCAGCCAGTTCCACGCTTAGAGACAATGGCAATTATAGCTACAGCTCCACCTGATTTTATGGCAGCTAGTGGTACTGAAGTAAGAACAGCCGACAAAGATCTACCACCTTCATACGAGTCATTGTTCCCAAGCAAATAGTAACCGATCAATATTTTATGAAGTTAAATAATTTCTTCATCTATCTCATGTAGTTTATAAGGTGGATTTTATACTTTTATTTAACACTTCTATCTGAACAAATTTATCATTATTATTATTATTATTATTATTATTTTTTTTTTTATTAATTTTATTTGGAGAGAAATAAGTAAGACATTTTAAGTTAAGTACGCCAACCATGTTCGATTGTACCAGTGATTTTATAATTTTCAAAACAAAATTGTTTTATTCTTAATTCAACTATTCGACTACTTTAAAGAAAAAAAACATTTAGAAAATGCTAACATTTTGATTTATTTATATTATTGTTTATGGTTTAGTGTAACACAATGTTTTATTATTTTCTCAAGATGTTAATAAAAAAAAAAAACATTGTGACCTACACTTGGTTTGATCTATTAATAGTAAAAACTATCATCAATATTATACTAGTATTTTTTTTGTTACACAATTTTGTTATAATATATATAGTATTTTTTTTTATTTTTTTTATGATTTTGTATTAAAAATAAATAACCATTTATCATTTGAAGTATCTCCTACAACAAGTATACATATTTTAACCTAAAAAAAAAACTAAATATTGTAGACATACAAGACTGAATATTTCATATATTTCAAATTGATTATTGGAAACTATAGTTTCTATGTATGTATTTTGAATATTACATCATAACTTCACAGATTTAACCAAATTAGAAAAAAATAATAATGCCTTATTATCATCAATGCCTTACTATAAAACTCAAAATTTTTAATATAAGTCAATTTATATAATATTCAGATTTGTGTATTGTACTACTAATGTATACTATATATGTGTATTTATTGTTATCAGCTAAAACAGTATTTAAAATCATTTTAGTTTCTAAACTTACGCACAGCATGGTATATTTTTGAAAATCTTTTATACCTTGTACAATTGACTGAGCATCTGACAGACAACTTTATTTTGATTCTAAATTATTTCTGTTAAATCAAAGTGTAACATTTATAAACATTAATATTCATTTTTCAGTGAACAAAAATACTTCATACTACATTTTTCTAGTGATATTCAGTGTTTTAGTATTTGGTCCATCAATATAGACTGCCACTTAGCTTTCTAAATAATTTTTTTGTTAAACAACTATTATATTTTTTCCTTTAAAAAAAAAAAAAAATATTTCAATTGAATATTGTGAGATCTTATGTGATGATCTTTATATTGTAATATAAAGTATATTATAAGTGTACTATGTGATTTACATTTTACTTAACACTAATAGTAAGTGCAATACCACATCACTTTACTATAAATGTGTACCAATACTTTGAATGGTTGAACGATAAGTCAAATATGCATAATGTCTAATATTGTAAGACATATTATTGTTACATTATTTATTATACATTATTTTTACTCAATAAGACATTAAGTATAACTCAACTAATTTGACAAAGTATTCTTAAAGAACAACTTTTTTGTATTAGCACAACTATTTTATTATTGGCTAAACTTAAGTAAAACCAACTTAGATGTTCTTATTTTCCTTATGTTTATTTTTGTATTTAAGTACCAAAGACAAAATATATTGCTTGTACCTTAATAATGTTAGATACTTTGGTATTTATAAGAAATAATTACATTTTTATGTATATGTAATACATTATATATCTATAAACTATATGTCAATATACATTAAAATATATTCATGATTGTAAGACATTGTATATAAAATTAATATTATACATTTATATTTGAAGTATTATTTACTACACTTCAATACTGTAAATTGATACTGTGATAAAAAAGTATATTTATATCTAATATATACAATTTGTTATTGAGAACATTAATGTGTTTTTATTTTTTTCCTATATTAATTTATATTAATCAAAAATGTACTATACACTGTTAAAACACTAAATAACTAAATAATAGAAAATTTATCAAAATCTATTAAATAACAACACATAAAATAATACAAAAAAATTATCTGAACTGTATGAAAATTCAAAAATGATGTAGGTAGTCAATATGTATAGGTACCTACAACTCATTAGCTATTCAATAGTTAATATAGACCAAAATGAATTTATTATAAATTGACATTGTCTTTTTTTCAATTTGATAGATTGAAAATAAAGAGCTACTGTATGATTTCTGAGACAGATAATTAATGCATACACAATAGTCAGTTATAATTTTGCCTATTTGACTACCATGGCTGGAGCCCTTTAATATTTTTCAATATTGGGTGCCCGTAGCCAAATCACGGAATAGATGAAATTTCGTCTATTCTGTGGCCAAATAAGAAAATATTATATACTTGTGAGTCGTATAAACTATAAATGGTACATTTCAAAATATTTTTTAATTAATAACAATATTGATTTATTCAACACATTTTACATAACACATTATATACCATCATATGTTTAAGCAGTAAAAAATCTATTTTCACGAAATGAGTTTACATTTAACGAGATATTTTTATTAGTTAGGTAGATATTAATTGTTATCAAATTAAAATAAAATACTCATCGTAACTTCTATAGTTCCATATTTTATGACTGTATGAACAGCAAAACCATTACTCTTGTAGAAAAATAATTTAATAGATATAATAGCATATTATTATGATAGTACAAATTTAAAGCAGCCACAATTCATAACGTACCTATAAAATATATCTTTGATAGTCTGTACTCAGTAGCCAATAATTGTTGGCTGTTGTGTTAATTCCATTTATTAATATGTACATAGTACCTGCAGGTCATTTCTTATTAGTTATATTTTCTGTTCGATAATGGAAAACACAACATTTTATATGATATAAATAAAATACTAATTACTTATAATAATAATAGCGTATTTCTTTCAATACCTTTTAATTATAGTTATGCATTTATTACTGCATATAATATTATGTTCCAATATCCCTTGGAATTATCCATGAGAACATACGACGGGTCTGTCTCCTACACAGAGCCGTAGAGAGAAAAGTTCAGGTCCGGGAGGAAAATGCTTACGGGCCCTTATTAGTGGTGGTTTCAGGAGCCACGGTCACCCTCCTTCCCGCAACCTCTCACAAGACCAAATAAATTTCAAATATTTATACTTTTTCTATTTCAAGTAACAAAGTAAAAGCACAAATTTGTAAACAATATTAGTTTTTTTAATTAAATTGCTTTTTAAATAGTTTTACATCTTTTATATGTATTCATACATTACATAATATTATTAGTTATCTTTTTTCAGGCCCTTTAAAACGTTCGGGCCCGGGAGGAATCCTACCTTTCCTCCCCCCCCCTAACGACAGGCCTGCAGTCCTACACGATACACGGCCCGTAAACATTGATTGTACAACTGCAGCTATATTACTGTGGAACCTCGATAACTCGAACTTCTATAAGTCAAATTTTCAATAACTCGAATTTTTTTTTCGCCTCCAACCGATTCGAGTTATCGAGGTTCCACTGTATATTATTATTGTTATTTGTCATTCTCTAGTGCTCTTATTGTTGTTATCTAGATTCCTACCTATCTTTATTTCGGGTGTTGACTAGTGATATTTAAAATATTTAAGTATGAAGCGGTTTTTGACTGGAACATCTGTAATAAGTGGGAGAGATATAAAGATTTTAATGGACATATTTAGTAAGCAGAAATATTTATATTATTATTACAATACGTTATACCAAGGGTTATACCTATTGCTTACAAAATTTAGTCTCCGTGAGTTGGGTGAGTATGACCCCATATTCCCTCCCCTCGTAGATACGCTACTGATAATTGGTATTTAATCTAGTGGTTCCCCTTATCTTGGGAAGTTTCTGGTTAATCCTCTGCATGCCTGCATAGTTTTTGCATGATATAAAAAATACAAAAATATAATTATCTATTTTTTTTATCTAGATAAATTCCATTTATCTATTATCTATTATCTAGATACCTACTTTAGTAATTTTTATCTACTATCTTTATCTAGATAATATTTAAGTTATCTAATCCCAACACTGGTTATTTTACTTTTAGTATTGTACCTACTAATTTTTCTGAAAATGTTGCATTTATAATATTATTGAATTATTATAATAATGTATTATAATTTATAATTGTATATTAAACTACTTTATATTATATCAAGTTGTATAGGTAACACAACATTTTATAACATATTTCTCTAAATACCGTAAAACGGTAAAAATAAATTTATAGAACCTATAAATAAATAATATTTTAAAATAAATCAAAAATATTATTGCGAACCCAAAGTAAAATTCATGATAATGTGATGAGATAGGTACATCAAAGTTTAAGTTTCTGCGAATGTTTTTTAATTGTAACAAAATAATGAATATCGTTATTTATCGTTTAAATAAGTAATTTTGTCCAAATTAGAATTTAAATTGTTCATACAGAAGAAACGCCTTTATACTTTATTTTTTAGATTTTATGGTTTCAGTATGAACTATTTTTGTGTAATTTATTGTGTAAATCAGGGGCGGCCAAACGTTCGATCGTGTTAGAATTTATTTTTAGGCTACGCACATAAAAATAAATCATAGTGGTATAGTTAACAACATAATTGTCCATAAATTTTATCTGAATATTTTTATCTTTTATTTTGGTTTCGTATATTAAATGTTTATCGTTCACGTAGACTAAGATCGAGGCTGAAAAAAATTTGGCTGCTCCTAGCGTAAATAAAAGTTTGTTTCACCGTAAATGTAATCTTATTATTTGACAAATTATTCTATAAAATGGATTTTGGAATGTAATAAATAGGTAATAATGCGATATGCATATGTGTATTACATTTTAAGTAAACCTATTTGTGTTATCTTTATGTATAATGAATACCTACTATATTGCTATATAAATATAATATAATTTATAGGTAGGTACACACAATGTGCATGTTAAGACATATATGGTACCTACCTATCTATTTATCTAACTGTTATGATTAATATTCAAAAATGATTCATATAGAGAGTGTATAAAATAAATCATAATGAACTGTTTTTGGTATCTAATATCTATATTTGCAAATCTGTTTATGTAGAACATCGCGTGAGTTACTATTCACACAGATACCAGTGGTAGGTATGTGGTAATATTTGAAGTTTGGTAAGCACCAATAAAAATTCTATTTATCGATTGTTCAATATCAAAAAATCCGTTTCTAAAAGTATTTTTATAATCTCTTAAAGTGTATACGAAGGAATTGATAATAATTTTGAAAATGATTAGCTAAGGTTTGGAGAGAAGCGGAGGCAACTTCCTACAAGTGTTCGAACTATTATAATAATTGCTTACAGGTATTATACATACATAAGTACTTAAAGTACTTAAATTTTTCGATAGTGGATTAACAATTGAGATTTTTTTTTTACGTAGTTATGAATAATAAGATATAAGAAGTATCCCAATTTGGCCGTTTGTATTATTACAATTCCAAACAAACTCATTATAGGTTAGTAAACTTGTAAAATGACATACCTACTCTTTAAAGTATAGGCAGCAGTACATATTGCAATAATTATTATTATCTTATAAATCATATAAATTATATAGTCATTAAAGACTTAGGGCTAAGTACTCATTAAGAAATGGATTGAAAACGTAACCAAATGCCGTTTTTTGCTACCATCATAGGTGTTCCATTTTGTAGCTTAAGCGGAACTTCTGTTTTTTCACACGGCAAAACTCGAAACGTTGTCAATATTTGTGATAGAGCCATTTTCATTTCCAGTTCAGCAAATCGTTTTCCTATTAAACGATTTTTATATAAATATTTGTAAATAATATGGTATACATAGCAAATTTAAAATCATTATTAAACACTACTCTTGAGTCTTAATAATAAAATATATACCTATGCAAAATCGCGGTCCATCGCCAAACGGTAGGTAAGTACCGGATTGTCGTTTTGCTTTTTCTTCCGGTGAAAACCTTTGCGGGTCAAAGGTTAACGGATCGGGGTAATACTTTGGATCACGGTGAATACTGTTAAAAGGAATCATGATCTTGGTTCCTTTTTCGATTACCAACGAGTCGCCAGGTACATGATATGTCTTCACAGCTTCTCTAAACAGTGCGTTTGTTGCTGAGTACATACGTTCCGTTTCTAAAACGCACAATAAACGGTAACAGTTTTTGTATATTGATATTTATTATAATGTATTATATATTATTTTTATATATTATACCCATTAGAACCTACATTACCTTTACATTTTTATATAATGGTAAAACGAGAACTAAAATTGGAGAAAATCAAATTTGGGTGTCCGTTGATAAAACGTATGATGTATAAGGACGATGTGTGGCAAATGTTGTTATTGGAATTCTTAAGTCGGAGTAAGTTGATCATTCATTAATCATTTCTACTATTGAAAAAAAAAACAAATCATAATACTATTTGTAAGGTTCTCATTAAAGCAATGAGAATTTTATAGTCTGAAGATATTGAGTACAATTACGTCTTACAAATTTTATTTGCACAGCTCTTTAGAAACCTATAATGAAGGCCGGTTCAGTTCGTAAAAATCTATAAACCAAAATGATACACACCACTTGTAGTCCACACTCGCCTTAAAAACCATTTAAGAAGATTTAATTTTGAACATTATCTCAGCAGGGCGCAAACCAATTAGTACTATTTTAAAAGTAAAGGGTGCAGCCGAACACTCTGATCCTCTTCTCAAATGACGCCCTCGGAGTAAACCGGACTTAAGCTTAAGTTTATTGATTAGGTATGTTATTTTTACGCAGAGGTTTATGAGCCTAGGTATCTATGATGGTATTATTTTAAGTATTGGAATAGACACTTAATAATGTGTAACAATTTATATGTATTGGTGGATTAATTAATTTTCCCATCAATATTTCTAATTATAAATGTATATACCGAGTGGTTATTAATAATTTCGTTGGCTATCTAGCATATACTTTTTTTTTATCTATTGTTAGATATAGGTACGTAACGCACAGGTTATGTAGCGTCGGTAATTTTATTGAGTATAATGATGGTATTATATTTTTTTTAATTCCGTTAACTGAATTATTCGAATTAATTACTGAGACTTAATTTTTTTTTTGGCTGTACAGACTTTGCTGTTATTTCTGCAAAGTTTTTTACATGGAAGTTGCAACTTATCGAAGAATTTGAGATGATTTGAGAAATGTTTTTTTTTAATTGATAGCATTATAACAAAATTTTTCTTGAAAAAAGAAAGCATTTGGGAGTGCTAGTTAGTGTTGGTTGCTTATTGAAAGCTAATTATTTTTCATTAAACAATAATTGATAGAGTTTTGCAAATTTCATCACGATGTTTTTGGCGGAATGTTATTCATTACGAATAAAGACTGTTAATATTCATGTTTTGTTTTAATTAGATAAACAATTTATCATTCTTATTACATGAAAGCTTATTAATATCAATTTTTTTTATAAAATTATTATTTTAATAGGTACCTAGTAATCCTAGAATACTTATGTCAGGTCACATTATAAAATAAATTTACGACATGTAGGTTTGCAATATTGTAATTTTTTTTTTTAAATACCTATACTTGAAACAAAAAATAAATACGAAAATTGCCTACAACTTATAATATTTATTAAGTTCGTAATATAAAAATAAATTAAATCCAATCATTTGAGAAATAAACATATATAGTAAGATATCTACATGAATAATCTACATGAATAATTTGCTTGAGCATAAAATGATTTATCAAGTAATATTCTGATATTATTTACCTGCTAAAACCATATCGGTGTAATGGAGATCCACCAAAAAATCATTATTTATTTGTCCATGTTGTTTCGATATTGAAATAATTTCGTCACGCAATTTGTCCTGGACGTATTGGTTCAGCGCTAATTCATACAAACAGAAACTCAACACTGAAGACACGGGTTCAAAACCACCAAAAAACATCTGGATCGCATTCGCAATAATGTGCTGTTCAGTAAATCCATCTAAAATAATATTGATCAAAACTCTATTCTAATATATTAAAATTAGAGACACACGTAATTTCATCTAGTAGATAATATTTAATCACAGTGATTCGATAAATCACAAAAATAATATTATTCATTAGATATTTTAGATCTGGGTAATATTAATATAGATACAAAATATAATTAACCGGATTTCAGTATTTAATGAAATTCTAGGTACTAAAATATATTGATAATCTATTATGATTTTCGTGTAATACAGAAAATCTATCAGATCAACAGAACTCAGAAGTGATTAACTTTACCTTTATCGGTTGAGCCAAGAACCAACTCTTTTCTCGCTTCTATTAAGGTCTGTGCGACGTCATTTCTGATTATACCGTTTTCCTCCCTGTACTTGATGACCTCGTTAAATGCTGAATTAAAAAATGCAGTAGCTTCGGGTGAAAACTCGGCGATCCTCAACATTTTTAATATTTTCGGTGACACCGTTTCGGCCAACAAAGTCCGGAAATTCATTTTCAGTATTTTCTGGGCGTACAACCGGAAATCGGAATCTTCGTTCTTGATAGAGTCCAATTTCAACCCAAAAGCGCACGTACCAGTGACATCTGTTGCGTACTTGCCCATGGTCTCCTTGACTTCGATCTGATCGTTTTCTTTCATTTTAGCTTTAATAAATTGTATCAGCTCATCACTGCACGCTGCTATCTGGTTGTGGGTGAGCTTCAGCTTGCCTGACGTGAAACCCGGGCTCAGTTTCTGTCTCATCACTTTCCACTTAGGCCCCTCCATGAAGAATAACCCATTGGCAATTAAATTAAATTCCGTGTCCTTGTGGAAACCTCGGTCTGGGAAGTACGAGAAATCCTTAATCAATATATTATTGATCAATTCTGGATCTCTGATCATCAAAAACGGCGTCTTCATTTGATAGAAACCGCAGTATTTTTCGCCGGAAAACCGTTTATAAATTCTGTCAAAAGTAGTGAAGTGGTGTTCGATCAAAGTGATCATCTTCACTGTGTTGCCCACTAGCGGCCACGGTCGGTCGTGGGGTACGTTCAACTCTATCCACTTGCGGTACGTGTTGGTCGAATAATAGTAAGCAAACGCCGCGAGGACGGCGATTGCAGTAATAACGGGTATGTCGAACAAAATTCTGATTAAACACGAAATCATAGCGACTAATACTAAACTTAAATTTCAATACTCTTTTAATATTTACGTGTGATAATATCGCTATGATTCAATTTATTTTACTCGGAATCGACTCCGCGCGAGAACTGCTTGTGTAATATAATACTCGTCAAATATAATTCCGAGTTTACCGTCCACGAGTAGACTTTATAAAGCATCTATCCGTAATTGTGTGTGCTTTTTATCTACGCTACACTTTCGAGTAGAAATTTGGTCGTGGAGGGAGTACAGAAAACTACAATATGCGCAGTTAAATCTCGTTCAAATTGTCAAGGCCATCAAGATATTTGGTGTATAACATCATACGCCTACACTTGACTTGGTACGTGGGTATATAATATATATACAATGGATTCCGCTTAATGTGGACACGTTGGAACCAGCCCTGTTTGCCCACATTAAGCGGTTGCCCATAAAAACTGAAATTAGTAATAAAAAAAAAAATTATAATAAAAAAATATATTTGCATTATCATATAATTGAAAACAATTTTAAATAATTACTAGGTATATAAATAAAACTAAATACATATAATATGTTAAATAAAATTAATCTTTGGATGTAGAAGGTATACAAAACGTTGTCATTTTTCGTTGTCTAAGCTGTTGAGTATGGATCTGGTTGACAAAATGGGCACACGCTTCAAGTTTATCAGACGGACTATTTTCGTTTCCCTCTTGCACGAAGAACTTCTGCAAGAAATCAATGCACTTTTTCGTCTCTCTTTGGCGAAATTTGTTTGTTTGAATGGTAATGATTTTTTATTACTTTCGATAAACACAATCTCATAGATACGACGAAACCCGATTAAATTAGTCGTTTTTAAATACTTATGTAGTTATGTGTATATTCTAACGCTATGATAAAAAAAAATTGCCCACATAAACCGAATCGAACGTCCATATTACGCGGTTTTATTTAACATTGTTAATATACATTTGTATTGGGACCAGACATGTTTGCCCACAATAAGCGGATGCCCATGTTAACCGGTGGTCACATTAAGTGGAATCCACTGTAGGTATATATATATATGTACACAGAGCTGGATTAAGAGGGGCTAAACGGGCTATAACCCAACGTCCTCCCAAAAAAATGTTACGGGCTTGCAGCTTTACTATAATCATAGATATACAATTAAAAATTTTTTAATTTAACATAATTTAACTTTAGAAAATTACCGTAGACAGTCATTTGATAACGCCGAAAATATGTCCATAAAATATGAAGGGTTACAAGTTCATATTAAAAAAAAATACATTTGCACATTTGTTCCTAGTACAGATCATTCGGTTAATTTAATTTGTGTTAGTGCTATTGAATCACATCAAAAAGCAATAAGTTGTTTTTCATACTTGCAAAAACTATATGATATTTTTCGTTTTCACCTCGAAGATGGATCGTTTTAACTAAGAATTTGAGTCCAAATGTTAATCAAAAACTATTTAGTCTTAAAAGTTTGAGTTAAACTAGGTGGTGTTGTCATTTTGAATCTGTGAGAGCATTTAAAACATATAAATAATAATATTGAAGAAAAATTTGATATAAATAGTGAAGCAAAATCAATAATGAAAATTGTTTTAAATTTGATATGGATTTTATGTGTGTCTTGTAGCAAACTATTTTAGAATAATTTAATAAAGTTAGTGAAAAGATACAGAAACCTGGGTTGTCTGGTTGTGACCTAATTTGTTCTTTTCGACAATTTATATTGCACGAGAGAAATAACTATGAAAAGTATTTTAACACTAGATAATTTTACTCAAACTGTAAGTACAAATATTATAGGAAACTATAAAAACGTTGGTAAAAGCAAACAATGCATGTGATGTGAAAATCAAACTATTTTGTGTAGGAAAAAAAAGTTTGAAGTCAATACTTTCCTTGTTATTATAGATAAATTGATTTTTGAACTTGACAGAAGATTAAATTCTTATAATCTTCATCTTTCTCATTTCAAATTTTTAGTTAACTTTAAAATTGACAATGAATCGGACATTGATTCATTTAATAACTGTATTCAGTTTTACCATAACGATTTCGATGATAACTTGAAAACAGAAATATATAATTTTTATTATTACCTATAGGCTATATTAAAATAGTTTCTTCAAATATTTACGATTGTGGTGCTATAACAAAACTTCTTTATGAACGAAAGCTTATTGATGTTTTTCCAAATGTTTATATTGCATTGAGGTTATAGTGGTTATACCTGACAATACCTACCGTTGACAAATTGTGAAGCAGAACGTTCATTTTTAAAGTCGGCTCTAATTAAAAATCGACTAAGATCAACACAGATTGAAGATAAATTGAACACATTAACAACAATTATGTCAATTGAAAATGACATATTTAAAAGTCTCTCATTTTGTGACATTTTAGATACCTTTGCATCTAGTAAATTTACAAAAAAATATTTTAAATAATCATTTGTTTGTATTTTTATGTTATTACCATATATTTTATATTTTAACACTTACCTAATTACATTTTATTTTTTAATAAATTATTATAACAACTATGTAATGTAAATTTTTTGTCTGAGAAAAATTATTTTTCTTATTTAACTAATTAATAAAAATTGATATATTATTATAAAAATACTTTTTTTGTAAAATCAGGGCCCCCAAAAATAAATTAGCCCAAGACCACTAATTTCATTAATCCATTTCATTTGTATATATATCTATATAAATATATATAAAGATATTACACTAGTTTGGTATAAAATCTATTAAGGAATACTGGCAAAAAATAGTTTTAGAATTAGAATTTTCTCCTAAAAAAACCTCCAAAAAAATATATACATGATATAATATGCTCACATATTACGTATAGACAAAAGGCATACAATAAATTGAACTTCAATCTAAAAGTGACAATTAACAAAGTGGTCAGTGACACATCTCAAGTAGTTTAGTTTCAACTTTTAAATCTGAGTCCACCACCTATGAATCCTTTAGAACCATGGTGATGATCGTAATAGCAGAAGATATATTAATATTATGAGAAGTATAACATAATCTCATAAAATACAGCTTCCAAATCTGGCAGGCTACATGTATTATGCATTTTCTTTAAATTTAAACATTATATTAAAATTTATTATAAGATTTTTAGTAACTTTAATTTTTTCACTTTTTTAACTGTAATAACTGATTTCAAATATCAATATCTGTTAAAAGACTTACATTGATAAAAATTAAAATAATTGAGTGTACACAATTTTAAAAAAAATAAAAATTGAAAAAAAATTTTTAATAAAAAAAAAAAAAAAAAAAAAAAAAAAAAAATATTTATAAAAATGATAAAATACAATGGAAATAATATTAAAATACAATAAATATTCACAATTTTATACGACAATATTCATAATTATGTTTAAGCCGATGAAAAGAAACGATTACTTCCTTTTATCACCTGTCCTGTGCGTATAATGATAATGTTAAGAAAAAATTTGAAATTAAAATAAATTAAAAACTATAATACCATAATAATAAACTTCAATTATTGAACAAGTAGATAACAAATGATTTTTTTTTGTTTGCTCTTAGTATTTACATAAAGAACATAATCTCAAGTGGCCAACAATCATAATAATAATAAAATATTATGAATATTAACACATTCTCATACTTACACTTTTATAAACTGATAAAGTAATAACTGCCTATTCAGACAAAGGTTTTTACTTTAACTAATTATTTTTGTATCCACCAACAATGTCCATTTAACTGTCATGTTACTTAAAGATTATTTTATAAATAGATTATAAAAAATTAAAAAGGATATCTTTTATGGCGTGATTCAGTTCGTTCAGACCATTCTTTCGGATGAGGAGATTTTTCCTGTAAATAGATTAAAAAATCATGTTAATAATATATATTTTTTTTTAATTATAATTGATTTAGTAAAGATTTAAAATACTAACTCTACTAGATCGATGTTTATCACCCACCACATCATCATGACGAATATCAGCTGATGATTTCACATCTATTAGTAAAACAAATTTATAATTAATAATATGTCAGAAACATATTTTTTTATTTTTTTTTTTGAACACATACTCAACATAGGAAATGCACATTCAGTAGAACCAAATTTGTGTTATTACCTTTAAAGTGAATGAGTCTTATGATAAAAGTTAAAACTAAAAATATTATCTTAAAAACCTCAAAGTCTATTAGTAGTTATAAGTGCAGTAAAGCGTCAATTATCCGGTCAACCAATTATTATTCACACTACAAAATTTTTGAGAAAAAAAATGTACTTACATTTTTTATTTTAAGTTTTAAATTTAAATTATTTATCATTTTAATAAAACATACATATTTATTTTATCATATTATACTTATATTACATACATACAGTACATTAGTTTTATTTCTAATTGCATAAAAAAATTTTAATTCAAAATTATTTTATATTTTTAATCATTAATTACCTGTACCCCTCAGTCAAAACTATTGCGGATAATTGACGCACCACTTTAAGTTATAACCTT
This sequence comes from Melanaphis sacchari, assembly GCF_002803265.2. Lineage (NCBI taxonomy): Eukaryota > Metazoa > Arthropoda > Insecta > Hemiptera > Aphididae > Melanaphis > Melanaphis sacchari. The sequence continues at coordinate 726,335 of NW_020270366.1, read as the reverse complement.
AAAAAATATTACAATTTTAATATTAAAATATCACTGAAAACTTAAAATGTGCCCTACATAATATTATTTTTTTTAAGTTTGATAATAGCACTCTAATATTAAAGCTAACAACATAAAATTGGTTCTGTTGAACATAAATTGACTCTGTCACATATTAGTTAGAAAGAGAAAACATAATACTAAAATAAAATAATAAATTCAAAATTTTAATATTAACATACGTTTCTCGTCTTCTTTGCGTCTCTTTAATTCAGGTGTAGTTTCATCACGTCGTTCATGCTAAAATAAAAAAATTATTTCACTTTATATCACAATACTTATGGTCTTTTTAATTAAATTAAACATACTCGTTTACGGCTTAGTTTACGATCTTTACGAGTTTCTTTCAGTGAAGTTGAATCAGTAGATTGTGATTTTTTAATCTTCTTATCTTTTTTCTCAATCAAAGACGATCCATTTGTCTCAGATTTAATGTCGGGATTATGCTTCATGAGTTGCTGTGAGTTAAAAGGATAACAAAAATGCAAACCAAAAATAACAAAATATAAAAAATATACCAAATTACCAAAGTATATAAGCTATAGATAACAATTTCTTTTCTTTTATTCTCCAAAAACAAGAAAACAACCAAAATGTTATTTATTTAAAGGGATTGAATAACAATATTTAATTTACTAATGTGGATGATAAATAAGAGTAAATCAAAGACAAGGTCGTTCTTCAATCTTCATCGAAAGTAGGCATTCAGCTACAACAGCTATACATTGTTCCATTGTGTTTGAATGAACCAATTTCAATACATATTCGAAAATTTCAGTAACAATTGTAGAAACGACAAATTATTGAGGAAACATCATTCAGGTGGCATTCAAAACACCATAAATTAAAGCTGCTTGAGCAATTTGTTTGAGAGATGAGACTACTTATTATTTGTTTTGTGAATATCAAGAGGAATGGAATTGTGATTATGTTGGCTCCATACTTCAGTTCTTACCTTCGTAATTGGACTGGTGTCCATTTTTTTTCTTTTTATATCTGAAATAAAATAAAAAAATTTAAATTTAGTATAATATAACTTAATTTATATAGTAAAAGTCAATTTTAATGATCTAAGTAAATACATTATACACAAATTACAAATAAAACTTATATCCATAATTTTAAGTTTATAAGAATATAGAAACTTTATTTTAAAACTATACCTACAGTATAATAATGATTAATTAACTCGGAGACCCTTATGAATTTGTCTAAATTACAATAAAAAATTTGCATTTTAAAAGGATAATTTAAAATCTTCTAAGTAAAAGAATATGTCAACATAATGAACATTCAATTTTAAAATGTATACAAATTTTCATTAAATTTTTTCTCTTAGTAATGAAATTTACATAATCATTAGAATAAATATTAATAAATACTACAAAAAATATTTAAGTATCATAAGTAAGCAAATAAAAATTCAAAATTAAAACATTAATAAAATGTTTCCAATATTCATTTTATTTATTGGATATAAGCATTAATCCAAATTAAATAACGATTTATAAAATTTAACATATTAAAATTAAATGGACCAACTATCAGTTAAAATGTTTAAGATACCGTTTGATATATTATACTATTTAACAATAAATTTAGTTTAAATGTATAATTTTAAGGTAGCTAGTGCAACCAAAAAAAAAATATAATTAATTCAAATTTTTTAAATTATTTTTATTATTAAAATCTCTTACCTTTTTCTTCAGCAGCGTGAGAACCATTACTTGCCGCATCTACAACACAAACAGACATTTGTGCTAAATTAATCCTCGGGATCTGAACTTTATTATGACTATTGGCAGACTGACCACCTGTACCAGCAGTAAGTACTTGTGTCTTAGTTCCATCATTCTAATTAATAAAATAAACAACAAAAAATCATAAACTATACTATAAATATATTGAGTTCTAAAATAGTAAAAATTATAAACTTGCATAAGAATCTTTAACTCTGTCAATATTATCATCTCTTTGTCGTTTATCTCTTTTCTTCTCATTTGATTCATCAGATTTTTCTTCCTTTAATATGTCGGTGATATTCTCTTGTACTATAGCTTTTTCACTAAAGAAATATTAAAATATTAAGATAACAATTTTAAATGAGTTTAGGATTTTAAGACTCACTTGACTTTTTCAGCATTTAAGATTTTGATAGGCCGTTTGTCTGTTTTTACTTTGTTATCAATAACCTTCTTCTCAGCTTCAACCCATTCTATAATATGAATATATAACTAAGAATAAAATACAAAAAATTAAAAATTAATAAATTTTGTATTTACCTGTTGATGATGTTCCATTAATAACTTTAATAACAGGCAGTGGTGGAGTTTTGGCTTCAGGAACTGTATCTTCATCTTTTTTCTTAATAGATTGATTATTTTTTGTAACATCAGACTTATTATCAACAATGTTTTTTATTTGACTTACCTATTAAAATGTATTACATTTTAATAAACAATTCATATAAGTTGAAAAAATAATTATACCTTTTCGTGAACTAGATGGAAATCACTATCCTTGAGAAACTGACTAGCTCTACCTTTGAGTAGTCCACAATAAGACGTTGCTAAAGTATAGAGATCTTGTCGTTTATCTTTTTCATCCTCTCTAACCTTTTCTACCTTTTTTTCAATTAATGTGGCTAATTTTGCCAGAACAGGAAAATGATTTACAATTTTAATGAGAATAATCAATGAGTTACGAATTTGTACATAATCCTTAGACTCTAAACAAACCATCATGGCCTAATAAACAAAATAAATATTTTATATATTTACATTTTAAAAAAAATTCTTCATTTGATTCAACTTACTTTAGTAATCTTGTAATGCCATTTATGACAAACATGCCTGAAGTTTTCATATCCTACATGATCATTACTAGATTGAACCAATTGATCGCTATTCTTACACTTAGTCACAAAGCCAGGATAAGTAGCACATTCTTTTTCAAATATATCTTTGGTTGAATGCCAACGAGTAACATTCTTTAACATTTCATTAAGAAATATACCATAACGATGTGCTTCATTTTCTGTGCATAGTGTAACTGAATATGTTATATCACAAAATAACTAAAATAAATATGAAAATATTACTTGAATAGTTTATATTATTTTAAGTTTTAAATACTCAATATTTACTTACTCTATCATAGCATAAAAGAGTAGAAAAATTAGCAGTTTTCAATGAGTGTAATGTTTGAACAAATTTAGCACAATACATAGCATCTGAATGAGTAAAAATACATCGGGGAAATAAACACAACTGTAAAAACTGTGTAATAGTCTCATTTTTAGCTGCTTTAGCTGAACGAGATAAAAACCAGGAATCTTTTTCCTGAAAATGCATTAACATATGTTTTAGAAAAAAATAAATAAATAATAGTAAACAAATTTTTTACTTGATTCAACATAAAGAATATTTTTTCAACATGCTCTTGTTGTTTTTTTTTTTCATCATTCAATTTAGCAATGGTAATTCCTAATCGTTCTTGTTCCTTTTTTACTTTAGTACTCTATAACAATGTATTATAATTTAATAGGTTATATTTAAATTTACACTTACTAATGACCCTTAACAACAAACTATTCATTAAAAAATAAATATATTTTTTTATACTTTTAAATATAAAATTATTGTTTCAGGTTCTCTTCATAATATGATAGCTGATGCAATAATCCTATAAACATTCCTAACTTTAGTAATACTCATAAGTATTTAATAGGACAAGTGGTAATGGACTTTAATATAAACAAAAATAGTTAATTATTAATACATAATATTATAATGTTTCTTATAACAGCATACTAGACAATAAAACTAGTTTCCAAACCTCTAATTAAACAAAATACTTTTTAATTAACGTTAAAATATATAATATATACAATTTGAATAAGACTCACTGCTTGTTTTGAATCTCCCATAGCTGAAGACTGAGCTTTAAGTTTATTTATTTCTCGTTTGTAGGCTTCATTTGGAACACATAAATCATATAAAGTCAATGACCAAAATGTAACTAAAAATCCAGGTGATACATCTTCCCATACTTTTTCAGGATGGAGTGGAACAACAGATTTAACAATAGATGACATCACTTCTTTATGAGCTTCTGCATATTTTGTTTGCCTAATAGCTAATGATTTTTTGGCATTGGGATCAGCTTTGCGTAAAGTATCAAAACGAGTCTATAATACATAATAAATAAATAACTAAATTTTTAAATTAAAGAAAAAATAAATAATACTTACATTAATGGAATGATTAAACATAGGCCTAGCTAAAAAAAATGCTACATCCATATGAACATGATGTTGATCAAGCAAATCGTGTACAGATGGCAAATGATTAATATATTCCTCCATTGAAAATGTAGATCCCAAAAATGTACCATATTGAACCAATGTGTCTTGACACTATAAAGGTAATTTTATTATTTTTATTACATATTTAGAAACTTATACACATAAAAGATAGCACACTAGACTTAATATTACAATTAAGTATGTAATATATTACTAAAAAATAATATGTCAGTAATAGTTTTATAGTGGGGGAGGGAATTAAATATATTAATTAATCATATTTCCACTCTTACAACACCACTATTTAATAATTATAAACACATTTTAGTTAACATCTTATATTAATAAGACTCCCACTTTATAGACAAATGTATAAATAATTTATAAGCTTAGTTAATAATTATCATACTTGATCATAGAGCTGTCCAGCAAGTTTGATATGAATAGATTCATGTTCTTTATAAATAACACTATGCCTTTGTTGAGCAATTAACAAACATAAAGCAACAGCCAAATTATTATCTAATAATGATTCTTTCAGTCTAATAGAAGATTTCTTTGTATTTCTAATCTGATTGTAGTAACCAGCCTAAAATAGTAAAATATGAATTAAGTTTTAGTTAAAAACATAAAAAACAATTTATGTTTTCTTACCTCAGTTTTCAAATAATCACCACCTGACATAGCTTCAATTTGATCAGGAGTTATTTGTTCCATAACTTCAACACCAGCCATTCTCAACACAATTTCTTTAAGTATGAGAAGATCCAAACTGCAGAAATTTAGATTTATAAGTGAATAATTTTAATAATCACCAGATCTGTATTTATACCTATTTTCTGTTTTTAACTGATTTGCTACATATTGAAGAATTCCTGTAAGTTCTACAGGATGCTTTTTAAAAATGGCACCACAAAATGATGCTGTACTTTGAAGCCATACTGAAATGGAAGTACCATCATGTTTCACTCGATCTTGGCCACTTTTACCTAATGTTTCCACAATGCAATAGCCAAGAACATCAAATGATAAACTTGTCATGTATTTTAAGCATTCAACCACAATGCTGGCCAAATTATCGAATACTTGAATTTGTCCTAATATCTAAAAACAATGATAACATTTAACATCAACTTTAGTTCAACAACAATAAATATTATCTAAAAAGTATTAAATTTAGTATTTACATAATCAAATAAGTAGCCAGGTGCATAATGTGATATTTTCCCAATAACACGACTAGATGGTTTGGTATTATCTTTGCAGAGACGTTTCATTACAGATCTAGCTTTTTTCTGTACATCAACTTTTTTTGTTAATAATTTTGGATGATATTTATGTGTATCATTTTTCCAACTATTATAAAGCGCATACCTATTTTAAATAAATAAATAAATAAAAATACATACATATACCAAATACTATAACTAATAATTATTAATTTAAAAAAAGTACAATTTCAAATTAATTTTACAAATTGCTAGTACCTGCAGTGGTAAGGATAAAGTTGCAATAAAGTCCACAAATGCTCTGAAATGCTACTACCTTCTGCTAAAGAAAGAGTAGGCAATAAGACACGATCCAATAAAGACAAAGTGTCAAAATAAAAACCGGTTTCAGATGGAATATAATCTTTATTTTTTATTCCTTCCTAAATTATAGTTAAATAAAATTTAATATATTTACCTGTTTTAAATCTTTATTAATATTTTAATAATAATTATAAAATTTATAAACACTTACATTAGTTAATGCTTCTCTAACAATTCTAACAATTTTAAACATAAGAACAGGATCACGGTGTAGTCCAGGACCTAATGTTATTAGCATAGGTAAAACTACATCATGAAATTCTTCTAGTGTATTAACTTGGTTAAGAGAACGTGAATTTAGTTGAATATCAGTTGAATATTTTACAGCTTTTGAATGAAGATTAAAAACCCTAAAATATATTAAACGACAGTTAACAACAAGTAAATTGTATATAAAATAATAACACTTACTGATTATAAACAGGTTTAATGACTTGATTTATAAGAGAGCAAAGTGCATCACCAATAGGAGGATACTCTACAGCATAATATTCTGGAAATCTTTTAATTAATACTTGAGCAGTATTCCAATCCCCAATTTCTAACATAGCTTCACACAAACAAAATTTTTGATTTTCTTCAGGCTAAAATTGTAAAACTAAAATATATAACACACAGATAATAATTTAAAAAAATTGAAACATACTTTAGGCTGAATATTATCATCAACAGTTTCAGATTCTGGTGCTTTTGTTACAATCATACTAGAAGCTTTCCTCAAATAATCTTGTCCATTTTTTATATCATTTTCCCAATTGGTTTTAATATCTTTATCATCTGGAGTTAACTAAAAAAAAAAAAAAAATTAGTGACATACAACTAAAACATATTATAATATAACCATAGTTCAATTTACCCAAGGATAAATGTTATCCAGTCCAATTAAATTGAATTGTATCAAAAAAGCAATCAATCTGTAAGATGAGCGAGTTAAATTATTCACTTGTCGTAATTTAAATGCCAATACTTCAGTAAGTCTTTGTGAATCAGGCATATAATCACGTAGTAATGGAATAAAAAAATGTTCGGCTTTATTATCTGTATGGTGTTCAAATGAATCTAAAATGATATCTAACACACGATTCGGATCCAAGTTGAAACAACCAATTAATGATTTAATAATTTCAATCATGACTTTAGGATCCATATTATCAGAATTTAATTCTGTAATTAGTTTAGAGTAGCCTTCAGATTCTTCACGAAATAAATTATATTTTCGCTGTTTATAGCTAAAAATTAAAAGTAGTAAATGAGTTTATAGATACTAGACAGATTTAATTAGAAAAAATAACAACTTACAAAAGTTTAGTTTTGATTTTAATAAATTTTGTAGAAAAAATATTATTTAATAACTTAATGTCTTTTAATGAGTCAATTTCTAACCGTTCCTTAAGTAATTTGTCAGTCAATAACTAAAAAAAAGAAAAATGTTTTATTGAATTAGTTATTAAAAATTAATTAAAAATTGGTATTAACCTTTTGTGATTCCTTGACAAAACTTCCAAAATGTTCTCTTTCTGGTCCTCCATTATCTGAAAGGGCTGTTTCAGTATCTAAGTAATTAAAGACATCCATTACTACAGAAGCTATTTCTGCATTGGAACACTGAAAAATGTAATGCAAATTATCAATAACAAATTCAATTCATACAAAATATTCTTAAATATAATATTACCAAGCTAAAATTTATAAATAAAATATATAAATGCATTGACAAAATTGAATTATGACAGACAAATACATATAATTAATGATTAATTTTGGAGGGAGAATAAAAGAAAATTTTATATAAGTTAAACAAATGTTATACTTACTAAATCACTTAAAATAGATAAACCTAAATTTGTTTTAATTTTTCCTTTAATACATGCTATTAATAATGAAAGAATAGCTTTGGCCAAATCTGAAAATAATAGATTACAACATTAATAATAAAAAAATGAATGAGTTTAAAATTATATTAACATGTAATCTGCACCTAAACAGATTATTAAACAGAAAACCCGGATGTTAATATTTATTTTGAATAATATAATACAAAAGTAAATTTGAATATAAAACTAAATTTAAAATACTTTGTTTATAAACATACCAGTAGGATTGCCATTAGAGGTAAATGTTAATGAAAATTCTGATTTAGAATTTTTAATAAATTCATGACATTTTGACAAACTAAAACAGAGTAAAAATTAAAATAAAATCAATTTCGAAACTACTAATTTTTATAAACATAAAAAAAATTACATACAATTCAGTTTTTTCGGTTATACCCCAACCTTCAAACTTGTCCATCTTTATGTGTTTAAATTTAAATTTTGAACAAAACGAAGTATCTAGAACGGAAACATTTCAATATTCACCATTTAAATTAAAATATTAAGTATAAATTATCGAAATGAATTAAAATTCAAAACGTATAAGAAATAATAAAAAATTACAATTTTATCATTTATAGTAAAATAAAGATAAAACAATGAAGTGCAAAGAAAACAAACCTTGTGCTAATAATCGTGGCGGAAAAAAACAAAACAGTGGTTTTTACTTTAAAACACACGCGGTTGATAATCAATTCAAAGAGGTTGTAATTTAAAGTGATTTTTAAGTACGATGTATAAAAAAGATAATAGTATCTTATAACTTTAATAGTTTGTATTTTTAAATTAATTTTACGGTCAAAAGCGTCAAGACACAGTACTATAGTCAAAGTGGATAAAATTATTAAAATTTATCTTAAATCTATCAACAGCCGAAGTTACTGTTTTTTTTTTATTTTTATGTAGTAAGCCACGCACCTATATAGCATAAATATATTTATTTTTTTTTATCAATGTTGACGCTATATCAATATCAAAATTGTTGATTTATTCGTTGTGAGCTTAAAGTTGTCTCAATTAATTAATTTTAATTTTATCAAAACTCTGATAAATTTTATATTGAAAATAAATGTGCACAAGTGTTATTCCTTGTGGTATGTTTTATCGCCCTATCTCAATTTTATTTGTTAATGGTTTACCTTTTTTTGTGAATTTCGTGATACCAATGTGATTAAATGTATAAAAAATGTTATATTATTATGCATTAATTATTGTTAATTTTTCTATATAAAATGTATTACAAAATACAAAGAGAATGTACTAATTTATATTGTCTTAAATATTATATTATGATATCGTTACCAAGTAATCAAAGTACAATTATTTAAAAAAAAAAAAATATTTCCCCATAGCTAGGGTTGCCAGATTTTAAAATCACCAAACCGGGACATCAATCGTACTCGCATGTATTGTCTCCGTCTTACACACGTACTACATAATACATTTTCATTCGCCATTTTCAATAGTGTACTTTTAGTTTTGATATTAAAATGAATTGACCTATTATCAAATGTTTATAGAAGAACATTATCTGTGTTTTCTCGTTGGTTTTTTACGGTAGGTATTTTATTTTTTAAGTGAGTTATAAGTATGAAACATATAAATACATAAAAAATGATCATAATTCATTTAAAAATTAAAATATCGTGAAAAAACTAACGAGGGAACACAGATAATATTCTTGCCTAAAAGTTTGATTCACTCTAATATCAAAACTAAAAGTACACTATTGAAACTGATGAACAAAAATTGACCATGTCGTACGTGCGTAAGACGGAAACAACACAAGGGGTTGCGACGTCCTCTTAAAACCGGGACAAAATTAATGACCTGCCGGGACACCGGGACGAACGGCAAGCCTACCCATAACTGATCATTTGGAACCGCCCAAGAAAGATTATCATCATTCTATATTACTTACATCTGCAATACGCTCTTCTCATTGACAAAAAGTTTACTTTTTTTGTATTCCAACTAGTAGTTTATATAAAAGTAGTATTTGAATTCCAGTTGAGTAGTAATAACTACTCAATGCGACAATGCCCCAATGTAACAATAGTGTAATCCAACGAATAATAATTATTGTAAAATATTCTTCAAGAAATTCGCTATTTGCGCATTGTCTGTAGAAGTGGTGATTGAAATAAAGGTACTTAGAACCTCTTGAAAGAATTATACTACATAAAATGAGTATTATGACTATATTATAGTGATATTACTGATATTGGACTAAATTTAATCCGTCGGAAATTCAGTATTTTATATTTTGAATAATCATATTAAATATTAAAAAACCCATTTATTTTTACATAATATACACTATGTTTAAATGTACCTATTTTCAAATATATTGTATTAATTATTTGTACATCAATGGAAATGTTTTTTCCCTTCTCATTATTTAGATTGTAAGTTATAAATTATAATTTTTAAACAAATCGTACATTACATAATTCTAACGTTCATCAATAACGAGAGGAAAAAGAATTTCCAAATTATTGTTTATAATACAGCTGTATACATCATTACATCAGTGTAATAATAACCTACATTTTAGTGAAAAAAACGATGTCGTTTTTTTTATACTTTAATTCAACATTAGACACATTTTTATTACCTATTATATATGAATACAACTTAAATAACCCTCATCAATTTTGTATAATTTTTTTTTTCATACAAGTTACAGTTAATGGTTGTCATTTGTTTTTAAACATTATTCATAATCTTCTATTATGCAATGCATAAATCATTAAATCAATACTAAGAACCTGTAGTATATATATATATATTTTACGAAAAAGTTTAAAAAAACCATAATCAAACAAAAATAATTTTTCATAATATAATGTTAAACATATACTCCCATCTGTCCGAAATTATGGTTAATTAAATCAAGCAATCTCTAAGTCTGTATAACTTATACAATTTTCGTTGGAAAATGTGTGCGTAGATATTTATTATTATTATGTTCTTTGCGATTTTGTTTATATTGTTTATAGGTACTAATTATTAATCAATAACATTTTAAAGTAACTATTTTTAGTAGTTTAACATACCTAATCAAAAATAAAATTATAGTTTTAATTTTAAATTGCAATCCTCCAAACACAGTTTCATACAGTTTCATTTTTAATGTTCAATCAATTGCATTGCCCTACTAGAAAATTATTCAAACAAAATATAATTTTTTGAAAAATTTTTAAAAAGTGCTAACTACAATAGGTTATTATTTATAAATAAAGACATTGTATCTATTTATTTCCAATATTTGACAAAAAAAATAAATAATTTCTCCCTTTGTAGACACGATATATTGTTTTAGCCCGTTTAACAACTTACGTTTTATCAAAACAAACTTTGATCCTTCTTGATCCACTTCTAATTTATCAATTTGAAATAAACAAATTTTAGATTTTGGAACAAGGATCCTTAATTTAAGAAAGTATTGGAAGAATTGGCTAGTAAAATTAGTGTTATTAATAGACAGTGGAACAAATACGTCATATTTTCGGTTTTAATCCAATTTGATAATATACAACACACTTATCAGACTAAGATAAGGTTAGGTTAATTATCAATGGTTAAATACTTGATCTTGAGTAATAATACTGAAAATTTTTCTTTTTCTCTGCAATTTTATGTCACAGTATATTATATTTTAGTTAAGTAGTATTACTCATCAAATAAAATCATAGTATATAGTATTTTGTATTATAAATGTGTTTAAAGTCTAAGGTATCTGCTAATATTATTTTATATTTAATTTTTGTACTCTTAATAGCCTACATTTTTTTTGTATTGTTTACTTAGGACAATGAACAATGTCGATTCAGTTGGTCCTCCAGATCCAGTATCGAATCTGAGACCAATTAAATATCATATACCAAAACACGAGGCTCTAGTCGAACGCAAATTGCGGCTTAAGCGAATTGAAGTAGCAAAATGGAATCATGAATTTTGGACTAACCATAATCTGAGATTTATAAAAGAAAGGGAAGCATATAAAAAATGTTTATCCGACAAGGGCATTTCAACAGCCACGGCCGATCAAATGTCTGAATTTTATAAAGATTTTTTAGACAGAAATTGGAAAACACATATGACTTATAACTTTGAATGGTATAAAAAAAATATTTCAATTGTACGTTTAATGATGAATAGAAATATATTCAAAGCAATTCAGTGGATTAAGATGTTTAAATTTTAATTATATATTAGAATGCGTTTTATAAAATCATTTGTAAGTCAAGTACCTACTTAAGTTTGTCTAATAAATTATTTTACTTATTCAATAACTGTATTTATACATTTGTTATTATAGGGCATAAACCGCTATTCTACTTTCATTCTTCATATTCTTTTTGTGTTATTATTGTATAACATTTACCTTTCACTTACAATACTTAAAGCAAGTTCCTTATCAAAAGATTGTGGTGATGAGAAATCAAACACTTCTTATTTTCATCTTACACTGTCTAATGGCCGATGGGATAGTAGACGTATGGTTAAGACATTTGACAATGTGATAATAGCAGAACAAAAACCAAGCGGAATGGTTTGTTTAGCTACGCAATGTTCAGTAGATAGATTGTATTCTATTGTAGAACTAGCAAAAAATTGGAATGGATCAATATCGATTGCAATTTATGTAGCTGGTGAAGAATTATATTATGTACAAGATTATGTAAGATTTTTACGACGATGTTATCGATCAATTCGTCAAACAGTTACTTTTCATCTTGCCCTACCTGCAAATCAATTTCCTCAATCTGTTCAGTCAGGTTTTACAACAGATCAGTTACCATGTCACCAGGATCCAATGACTGTATTATCAAATTTAATGAAGCTATTACCAGAAACTCTTAAACGATGGAGAATTCGCATGCCTTACCCTCAAAATCATATGAGAAATCTAGCTCGCTTAAATTGTCAAACTCATTATGCGTTTGTTACAGATATTGATATTATTCCTAGTATTGATTCAGCAATTTTACTTAACACATTTTTGTCAGAAAGACCAAAATGTTTAAAATGTGTATATGTTTTACCTACATATGAGGTTCATAAAACAGCAATCCCGCCAAAAAATATTACAGAGTTAATAAAATTAAAATCTACTGGGCTTGCAAGATATTTCCACATGGAAGTCTTTAAATTAAACCAAATGCCAACCAACTTTTTGATGTATGTATTTAATATATATTTAGCTTACCTAACCATAGTAAATAATTTATTCATTATAATGTTCAGTTCTCAATCCCGTAGTAACCTATAATATATTTGTATACTTGATATTTTATTTATATACTTAAATTTAGTATTTATTAACAAAATAAATAAAGTTTACTAATTCTTTATACTCATCTTTAACTACTGTAGAACTTCTTTGTGGTTTATGAAATCATGGTTCAATTTGCCTTACCTAATTATTTTATTTTTAGGTTTGAAAAAAGTTCAAAAAAATATAATGGTATACACATAAGTCATAAAGTACCCAAGTATCAATTATATTATGAACCATTTTATGTATCATTAAACAACGTTCCAAGTTATGACGAACGGTTCATTGGATACGGTTACACACGGAACTCACAGGTTAACTTTTAAAAACATACATTTTTATATTTACTAATGCTGTGCTTATTTATTTTCAGGTGTACGAGATGTTTGCAGCTAAATATCAATTTGAAGTACTTGCTAATATTTTTACCTTTCAGCATAATTTTGCAACACAGAAAAAGAAATCAAACTATCGAGAAATTCAGTATGCAGAAAATTTAGCATTATTCACAAAATTTAAAAAAGAAATAGCTGCACGATATTTACTAAGCCATTATTTATGAATCAAAAAATTATTTTGTTATATTTTTCTAATTTTACTCGCAATATGTTTGGCATTTGTATGAATTTGTTATTTGAAATTTAATAAGTACGTAATGTGCTGATCAAAGATAATTTAAATTCAGATAAAAATATGTTATATTTCAACATTTTTAATTAATGTTTTTCTAAATAGTATTAAAAAATATTTATTATTTATTGCACATTTAGAATTTTAAACAAATAAATAATACAATGTTTATGTAAATAATATAAGATTTATATATTATAATATCAATTTTTGGAGACCGATAACAATACTAAATCCATTAGTATCATTTTTATCTGGTATTGCACAAACACTTTTAATATATGTAACAAAAAATGAAAATAAATAAATCCTTAAATAAAAAAAATATGCAATTATTAAGTGTGCATTGTTGTGTATAAAACAGTAAATTTTAAAATAAAAACTATTAAAATGTATACAGCATTTTTATTATTTGAAAAAATCGTATAAAACTCAGGTAACGTCTAAGTATTTATGTACAACATTCACGCAACTGGTTTGCAACTATTGTTTATAATTTTATAAATAATATAATAAAAATAATAATAATTAAAAAATCTAGGAAAACAATAATTGTTCGCTTAAAAGTTACACTATTAAATGCATACTGATATACTTATTTAATATAAATATTGTTTTTGTATTTTTTTTTTGTTTTTTTCAAACTTAATACTAAATTCACTCTAAAACAAATCTTTTATTTACACAATATTTACAAAAGATCATTTTTTAATGAGTAAAGAAAACTTTTTTAAAATAATTTTTATGTAACATAAGTTTAAGTAGAACATAATTAGTCCGAATAAACTTGTCACTTTAAGTACTGTTTATTTTTGTTATATTGGAAGACAGTATGTCGATAGTCAATTGATGGAAAATTAAAAAAAACTATTTTGTATGTACAAACAGTTAATACACTATTGGTATTAAACTAAAGTTTTAGATACACCACAATTATGATTAATATGTACAAAAATTACAATGTCAACAAAATTAATCTTCTGTGTGTAGTCAGCTAGAATGACACAAATCAAATAGAAGCTGGGAGATCGTTCTTGACGATTCAACATTACTCAGTGCTATATTTGACAAATGCGCTTCATATCGTTTTAAATGCCTAGAAATAACAAAGCATAAATTAGATGTCATAAAAATGTATTAAGTAAATTGAATTTCATTTTTATACAAACCATCTTCCAGTTGAAGAATAAATGACTAGGTTCCTTAAAATAAGTGCTGATGTTAGACGTATGCTCTTGGTTACAGGACCTTCATTATCATCCTACATAAAACATACATTTCATAAATGATATTATTATCATCATAGACTATAATATACAACTAAATAAAGAAGCTGAATAAAATTTATAACTACATTTAGCTGTGATAAAAAATAAATTAAACAAAAATTATTTATGGTTTAATATTTAGTTACTGTTAAAATATTTTCTTAAATTTAAGATTAAATATCTTAGTTAATACTTTCTAAATATTTTTAAATATAATTTGAAAAATTATATATGATCAGTTATTTATTTATTTTTTTTTTTGTAAAAATATAAATCATAAACATTACAATTTAAAGAGTTTATTTTTAAAATTTAACTAGTTATTACATTTTGAAATGTTTGAAATATTGAACTAAAAATACTTTATTTTTAGTTTAGACTTTTAGAGTAACGCGCCAATAATTAGCCTAAATTTAAATATATAAATTAATGATTCTAAAATGATTCATAATAAATGTATAACCAATTGACATTTATAAGCTACTTAGTTTTAATAACATAAAAATAATAATAATTTTTAAAGCTAAACTGTAGTAATGTATAAATAGAAAGAAAATTGATCTATATATTAGGTATATTTATTAATATAATATTTTGTTTTTACCCTTACATTTTAATATTAATTTTTATTAACATATATTATTCATTATTGTAAATTATGAGTATTGAATAACATGATAATAAATATATTATATATGTTACAAGCAATCATTTGGGCAAAACCGCCAAAACCATATACTGACTTTTATCGTAAGGACAAAACCGTAGAGTTTTAAATACGTTCGCTAATATTATAAACAAATTTAATAATTATAAAATAAGTATTATTGTACAAATATAATTAAATAAACTTAATTAATATATTTAAACCTCACTTGAGTCAAACTGTAGCGTTTTAAATTGTGTGTAGTTCTAATATGTGTAGCAACAAATAAACAAAAATATTATTTTTTTATTATTATATTCAATTATATCTGTACAATATTTTTTATTAATTATTTATTTTAACATTATAGAGAACCTAATATTATTATATGTTTATTTTTATACGAGTACTTAATATCATTATATTTTTATTATTATTTAAGTGTATTTAATTATATCTGTACAATATTTTATGATTATTATTTTTTTGTATTTAATATTAGTGGTTATTTAAAACGCTACAGTTTGACTCAAGTGAGGTTTAAATATATTAATTTTATATATTTGTACAATAATACTTATTTTATAATTATTAAATTTGTTTATAATATTAGTGAACGTATTTAAAACTCTACGGTTTTGTCCTTACGATGAAAGTCAGTATATGGTTTTGGCGGTTTTGCCCAAATGATGTTGGTCATACCTAGGTTTGCCCGGTCAAAAGCCGAAATATGACATTTTGCCCAAGGATTGTGGGCAATTCGCGTTTTGCCCGTAACATATACATAATACCAATACAAATCAATGTATTAATATATTATTTTGTACACAATGATACATAAAATTAATAAGAATTTCTATTTCGCAAACATATCTAAAGTGCTAGTATAATTAAAGTGCTTAATATATAATATAGTGTAATAATATGTTTTTAAAGCTGTTTTAAACTAAATTTCATCCAACAAAAATAATCATATATAAAATAGCATTAATTAACCTATAAGTGGCTAGAATGTTATTCATATATTGCTCTGCAATAATGTTATATTAACAATTCATGAGGAAATTATTGAAGTTATCATTAATACAATTTACAAGCATTGTAAAGGTTGATTATTAAAATATATAAAATCAAAATACTATATGAAATAACTAATTTAAAGAACAATTACAAAAATTTTAACTTTTCTATGTAGTAAGCTTTAATAATAGAAAGAATTTATATAATATATATTAAATTAATGATTCCTGAGTTAGAACATTATTTGTATTTTCTCATAGTTTAATTATTATTCAAGTTATGAAAAACCAATATTTATGAACCATGATGCACGACATTTATTTTAATACCTATTCACCCATAATTCCTTAGTACAATATATTATAATAGATATATATCAACTAAGTGTTATATAACCTCTTTCACTACACAACTGTCAAGTACCTATATAAGATCTAACAATTTAAAACTTTCATAACTTGTTTAAAAAAATAATAATAATGTTAATTTATAATATTAATTCAATTCAATGATTAAGCTTACTACACAAAATTAAAACTGATGAATACATATTTGCTAAATTGTAACATTAAAAGGTAGAGATAAAACATGTAGAAATAGTGTTCTTTTAAAATAGTTCAAATATTAAATTCAGTTCCAATATTTTGTTTTTATGTAATATATAATATTATCTATAGTATTTTTTTCACATTAAATTAAATTTTAATGTTACAAAATAATATTATATCTAATAATGCTTATTATTTAACACTCAAAAATAAAACCAACACCGTTTTTAAATTCAAGACTAAATTAAATCTTATTATTAGTTATAACTGCAATTAAATACCTATTTGTATTTTAAATCTAACAAATATTTATTTATTTTTTTTAAATAAATATATATTATAAAAATACATAAGCTGAAGTAATTGAAAAATATGAAATTTGATTTAATAATCAAATTGTTTAACTTGTCAAAAAAATTAAAAGAAACTAATTATTCAAAATATTGAAAAATATAGTCGAACTAAAGATTAAATTGATCTTTAACTAATAAAATAATATTATTAAATAAATAAAATTATTTGATAAACTTCAAGAATCAACTTTACAAGCACAGACGAAATCACTAGCAATAAATATAAACTCTCTTGAAACATGCATATGAATAAATTCTATAATAATTTACTTTAAATCAGTATTATACAACCAAAATTTTAAAAAGGCACACACTCAAACAGAATTTACCTGATCGACATTTCCAGCCGATTGATTATTGCCAGCCGCACTCACTAGTCTTTGCTATGTTTCAAGAATACATAAAATAAATTAATTTTCTGATTCTAGAATAATTCTATTTTATTTTTAACATAAAATGTAAGAAATTAAATTTGATATGTTTCTTAAAAATTTAAAATGCAAAACCTTTAGCATAGTTTAAATTTTTAATATAATTTAACTAATCCTCATACAGAGATAATAGTATAAAATACTTAATAATATAGTTAAAATTTGAAAATCTTACCTGTAGTTCTTTGGGATTAACAAATTCTAATGCGTGCCTTTTAATAGCATTAAAAGCAGCATTAGGTGCATAACCAGGATGAGGTGTTGGTGGTGCTGGAGCTGGAATTTCACTACGCCCACTTTGAGACAACTGTCTTCTTCGAACTGCCATCATTCTCAATACCTTTAGAAAAATAATTAACCATATAATATTTTAAATTGTAATAAATATTTTTTAAAACTTACATCAGGATTACAGTGCCTATCAAATAAATGAGTCATCAATGAAAATCGCTTGCGTTTCATAGCATCACATCGTTCCCATAAACATTGCATTTCTTGTATACCATTAGAAGGACAATGAGACTCGCATGCATGCATGTAAACCTCATTGGCAGATTTAAAATTACGCATACACCCTCTCCACTCACATAAAAACTGTCCTTGATGATTGGTAGTGGTATGAACCTCTCCAGTTACCTTTACTGGGGTTGTAGTGCGTATCCTAGTTTGAACGGACGGTGTAGGCATAGAGGCAGATACAATATGAGGTACAGTCTTTATGACCTTAATTTGCTGTTTATTTGCGTTAGAAGTGACAGGCGTTACAGGTCTAGTCACCATAGTTGTGGTTTGCTTTATAGTTGGTGTTGTTGGAATTCGTTGTACAATTACTTTAGATTGGTTCGATGGTGAAGAAGTTTGAACAAAATTAGTTTGACTTAAAGTCATAGTATTGGATGATTGATTATTACTTCCAGTAGGCTGTTGAAGAATTATAATTGTTTTGGCTCCTGAACCTTGTGGTGTAGTTTGGGCTACAAGAACAGTTTGAGCTTGACCTTGTACTAAAGCAGATTGAGGTTGTGCCAATACATATTGTGGCCCACCGGTGCTACCTTGATGAACCATTGTTACAATACCTCTTTGATTATTTGATGGCCATTGAGTGTTTGAAGACGATACAATGATTTGCCCAGGGGTTTGGAAAATTTGCTGAGTTGTGGGTTGAGTATTAACTTGAATTTGCTGTTGAGGAGCAGTTGTTTTTGGCAGTTCATCATCTAAACCATCAATATCTTCTAGAACATCAGCTGCTAAAGCAGCATAAAGATTGGCAGCAGTTGAAGAAGCTTTCATATTACTTTCATCAACCTCCATGTTTTCTTCATCATTACTACTGCTGTTACCATTGAGATGTGGTTTCTTAGGTGCTTGATCACAAGGAATGTCCTTATCAGCTGACCGTTTTCCTCCAACAATCACTTTAACTAATTGTTGTCCACCAACCTTTTCTTCTCCTGTTTCCTGTTTAATTTTAATACAAGTAGCTGTAGATTTATCTTTTGCTTCTACGCATGCACCATTTAATTCCAATCCATTATCCCCAACTTGTATTGATCCAAATAAAAATGGTGCATCTTTTTTCTCAATTTCTTTATCTAATAGCCCAGATAACATTACACTCTTCGAGGCTATGTCATTTACTTCTGATACCTCTGGAGTTCCATTTAAAAGAGATTCCTTTTTTGGCTCCAATAAAATCGTTTCACTTTGATCTATCAGAAAAAAAAATTAAATTTATAGAATATAAGTTAAATTGCAATAAAAAAATAAAAATTAATTAAGCAATATACCTTTATCATTAAGTTTATTCAAGTTATTGGCCAACATTTTATTACTAGAAGCAATTGTTGTAATTACAGACTGTTGTTGTTCTGATTTAGACACCGTTACACTTGTATCGTTTTTACATACCTCCTGTAATAATTAAGAATTATTATTATTTATAATTCATAAGACTAATTAATAGCCAATCACTTACATCTGAAGTAGTAGTTCTGATACCATTGATCCTGGCAGTTTGCTTAGGTACTATTGATGATGCTGAAGCAAATGTAGTAGTAGTAGAACTATTTTGCTGTTGTAATATTTTCTGTTGTTGCTGACGTTGGGCCACCTATTTGCAAAATTAAATAACACTCAATTGTAATAATAAAATACTATTAAAATATGATTGAAATTCAAAAAGCCAATTGGTTAAATTTAATTTTGATTCATAATGGAAGAGATTTTTATTTAAAAATAGGAATTTTAAAAAAGGATAAATATTTTGAAATAGATAATAAAAAAAAAATATAAAAACATTAAAATGAAGTTATACTTGATACCTGTTGATTAATTTTAATCAAAAATGTCAAATAAATTTAAACATAATAAAATGGTAGATAGCCAATTATAAAATAGTTTATTATTTATGAAATTAAAGATTTGTTAGTAATAAAAAATGATAACATACAAAAACTACTAGAACTCGAAAAATTATTTTATTTAAATGTAAGAATTGTTATTGTTAAATACTAAATAATAACATCAAAGAAAAAAAAGCTTGATTGTATCTGTTAGTGAACAAATATTAAATTTAATTAATTATATATTATTATTCATCTACTTTTTAAACACATTTAGCTGTAAGAAAAAATATTAGTGGCACATCATTAATTTAACCATGCTAACAAACCTTATTTCCACCTTCAGTTCACAGAATGAAATTATTTGAATAAACAACTATATTCAACATTTATAATAACTAAAAAAAGTTAAATAATCCAAGAAATCCAAGAAAATTAAAATGTCCCCGTAATGGTTTATGGTATTAAATTTACAAGAATTAATTAAATAATAATACTTTTATTACTTAATGTTTTTATTTGTTAACTTTAAATACAACTTACCTCAGTAATTACTGATGAATTACAATTTTGAGAAGAAGCATATAACGTGCATGACTCATTATTACTAAGTTTAATGGTCGCAGAAGGCACATTCAATTTTGGTTCGCATACCTTGCTAGCTAATAATGTTTTAATTAAAGATGTATTGCTATTAGATAATAATGTTCCTTCAGATTGAGATACAGTAGCAGATGCAACTGTAGTGATGACAGATGTTTCATTTGTAGTATTTGTGGATGATACAGGATTTTGTATAGTCTAAAAATATAATAATAAAATAATATAAACTAAAGTAACCAACATTTTCTTTTCTTTAGACATTAAAATTTGGTTCACCTAAGTTAAAATTAAATAATATTTGTTTAAAATTATTTTAAATATCGTGAATCACTAATAATAATTTCAACTATTAACTAATCATTTTAAATTGTATCAAATTTTTCTCATGTATACAAAGCTAAATTTATATTTAAAAAAGAAAAATAATATGATCATTAATTATTGATAAATATTAAAGATATCTAATATATATTTTATACAATTATTTTTTATTAATAACTATAAATAAAATGTAATGATTACCTTTCCTAAGATTTCACGTTTAATTAAAGGAGAATTCTGTTGGACATTAGTAGTTGGTGCACTGAGTTGTGCTTTAAGGATAGGTGAGGTAGGAATGGACGATGGTGTTACAGATGTAGATTGTGTCACAACCATTGGTGTGTTGATTGGGAATGACAATGGTTTTGATCGAACCTGAATTCCTTCGTAAGCAATGATTTGAGTAGGCGGGTCCATGGCTATTCCACCCTGGCTTTGTGCAAGCTTTACACTTTTTGGTCCAACACCAGGTCCAAACACAGCTCTAAAATAAAATTTTAAATAATTTTTTATATTAATAAATATAAAGTAGTCATAACTTACTTGACACAACGCGGAAAATGAAGTGGAGCAATAACTCCTCTTCTTCCAGCTCTAGCACAAGCAGTCATGTACAATTTATATAATTCAGCCTGATCAATTCCTCGTCCAGGAGTAGGGCACACTTCAAGCACAGCACGGATCCAGTTTAATGCAAATTGTTCATTCTCTTGTTGGATCATATTGGCTGGTTGAGGAACAGTAGAAGTTTGGTTTGTAGACACCACAGCAGAATTGGTTGTAACAGTCATAGTAACTAAATAACAAACAATGGTTTAAATGCAATAATTAAAAATAAAATAAAATAATATTATATACCTGGAACCATAATTTTAGGGCTAGCAACTGATTGCACGGGAGATGGTGGTGGTCCAGTTGGTGTAACAGATGTAAAAGTATTTAAAGTTGTAGACATAACAGGTACTGCACTTGGAGCATTAGGTAAAATAACGGGGTTAGCAACTGCTGGTGTGGGTAATGGAAGTACATTCTGAGAGGTAAAAGTTGAAATGAGATGTTGGGATGCATTAGAAGGTGGAGGAACACTAGGGGCTGCCATCATATGAGTCTTTGGTGCTGATTCTGCAGAAAATGTTGTCGTTGAAGGGGTTGTAACAGTCTCAATAACTCTCATCAATATACATGCTTTGGGACCATATGTCTGTGCCTATAATATGTATACCAAATAATGTATAAATGTATGTTTTAATAGATGTACATTAAATTATAAAATTTACCTCAACAGTAATTAAAGACACCAGAGTATCAATAACCCCATGTACATGAACAATTGCATTACAAGCACGTTCGCCAAGTGAGCTCAATGAGTAAAGACATTCCAATGTTTGTATCAATAACATAATATCATGCAAAGATAACATGTTACAAATTTTATCGTATACCTAAAAAACACAATATGTATGTTTAATATATTTTTGTTTTGATTAACTTTGTATTTTGTTAATACCTTTTGATTAATATTTTTTAATAAAAATTCTTCATTTGATTCTTTAGAGCCCATTCTATTTAAAGCCTCAACCGCACTTAATATGATAGAACGGTCATTGGATTCAGTAATATTTTTACAGACAATATTTAAAGTAGCATGCTGTAATGAACCGACATCAAGAGGTACTACAGGACCAATATTACCCAACATCTCAAAACCAATTTGATGTAAACAATTCCATCTCGTTGCACAGCATAACAAAACAAATCTTAAAAATGTTAAATCTTGACCCATAACTTTCATATTTTCTTCAAAAAATGTCAAATTTCTGAGTATTAATGCCACTTGGTATACTCGTTGACCATATGGGTCATCTGTACCAAGGGGTCTTTTGAGTCCAAACAATTCATCATCAGATGGATCAAAATTTAATTTTACTTTATTATTTCTAAAATCATCATCATCATCACTACAAGAACTTGACTCATCATCTTTTCGTGGTATAGTTTTAGGGGTTCGAGCAGAAAATCGACTTTCGTCTGTCAAGTACATTAGTTCTTGTTCATCAAGAACTTCCTTCCAAAATGATTTTATTGACCATTTTCGTACTTTTCGATAATAATCATCCCAATACTTGCGTGAAGCAGCTATAAAACATTGAAAATATTATAAGTATTTAGTAAATTTATTTTAACTATATTTTTATACACTGATCTTACAATGAGTAAATACACCAGCATGAGCCAATAGATGATGAAGAATTTGAGGGCATTTTGATAACTTAATTGCGTGCTTGTTTTCATTAGATAACAGTATGCAAACATTAATTGCTAGGTCTTGCTCATTAGGTAAAGGTGATAGCAATGATAAAGACAGTTTTTCATAATCACTTGCTTTGTAGAGATTGGTTGATAAACCATGAAATGCTCTTACAGGTTCTAAAAAGAAATTATTAATATTAGGAATTTATCTTTATTAATTAATATATATATATACCATTAACAGCATGCTGATGATGATTATAAACTAAAGGAACAGAATGTAATGCTCTAGCAGACCATTTTTTATGTCTACTATCTTCATCATCATCACCAGCAATTGATCCAGTTTCTCCCAAAAAGTTAATTTTTTCATAACGATCTAAATACCTGTTAATACAATTTAAAATAACTATACTTTCAAGTTTGCATAAATTGTACAAACATACTTATTATTAATTTATTTAACAGAATGTTTAATAATAATTTCTATTTTTACTTAATTTCTACTTTACCTTAAGTAAATTTGTTTTAATGCAACTTCAGCATTAATACAAGATGACAGCAGATCAAAATTTTCCAAAAGATTTTTCCAGTCATTTCTTTGGTTAACCTAATAAAACAACAAATTATCAATTTTTTTTTTAATGAAATATTATAATACCAATAATAAAACTAAAAGTAAACATTTAAAAAAACAAGTGTCATTATAAAATGTAATAGATGTTGAATTTTTTTTTAGTACATTATGAACTCGATTATTTTTCTTAAAACCAGGGATGTATTTGAGAAGATGAGAGTATTCAATAAAAGATATACATAGAACAAATTAGTTTTACCACTCATGTTCTCATGTACATGGGTAAAATATGCTATTGCAATATACATATAAGAGTACAACACATTGATGTGATGCTGATAAATTACACTTAATAATCAAAAATAAATAAACAATAATACAGTTAAAAAAATGCTAAAAAATAAAATATTATCTAAACGAAAAACGTACTGTTATCGACCTTTAAACGACGTTTTATAGAGTAAATTAAATCGAAAGTCGCTACTTACAATCTTATTGACACGAAGATAATGTGCGGCAGTCT
Source organism: Melanaphis sacchari (assembly GCF_002803265.2). Classification (NCBI taxonomy): domain Eukaryota; kingdom Metazoa; phylum Arthropoda; class Insecta; order Hemiptera; family Aphididae; genus Melanaphis; species Melanaphis sacchari. The sequence goes on along the minus strand of NW_020270366.1, from coordinate 701,722 downwards.
ACATACATAGATACTAACATAAACAAAATTTGAATAACATAACTAACAGCTTTTGGTACGTTCTTCACTAGTCATAGTGGCATTGAAACCCCCCCTAAGGACCGCGTCGTAACACCGATCGACGGAAACTCGGAATCCTGGCCCGGGCGTGTTATAATATAAATAATAAAAAAAAAAAAACCCGGGAAATCGGGAAAAACGATAAGATAATGTGCGCGGGCGAGAGAGGCGCGCACACGCTGGTCAGAAGTGCCCCCCTCCATGTTACGGGTGCATGTACCTAGAAATGTATAGAGTAATGTCGTCGGCATGTTGTGCGATTCGCGGAGATGCTTAACGACGACGCCAACGATGACTACTACACTATGATGACGGAACCACGTGGCGTCTGCCGGGGGTATCCCTCCAGCTGATCGGGTAACGGTGACGTCACACACAAACACACACACACACACACACGCACACAGTGGAGAGGCCAACACGACTCTACAACTACAACAGCCCCACCACCAGTGTTTTTATCAATGGCCCCTTGTGCGTCAAGATCAAGTGCATGTCCATGAAACCGTCCTCACGATGCACAACGAGGTGCGTTTTAGACAAGCCCTCCCCCACCCCTACGGAGTGCAAAACATATCGACGCGATTTGGTGCTGTTGCACCACTTGCCCCGAAATCACTACAATAATATGTATAACAAAATGAAATATTATAACATACTACTTATCATGCGAGTAACCGTGTTAAATATCGAACCGGTAAATGCACAACCGATGACTCTCGTAGTCTCATAGGATGACCCGATTTCTAATCAATCCATACCACAATACTTTGTTTACAAAACATTCATCATGATTTTTGTCGACGTCTAACTATTATTAAAAACCATTCACCTTTTGACGTATTTTTGGATCACAAAATGATAAAATACTATTTAAGTACATTCGTATAGTAGGCTAGTCAGTACGCGCGAATATCCTACACGTATAGTACATATCATAATTATAATATATAGGTAGTTGATGAGTTAAACATAACAGCTAATAAGTAATGGTATAAATAATAATAGTACCTAATAAACTTAATTTTAGAATTGTATGTATTAAATTGCACATTCAGTCATTCAAATATTAAATTAACAATATTATCAGTTTGTTCAAAATATATCAGTACAATAAACTTTATACAATAATTAAATAAGTAGATACATTAACACAAGAAATTTAATTTAATTTTTATTTATATAACTAAAGATGTTTATATAATTTGTTTAAAAAATTGCAAAATGAAGTTATATACTCGTAATACCAGATACGAGCTTAGCTCAGTTGGTATACATATCAGATTTTAATATTATTATTGTAATTATTCTAAATTATGCTGAATAAAAAAAAATATAAAAATATTATACTTTGTAAATATATTCAAATAATATTAACTGTAGATTATTTTTTACACGAATCTAAGAATACATTAAACAGATATTTTAGTTTAATTTTATGGACAGTCAATATTTCAATATTAAATAGGTTATTAATAATAAATTATTATAAATTATCATATAATCATACTTAAAAGCAAAACTAAAAAAAAAAAATTAAAATAAATATTAAAAAACATGTAATTTATGCTATAATGTTCTGATTAATATTTTTCTAATAATAATTTAAGTATAATACAAGTAAGCCTAATTATTCAATAAACGAATTACGTACATCGAAACAATATTGAATCTTGAATAAAATGTTAGATATATGTACCTATCTATATATGTATATATTAAATAAATTTATAAAGTGTAATGTAATGGTAAAAGAAATTAGGAGGTAGGTGATAGGAACATTCAAAAAGTCAAACAGTCCTTAATTAGTAATCTACCTAATTATAATGATTTTATACTTTTGAAAGGTAAACCTAATATAAGTTTAAGTTACAAAAAGTTCAGTTCATTTAAAATGTTATATTTAAAAAAATTGTATTATGGAAGGATTTACCTGAAAAGTAAGAAGCACGATTTATGCAGAAAAGACACTCTTTTATTATACCAAAATAATTAATTGCACAGTAAAGACTAAAATAAATTATCCACTCTCCTTTTATAGTCTATCCAAATACATGCATAGCGTTTAAGAACTACCGTGGAAAAATGTTGAAATAACATATTATATCGTATATATACAAAATCCATCGAAAAACTGTAATACCTACCCTTGTACACAGTAAACAAACAGTATAACCTGTCTATAAAGTATACGTCAACAATAAAAAAACGTATGCAATTGACGAGACTTAAGATATTACACCCGCATGTGTTGTCTGTCTTACAAGCATACCTATTATAACATAGCTAATATAAGTTCAATAGAACAGATAAGTTTTTAGCTTTAATATTAAAGTTAATGATATATTATAAAACTTAGAGATAAAAAACATTATCTGTTATTATTATACATGAATATGAGCATTTTTATATTTTAATGTTACACACGATTGTAACCTTGCTTAAAATTTGATTAAAGGTCAATTTATTTTAATATTAATGTAAATTGGTTCTAGTGGTTCTACTGAACGCAAATTTGCCATGTACATTTGAAAGAAGACAACACACGCGGGTGGCGTTTAGAAGATTTGGTGTTTTTTGGGAACTATTCCATCTTATTCAGTTTTAATTTAAATATCGATAAATAATAACAAACAATAGAAATTTGTTCGTAAATTATATTTATCATCAACAGTAACAAAATATTATTTAATATATTACATTCATGCACAGAAACTTTAATAAAATTATACTACTTTGAAATAATTATGAATTTTATTTTTAATTGCATAAATTGACATTAATTTCTTTGTACAGTTAATTCAGTTTGTATTATAATATTGAACCGTTAATGAATCGTAGTAATTCCATCGGAGAATAGTTACAGGGATATTTTAAACAGATTCTCTTAATATTGATATACATGTTACGTGGAAGATGACATTTAAAATAAATTCTATAAAAAATAAACAGTAATAACTATAGGCAATAGAATATAACCTAAGTAAACAGTATTTCAATAATGGGTAAAAGATAATTTTAATTTACTATAACTAGCACTCTTAATTATTAATTTTTAACTTACTCAAATGATATAGAACTATGTATTCATAATTCAAACAACTACCAATACTAAAATAAAAAATGGCGAACATTAAAAATTATCTCATTTCATTAACATTCAAATACGATTATTTTTTTCATAAAAGGAAGTTATGCAGTAAAAATGAATAATCAATTTAAAATCACACCAATGCTACTAACGCGCACTATCCACAAAACTCGTGAACTTATTCAAATTATACTTCTATAAAAATACTGTATCTATATTACATATTCTCTCAATCAATATGATTCGTAATGATTCGACTTCAAAAAGTAAAATGTATCTTTAAATTTTAATAATATTTGTAAATCGCAATCGAACGAAGAAAAAAGTAATTTTGCTACATTATTTTTAACCGAAAAATAATATTACAAATAAAAAAATTAAAATGTACTATGAATTACACTGTGTCATTCCAGTATTCGTGTAGGTACAACACAAATAATTACTACAATAATTGTATAATCATTACTCAAGTAATATCTATTAATTTGTGGCTTATTTATAACTCCTGGTACGTAACCTATAATAAAAATACACGAATAATTTTAGATCCTAAAAAAATTACAATATTGCATTTAATTTGTGTACCTATCTACAAAAGATGTTAATAAATGATAACTATTATAAACACGTGTAACACATAAAAATATGAAAAATATTTTTATACTTAATGTAAATGCGATATTTACAATTTAACAATTACAGGTGCATTTTTATTAAATATTAAAACAAAAACAAAAATGTTTATTTATGTGGTTAAGAATAGATTAATATGGATACTTATGCAAATTAAAAATTCAACAATTCATAAAAGACGAAGATAAAACGTTTACATGTATTTGTTAAATGATTGATACATACATCTTCTACAAATAGGAATACACAATATAATACTAATATAGTACTCGACTGGCATATAGTATTTATGTCAATCAAAAACAATGAATAATTAATATATAATAAAAATAACTCAGGTTTAACTGAACAAAACTATAGTAATTAAATAACCAAGCTAAGAACAAATTAAGACTTGTTTAATACATATTTTCAATGACACCAAATAAATTTAATTATTTTTAAATTCATTATATTTTAATAATAGTAAATAAATACATGTGAGGTGTTTTGCTATAAACATACTGTAAAATATTCGATATGATTCTAACAGACCGTTATAATTGGTCAAAAATAAATTAAGTATATACTATATAGATAGCCTCTATATAAAGATTTTATTAAATTTAAACATAATAATTTGTTGGCATTCGCATTAAACCATAACATAAGGTTTCTTTCCAATTTTTAATATGTTCTTTGTTTTGTACAACATGTCATTTTAAGACGAACATTTATTTAGAAAAATACAAAGTAACTAGCATGAGAGACTGAGTTATTGATTTCACTTTACAGAAATCCCAAGCGGTCTACTAACACTCGTATTAACTACGTGTGTGCAAACACTTGTTTTATTATGAGATGCAAAAGTTGCTTATTGAAGTTTCTAACGAAATTTCTTATCCGTACTAATACTAAGACACCGTTTGACGTTTGATTAAAAATAAAACTAGGCCGTTCACAAATTATAAGATAGTATACATGTGGGTCCTCACAGATTTTATGAAAAAGGATTCAAGTAGTTTTTTGGGTCTGGGCGGTGAAGAGAAAAAATGTATAAGTAACACCGTCTGCACTAACACGAGTTCGAATAGTACTGGAAAGCCAGATGTTTGTGTTTGGATAGATTGCAGTAGTGCCAAAGCCATATTATATGTGTGAATGAATAAAATGTTATGCTTGAATACGAAGCATGTATATATAATACAATAATAAAATTAACCATGTATGTAATGCGATGTAGACAAGAAACGTTAATAATCATAATACATTCTACGTATACAATAATAATAATTGAACATTTTAACCGAGCTGCAGTATGGATCACATTGGGGCGCTTACTAAACGTAGGCATACATATTTTATTATTGAAACGACAAGTTGGTAATGGTCGTAAACTCGTAACGCATATTCTAATACAATGCTCTGACCATTATTTTCTGAACTTAAGAGGAATACAAAATACATAACATTTCGAAATCCATGTCAACTTAAAATAATACCTATATAGGCTTAATACTTAAAAGTAGGCAACTGATATTAATGATATACAAGGTGTATCAAGAATATATAACAATTTTATATTATTTAAGTGTTAGATCATGACGAATAACGGTGCACCTTATTTAAAGTCTCATACATAATAATAGAGTTATCAATTGTGTTCATGAGAACGATTTTTATATTAAAATTGTTTGTGAATGTGTGACGAGAACGAGGAGACGAAAATTTAAAAACGGAGAAACAGTAACAGTTCGTCTTTGGTGTTCGATTAATTAAAAAATTTATTTCAATAATCGGACAGACAGCGAGGACACGAGAAGAATACAGATTGTAATAAAACATCACGTCGATATAAATGAAAATCGTTCAGGGAAACTGCTAGTGTAGGGAGTTCGAGACGGTAATAATATAGACGATGCGCCCCGATGGCCAACAATCACGGAGTGGCGGGAGCGGGACCGAGGGGCGCAGTGTTGATGCGGTTCGCGGATAAAAATATACATAAACGGGGGGGGGGGAAGGCGAATACAAAATATCTTAATAATTTTGTATTTCAAAAAATAAACGTCTTATTAACTACCGCCGATACAGCTCGCTAGGCCATTGTAAATTTCACAAACACCACAATCGCGCGCGAAGAATGTGCGATATTCGACGCGTCGTTATTACGGGGAAAGGGAGGGAGCTTCATCGGTACTCTGCGTGTATTGTGTGTGCTGTGAATATCGTATATTGTAATGTGCGTGTGTGGGTTTATGCGAACGATGGCCGACCGGAAGCGGTTCGACGACCGGCGGAGACACGGGCGGCGGCATATAATATTTTAGTTGGATATTATTATTATTAAATAGGTGCGGAGAACACCATCGCAGTCGACGCAACCGAATAGAGCGCAGCGGCGGCGTCGGTCGTTGATGACTGGTGTGTGTGTATGTGTGCGAGCTATGTATGAGCGAGGTGGGGTTGAGCAGACGCAGCGGTCGAAAGCAGGATTTCTGTGAACGGTGGCAACGGCAACGACGACGACGGCGGCGGCGGCGGCGGCGATTAGTGGGGGGAGAACGGTTGCGGCGCACAATCGTTGACAGTCGCGCAACGTTGCCGCATCGTGCGCGCCCCCGGATCCGTTCAATAGCGCCACGATGCCACGAAACGAGCGAACGCGGGCACCGGGCCCCATTCCCTCCACCCGTCATCGTCACAAACACAACAAACGCAATAACATTATATTACACTATACATACATAATAAATAAATATATATATATAAAACAGTATGATATACACTTCGTGTGGTACGGCAAACGGATATCTACGTGCGCTCATCCGTTTGTATACAATGCCGAGCACCGCCGTGCCCACGGGCCATACACACAATATAATACACGACATAGCGATAGTACAGCGTGTACGATATAATATGATATAAAATATTATTATTGACGATTTGATCGAACGTCGTCCGTACGACTTAAATTATTAATACATTTTTGTCGACTAGTTGAATGGCAGTGACAACAGGAGGACCCACTCGAATGCACCGGTTGTGGTGAGACCATCCCGGGGATTTCGACGATCGTCCCGTAAGGTGGTCTCGGGCGCGCTCGCGGCGGAAACCGCGCCGTGGGCGACCGGGCGGCATTTGGGAACCGGAAAATCTCTCGGCACGGCGGTGGCGGTGTTGCCGCCGATAAATAATCCAGGTCTGCATCTAGGTCAGGACCGCGCCACGGTGGTCACGCGCCGCCGACACTAGTGTGGATCGCGGTGGACGGTCGGAGGGGGGGAACGTAGGCCGCGGCACCCGTGTGGCAGTAAGTCACCGGCGACAGTGATAGCGACGAGTACACACCACGGTGGGTACATGGTAGGGCGGCGGCGGCGGCTGCGTCGCGTGATAAGCGTTCCGGCGTGTCTGCTTTTAGATCCCCGAGATCGACCGCGCCGACCGATCGTGTTCGCGTGCACTCAACACGAGACCCGAGCTCTAGGACGTGCACATAACAAACACCTCGCGTAAATCGACTGCTCCGCCGCCCGGACGGATATCGGGTTTTCACAAGAGACGCTAGACCTTATGTCAGACCGGCCCAATAACACCGCACAACACCCCCCAACAGCTTTCTGATATTTTTCTTGTACCCCCCTCGCGGAGATAGACAGTATATTTATCGTATCTATATAATATTACAATCGTTACTCTATTATGTGTGAAAATATTCGTTTTGAGGAGATCAGATTTTGTCGTTTCTATTAGGGAAGACATCCATTTCTTGATCATTATCAAAACCGTTCCAAGAGTCTTGAATTGACTAAGTTGTACTCGGTCACGATTAACCGAATACAGACAGACGACTTGGTTTTCGAAAATTAAGAAAATATATTTTTTGGTTTTAAGAATCGATAACTAAAATTTAAAACAACGAATTCTAAAAGAGGACTTTTCCTTTGATCTAGCTCTTGAGAATTCCTAAACTAACGTTGTTATAGCTTACCATTTACCTACCTGGGCGAATTTTATTCAATTAAAACTTACATTCCAATTAAAAACACTATAGATTTTTAAAAAAATTAGATAAACTCACCTTAACCCATCCTCCTTGTGCGGTGACCAGAACATATAGTAGATATAAATCAATATCTTTTCCGTCTATTTTTGGCGAGACACGACTTGGTGTTCTGAAAAACAAAATATATTATTTTCTTTTATAAACTTGTTGTAATTAATAAAATTAATACAAATGATAAAATATTTAAATTGCCGTCTATTAACACAGTACTTATGCCCAAAATCAATCATATTATGTTATTTAACAAAACTTTGTGATATAAAGGATAGATAACAAAACGTGTTCTGAATTCAGCAATCAATCACAACATCTAATATGATACCGACAAAATACATTGTTGTTTACAATTTTCATTAATCTTTGAATAGTTTAATTAAAAAAACATAAAAAAACAGCTGATGAATGTGAATATTATAATAATTATATATAAATTATTAACAAAAGATAATATGGTAAGATACACGATTCTAAGAATGGAAAGTATACTATTTGCATACCTATTATTTCTAACGGTTTAAACTATAATTTTGGAATAAAACATAACTAAGATGACATAATATTATACATTTTCAATTGTAAATAAATAGATATGACGTTTACACACTTAAGGTTTTGTATAAAAATAATTATAACACTAAGATTATTTAAATTATGAACAGGAACTTTTTAATTTTCATACGATTTCTAATTACTATAAACATTAACCACCGTTCGTCTTCCTACTGCTATAAAATTACGATTTATGAATTTTAATTACAAAAAAATGTTCTTAATATAGTTTGTCGTACATTTCTTTTCAAATAAAACTTCTAGAACTTGTAGATAAAAAAATTGATTTTATTTTAACAATTAGTAAACATCGCTTATTGTGATTGCGATTTGGGATTATACCAACTACGTTGTAGGTTTTGTACTTATTGAAATTATATTTCATTAAAAATATAAAGAGAGGCAAAAAACAACTCAAATTTTATTGAATAAATATGAGTATATCTAACAAAGAGGGAAAGTAATAGATTTCTAAGAACAATATTATGACAATACAGCAATATAGTCAGCTCTTTAGAAAGTTTTTTCATTTTTCACAACCGTGAATGTATTAAATTGTGTACAAGGTGTAAGCCTTTGATGGTAAGTAGACGAAAAAGTTCGTCCAATTCTCGTTATCGCTGTACACAAAAAGTACAATATTATAATAGATAACCAATAAAATCAAACACAATCAATGATATCACTGTTGGTCGTTTCATAGAACTGTAATTATAATTTAATTTTTATTAAAAATAAGTGGTACCTATAAATATACCATATACGATAACTGTTCCGACCAAACGATTACGACTTTTGAAGAATTTTTAAAAACCATTTGATCTAAGCGAGAACATTAAAATACAATCATAACGGCGTTTAAAACTGAAACTACTTGTTTTCAAGAAATGTTTAATAAGTAATAATCGACGACCAACGAGTAACGAGTATTATTTGTAAAATTCGAAACAAGGGCAGATTGGTGGTGACGCCGCATCAATAAAGATTATAAAACCGTTCTCACGGTATGAAGTTTTTTTACTTTTTATTAATTAACTCAATATAAGCGTCTCTTCCAACAGCCACAAAAAATTATAATAATTTTAATAATTCGAGTAGTAACTAATATCATTGTTAATACGTTTAACTATTGATGATGGATAATAAAATAGCCGGGAATTCTCCCCACCACCATCACACATAAACACAATATTTCTAAATAAACTCAGAGTATATATACTACAGTAAACATCGGAACGACGTCACAAAGCTCGAAAACGCAAAAATCTCTTAGGACAACTGTTAGGCATCAACGGTCATGCTTTAGAGAAACAAGTAACGCGCTTTGGAGCACTTGAAGCAAGCGCCCTTGTATTGGGCGCAGGGAATCGTAAGCGTCCGCTTAAACATTTTGGAGGGAAACATGGACGTCACGGCGGCCCGCGCGAGGGTGGGTAACGGTGTGCCGAAGTCGACAAAAACCCGCGGACGACTCGAAGCGGACCCAGCGAAGGGTCGGTAAACCTGATGGACTCGGACATACAGGAGACGAGCGTTTCGAGTGGCCGCTGCGGCGGTGGAGGTGCACTTACCCTCTGGTGTCGTGGAAGTGTTGCAGGTCCCTGAGGAAGCTGGCCTTTTCTCTCGCGTAGTTAGCCGGATCTTTGTTCAGGATGCTGGCCATGCCTGCTGGATCTGTCCGGAGCGTGTGCGGCGGAGTTACGTCGGCGGCGGGCCACGCGTGTCGCGCACGGAGCGCAGTGCTAGGACCCGGGGAGCGCGCGCGCTGGCTGCTTGTCAGCGCTGATCGTCCGCGAACATATTTTCACGTCGTCGTCGGCGGCCCGTGCATCGTTATCACCGGCGGCGGCCGTTATCTAAGCCGCGGCGGATCTATGACGGACGCGCTTACCCCGCGCTGCTACTCGCACGTACTCAACGGAGGCGGCGGCGGCGTCGCCGTCGTCGTCGTCGTCGGCAGCAGCAGGAGTGACGGTGGCGGCAATAGCACCACAGTCCAGTCAGCGGCGCGCGTCCCGTATCTTGTCGCCCGGCGTCCGGACCACCAGCACACTACGCGGACGTCGTCGGAACGCGAAAAAAACGGCCGCGGGATTTGTACAATTTTACTGACACACGCGATAGACACTGCGGCGCGAAGACACAAGCGACACACACAAAATGGCGACAACCGATCAGCGGTCGCATACGCGTTGGGAAGAGTGGAGAGAGAGAAAAAAAATAAAACTAAAACGAAATAAAAACAAAATAAATAACGTGCAACGTCGGCGGCGGCGGCGGCGTGTTTCGCCCGTGCGTTTCGGTGAGCGGTTGTCGTTCGGGGCCGGCCCGGCGCAGGCGAGCGCGGTGGCGACGGGCAGCGACAAGAAGGAAAAGGAGAAAAAACAAAAAAAAACAAACCGATCGGCCAGCGGAAAACCGGGGAAAAAGTCGAATATTTATTCACTAGGCGATCCGGTAGAGCAGACCGTTCGTCATAGCACACAGTGTGTTCACGTCGGTCGGGTCGCTCCCACCACCCCACCAACAAAACATCGTCCAAACATCAAAACCTGGTCGCGCGCGCACGCACCTCGTGCGCGCGCCACAGCGCAGACCCATTTACAGTGGTACCAACGATTTATGGCCGCCGACGCCGTGAACCGTCGTACGACATAATATTATTATTATTATTATTATTATTATTACATGTGTGTAATGTATACATACTACATATTATTGTCTTGTCTACGTACTAAATAGTAAATACTATTACAAAAATCGAAATATAATATTGAGTAATTCGCTTTTTTTTTATAAATCATAATACTGACTTTACAGCTCTGATCGTACTTCAACGACTTCCAAATTCCAATCGTCGTTAAATTATTATAACTGAATAGTGAATTGTATAGATTAGAATTCCCTCGGTTTTTCGTCTTTATCAGTGAAACGCATTGACCGAAAATGAATTTTCGAATAATTAACGATATATTGCGCGTGGGGTGTGTGTATGTGTGTACGTAACCATGTGTTAGTGCGCGTCTCGCACTCTCGCGTCTAAACATGGTTCAGACAAAATTCAATTTCTAACGTTTATTCAGTTTATTAATGTACAGCGCGTGTTACACGCTTATGACATATATACGTTCATTGATTTATCAGATTCATGTTGAAAATTTGTTAGCTTTAAAATTTGCTCATCAACTGAATTTTAGAACTTAAATTTTTATATTCCACTACCACAGTCCTGCTCAAAATTATCTTCAACCACTGTCCGTAAATATTGTCATTTTCCCTTCCAAAATATCAGAACGTAGTAACCATAACGTCGACCAGCCGATAATTAAATTACGTTTTTACTCTCTACAAAGTTATTAATAAGTTAGCCGCTAGTCAGTTGAAAAATTTAAACGTAGATATTATGTACTAAAATAAGAGTTAATATGAGATGAGTAATCAATTTCAAGCAAATAGCTGGCGAACTTAAGAAATTTTTACAGAACTCTATCTGATTGAAAGGAAATAGTTTCGACACTAAAAGCCCATAGAACCAAACACCAAACCATAATCTGATATTAACCTGATGCTCTCATTTCTGATAAATGTATAAGACTAATTTTTTATGAAGTTTTAAGTATAAATTTAATTCTAAATTGTATATATATTTGTTATTTTTTTAATGTTATTCTTTAGAAAAAAACTGCGTGCTGCTTGACATTTTCTCCAGTGCATGATAAAACACAAATCATAATATATTTGTTTTAAATTATGACTGAAAAAATTATCCTCTAAGTTGCTATAGTAATGCAATTCATTGGTTGTTAAGGACAAAAAGAAAATTTGATTATAAAATAAAAAATTGTATCCAAATTTTGTGTTTCCGTTATTAATTTTTTTTTGTTTTGTTTTTATAATAATGAAATTATATTATTTATTGGTTGCTTAAATAAAAATATTGTATCTACTATCCAACTCAAAAACATACTCGTGTACATAAAACCTAAACCATGGGCGTAGGTAGGAAATATTTTCGGAGGTTTTGGTTTGGGTCTATATCAATATCATAAAACATTAAAATTAAACATGAATTATTTGTTCAGTTTTATCTTTAATTTCGGGGGGTGTTAGAATACCCCCCTTACCTACGCACATAACCTAAACTATGTTAAAAATCAAGCAATTTACTTTATTATTTAATACCATATAGTAGTGTGAATGAGGTATACAGAGTATACCAATTGCATACCACCTGTAGCTTAGGAGCAGATTCTTTATTTAAACTACATCATGTAAACAGTTCTAAATTAATAATTTTAAAGAGAAGAAATTGCAAAATTTCAAGTTCATATTACATTACCTTTCACATTACTTTACACGTGTAAACATGTTACTTATTTTTAAACCGAATTTGTAGCTCTAATTAAGGCGATTGAACTACATACAATGAAAAACAATACAATTTATTTACTATTAATAGGTAGAAATCTCGATTTCAAAAATACTTAATAATAATATTAAACAGTGGTGTTGTTGTGATAACACGTGTAATTCTTATATTCAATTAAACTCTGATAATGATATAATCAAAAAAGTTATTGAACATAATCATGTTGACGAAAACAAAATATTAAGACGTCAAATCATGAGTAATAAATTAAAACAAAAAGTTTTTGACGATATTTTTAAGAAACCAAATAAAATAATTAATCGTGAATTTCCTGTAATATATGATGTAGATACGTTAACTACATATGATTTACAATTAATCAGAAAAAAATATGAATTATACGTCTATATGCATGATAGTGTACAACCAATCAAAATTTTTATCTTATCCTATATTTAAAAAAGCTGTTGAACTATTGAGTGTCAATAGTATTTGTTAGTGACGCTTAGTGATATCTTAATTTATAATTGTTAAATGCAATATGCATTAAGAAATAAAAATTTTCTTTAAAACGTATCACATAGGTATAAAAAAAAATTGACTGTGAACCAATGTCCATTTACCTCTTGACCTGCATGGTTACATAAGTCATAATAGAATGCACAGTCTGCGAAATAAAATTTTAATTTGGTTTCACTACTATAAATTGTTATTTATAATCTATATTAATATATTACGAATATATGTTATTAATTATTAAATAATTTAAATATCTACATCTATGTATATACAATACACATAAATAAATATTTTTTTTTTTGTTCTCTAAAGACTCAAAAACTATATTAAACTGTTTTCAATAAAAGTCCTTATTATTTTAGTTAGCAAAAAGCTCTCAATTATTTGTATATTTTCAGCTTATATCAGTGTTTAAATATAACTATCAATTGACATTGATAAAGTTATTATATTTTAGTTTTTATATAAAAATAGGTAGGTAAGTAGGTACCACTTTGCTGTACATTAGGTGTCGAGTGAGTCACTAGGTATTATAAATGTGTTCAATTTAAATTCAACAATTTAATATTATAGTTTACGAAAAATTATTCTTAATGGAAGTCTTAATGGTCTATCAGAGTATCAGTCCATATCACCAAACGATATGTTTATTTGATATAGGTAATCATTTATTTTACTTTTAGTATTATGATAGGTTGATAAATTTTTTCCTGAAAATATTGCATTTATTATATTATTATTAAAATGATATATATTTATACCATATTATATGATACAAAATATAATAACATCTCTGCAAATACCGTAAAACAGTAAAAATAAATTTATAGTACCTACCTATATTAATCAATAATATTTTGAGATAAATCAAAAATTTTACGTATAGTAAATACCTACATAAAAGCGAATTACATTAGATTTATAATTTTATATTATTATCTTAATTACTTAATTATTTTTATTTTATAAAATAAATAATGATATGAACATCTTACTATTTTATTAATATCTATATTTAGTTTATATGTATTAATTCTTGCGAACAATACAATTTTCTTATTGTATTATTTTTAACTGTTATGCTATCATAGTTTTTATTAAAATTATTTAAAAAAAATAAAACTAAAATTTGTAAAATTTTAAGTTTCAGCAATGAAGTACCTAATGTTTTTAAATTATAACAAAATAATTAACATATTATAATTTATTATTTGAACTTAAAATTTCTATAAATAATAATTGTTTTTACATATTTTTGAGATTTTATGGTTCCAATATAAACTAGCTAATAATGAGATATCTTGTATTAAATTTTTTAAATTTAAATATAAAAAGAAAAATTTTTATGAATTTTTAACTTCTAAATAGTTTTCAATTTTTCGACAAATTTCTTGACAGTTTTAACTTTAAATGCATATCAAAAAAAAAAAAAAAAAAATCCACTATCATGTATTTTTAATATTTTTATACAGATATAAGAATAACTTTTGTGGGAATCTTGTATCAAATTTTCAAGAATTTTGACTGACACAGTGAATAATTTTTATCGACATTTATAAACTAAAACCAAAAAAATTGAAAATATTTGATAATAATAATATAAATATCTTGTGAAAATTTAAAATATCTACGTTTAATTATTGTTGAGTTACATAAAAAAAAAAAAACAAAATCAATTTTTCAAAAATTGGAATTGCATAAAAACTTCTATTTTCTAACTTAACTTTTGGTTTTTTTTTTTAAATTGAAAAATAAGTACTGGGAATTTTTAAGTTTTATCTCTTTAAAGTACAAACTAGATTCAATTTTATATCCAAAATCACCCCCATTTTTGAAAATCGAAGCATTTTTTTCGACAAATTATCGTGTACGGTGTACTCGGGTATATATATATATAAAAACACATAATTACAAAATTAATACATTAATAATATTTATAATATTATATTTATTAAATTTAATTAGAACAAGATCGTGCGTGTAATTAAATATTGTGAAATCATAATATAATTATAATAATACCTATACAGATATATAAACTCACAAGAAAAATTATTAGACACTTATTATATTATAACTATGCTTTTAAGTTAAATTAAAATCTAAAAACATGTTATGATAAATATCATTTCAATATTATAAATACAGCTGCTATCGTTAATTAATTATTTAAACTATTATGATAACCTTGTGGATGGATATTGGATATAATATTATAGTCGTAGAATATTTTTGTTTTTAATTGCCTATGAATCATTTAAACGGCAACCAACCTTGCACAGCTTCAAATAAATTGTTTCCAGACCCCAAATCTGAATCCGAATCCATACCTACATTTTAATTAAAAAAAAAAGATTTAAAAATATTAAAACACATATTAAATATAATGTTACTATACACATAGTGATCTTTAATTATTTAGTTTTCAAAATCTGATTTTTGGAACTTTTTAATATACTTAAAAGATCATATTTTCAAATTTTTAAGATATGCTGTACTAGACAATAGGTACTGAAGGAATATCCAATGTAGATACAAGCTTCTGATCGTTAAATAAAAACCACTCTTTTCTTCTGTAAATTATTTGGCAGATATTTTTTCTGAAAATTGTATCGTATCTAAATCAAAATTTGAATGGATAATTGTTGAGTTACTTAATTTAGTATTCTAAAAATAATAAGTTCACGATGTAATAGATTTGAGAGATATGCGGAGGTTATGGAGATCTAAATGTTTTAATAATTTATATTAATCTCTAAATATTTTTTATTTTTAAAAGTGATCCTAGCATAATAGATACTAGATCTAATATTACACCTATTTAAAATTTTTAAGAATTATTAGCCGTAGAATAAATATTTTTATAACTATAAAACTACTTGTTCGAATTTTTAATTAGGTACATCAACATATTCAAAAAAAATTATCTACTTAATAATATACAGTAAAAGGTTAAGGGTTCTCATTTAAAAAAACAAAACTTTAAATTTATTTAGGACACTAATTCAGACAAAATATTTAAAAATGTTATAACTTAAGTTTAATTATACTTAAAAATTCAAAATAATTAAGCTTAAATGAATTCATTATTAAAGAAAAATGAGGGTGAGCATGCTTTGTGAATCATAGTATGTATATACTATAATATGTATTATGAATATTTCAATTACAATCTATGAAAATAAATGTATCGTTTTATGGAAATGTATAAATATTTTAACTACCTACGTAGGTAATGTTAAAAGGATTAGTCAGTTACAACTTACTTCTTACAATATATCTTACTATCTGTACAATCATAGTTTTTGTAAAATATTGCAATTTTATTTTTTCTTCATAAATATAATTGAAATTGCTTGCCTACAGATATCAATTTTAATACCTATAAAAGTGAAATATAAAAATGCTAGCCCGAACACTGAAACTATTTATTATCCTTACTTTTTACCCTAAAATATTATGGCTTACACAATTTTATTTTTTATTTGTCATCTCATAGTAACAATTTTATTTAGGTAGGTACTCATATGTGTATACTGTATACATAAAAAACACTTATTTTTTATCTTATTAATACTAATACGTAAATGCAATTATTAGTCAGCTATTACCTACGTCCTTATAGATTATTCCCATTAATTATATTTTAATTGTTAACTTTCAACACAGTTTAAGCCACAGTAAAAATATTATATATTATATAATTTTATAATATACTATACACAGAAATTTAGGTTGAAACTTTTTATAACTGTAAAACCTGAGTTATACGTACATATTATTTATATTTGATGGAGGATCACTATAGGAAGTAGATACCTTTATATTTTAAATTAATAATAATTCATTTTTATTATTTTTAATTAGATTCAAAAAATGATTCTAAACCTTAAGGTAACATTGTAACAGTCCAGGTTCTGTTAGATCTGCGGTTGTTAATATTTATTCCGTAATTTTACAATCATTATTTTTAAAAGTATCTTTTAGATTATAATTTTTATTTGTTAATTTTATGTTCAATATATTTAAATGCTATTAATAAAACCGTCTAACTTAATTTTAACACCCCTTATAGTTGACTAGTTTCTGCAAAATATTAAAAATTAAGAATCTTTTTTTTACCAATTATTTTCATTTATCTTTATTACTTTATTATCACATCAATGATTATTAAAACAAAAACTACATAGTATAAAAGTCTATGACACTTATTTTATACTTATAAAATCTTATAAGAGGAGTGAGGATGTTCTACGTTTATACTCGCATGAAAAAAGTAAACTATGCATGCGTGTTGTGTACTTGTGTTAGTCATTAACATTCCAAATTCCAAATTCAGAATAATTCGTATTACGCTGTTATTTTTGTATTGAAGCAAATAAATTGATCTATTATCAAATTAAGTCTCTCTTTTAAATCATTATAACTGAAGCGTGTATTCTCCAAGGAATATTAATATGCCCCTCATACTCTTTAACCAGTTTAACTTATACGTTGTTGTTCAGTGATTCAGCCTAAAATTTTATTCTTGTAACTACCATAGAAAACCTTTCTGACGATTAGACTTCTATGCCATATACCTTGATTACCAAGATCTTGAACGAGCGCAAAATATAGTTAATGTAATTAGATCTTATTTTGCTTAGGTACATTAAATGAGTAATTTAAGTTATACCTAACTAAAAATATGCACTGGAGTCACACTTTCTATTATAGAGTTAATAATATTCGGATAATACTCTTCACCCTTTATACTATATAACTACTAACTGATAACTACTGCAACATAAGATACTCGTTACTTAAAAGTGATGCATGTCTCACATAGATACAGCTGCTCATATTATAAATACTAAAATGAAGCAACTAAATAATATCCAGAAGTAGACGATTTCGTTATCTTTCTAACATTCAATATCTAAACTCGTCAACTTAAATAATAAATTATTTATTTGTTTTTATTTTTAAACTAGTGAGGTATTTTTTAATATAGATATGCAATAATATAGTTATATAAAAGATCCTCTTCAACTATTATGTATCTATACATTATACGTCTATTCATGTTTGGGCGTCAAAAACATCGAATATTAACAAGCTCTATACATTTCAATCCTAAACCTTTAGAAAAATTTTAAAAGCTCCCTTATTCTAGATATCAAATCATACCCTCACACAAATACCTCAATATTCCTATCCAATGTAATAGTAATATACATTAGTGTATGTATATAGTATAGTTACCATAAGTTTATATTCCTATCATATATATATAGATGAATACCTACCATGAATAATAAATCATAAATAATAATAATAATCATGTACTGGAACGTGCAAGTGTAACATATAAGATCCTTTATACTTTATAGTACCATAGTACACAATACACGATTCACAGTAGCACACATGAACATTATACATTTTACATATTGTACAATATGTAGAATGTATGTTGTATCTTCTGAAATATATTTGCTTAATGACTTATAAATTATTTTATTGTAATTTAATTTTTGGTAATAACGTACGATGTCAATTAATTAAATTCAAAATTAAAATAACCTATACAACCTTAATATATTGAACACCAGCTACTAAGTAGAACTTGAACATTGTTAATGGACCTAATAATAACTAATTGATGTTATCCACAGTAACGTTTATTCAACATTTTTAATATGGTTTTAATTACACTTTTAACCTATACATAATACAATGCATAAGTCTTATAAATAAATATTCCAATAGATATTATTTATTATTTGTTAAAGGCAAATAGTAAAACATAACAATTATCTTATAATTGAAATATATTTTGTTGTGTTGAAGTCTATCATAAACTATTGATGAATTTACACTAAAAAAACTAGCAAACATTTTTTTGGCAAATAATATATATATAATTATAAATTACCTACATATTATATTAAGACTATACTCGTATAACATTGTTTTTACTTAAATAGTTTATTTATTTGTTTTTAAATAATTCAAATTTTTAACTTTATAAGTAAATCAAAAAACACTTAACAGTGAAAAATACTTCACCATTTATTTCTAATTCAGATAATGCTTGTAAAATGTACTATAATTTTAATCGATAGATGAAGAAGATTGCTGTCTCTTACTTTTGCAATTGTACATCTTTTGAATCTTTTGAATATCCTTTCTGCTTAAGCCTTCTCTCTGACCCATTGTCACTCCTCGTGTCTAAATATTGTTAAGAAAACTCGGTCAATAATTTATATTATTATTATAAAATGTACAAATAATATATTTTGTATTAAAAAGGGATAAATCATTTTATCATCAACATAAATGTATTTAAAATAAATTAAAACTTTATCATTTTTATCCTTTATAGCTGTATAACCATTTATTATATACATAAAAAATATTTAGAAAATATACCTTTGGATCGATGGTTGCTTGACCATTTTTTGAAAAAGCATTGGCCGAATAGTGCATTACACTGCGGTAGTCATAGCCTATACCTTGGTTGTCAATCATCGAACTTTGGGCTTTTTCAAAATTATTCTCCCTTCCTGAAAATACATGAAAGTTAAAAAAAAATTGGTTTAATCGCCATAACTTCAAATTATGAATTAAATTGCATTCTCACCTGATTGAATATTGTTATAGTTGACGGTAACGTATTTATCTCTATCAGGTCTGTTCTGTTCATGCATGAATCCAGCGGCGTGAAGCATTTCGTGCATTACTGTACCTTTTTTAGATAAACATCCAGGACTTTGTAGATTCACCTATACAAGTATGATATCGATAAATTAAATTAGTAAAACATAGTATTATTTTATTATGTGCAATAGTGTATATAAATAACAAATGATTAATACTTCTTGTCTTCCTCCGATTTTCCCTACTGATGACCAACATCCTGTATTGCCATTAGTGAAGTAAATGTAATCAGTGTCATAAGAAGTTCTAGGAGTGAATTTTAGGCATGTAAGTTTTTTGTATTCATCAATTGAACTCAATATCATCTGTCTATCACTAGACCCTAAGTTGAATCATATAATACACATAAATAATTTAATACAATGAAATTACTTATATTTTTGTAATGTAGGTATACACTAGTATACTACATATTAAACATGATAGTATATGGTACATGTTGAAGTATCTAAATCGTAAAAAAAGGTTTTCCAGAGTTGTTGATTTTCACTAGGTTATAAAAAAGGTTGAGTTTAAAATCAAATTATCAAAAAGTAAAAACTTTATATTTATATTTATTTATTTATTTACTTTTTTTTTTTTTGAAATACAAACTGGTTAAATCCAGTTCAAATATTTTAAACTCAATATCAAACAAACAAAAATTTAAGTAAATAATATTAAAAATAGTTTTAAAAAAACTGTATATAAAGCTTGGATGTATAGTTTTTTCGGTAAACAATAAAATAGCTAAAATACAAGGCATAAGCATTTCGTTGCATTAAAAATTGCATCAAATGTTTTTTAATATATTTTGGCCATGCATAAATTAGTATATTAAGTATAGTCGGTCAGAAATTTAACAATGTGTTGCACTTATATTTTTCTTGGACAGTTCTAGAATTATAATGAAGTATCCACTTCATATATTTGTGAAATAAAGAAATTTAAGGAACAATCGATATTGTTAACATCCTGTTGTACTTGTTTAATGTGCCTCCGAAATAATTTAAATTTATTGTATAAATACTGTTGTGTATTTGCATTCTGTCATATTATTATTTTAAAATATATTTATTTTAACTACTTCAGAAAAAATAAAATTTCTTAGTAGTTATACAATAATTAGTAACTACGTGACACGTTAATTTTGAATAATGAAATCAATGTTTATAGATAACTATATAGATACTTACTGTAATAATGTCTATTACATAAGTATATCATAATATAAATAATTATGGCATTATTACAAAAAGTCATTTGCTAATTTCATTTTAATGTAATATAATTTATAATAGTCATGTATTATATTAATTTTATTGAATACTACATAATTATTATTAATGTATTAATATAGATATTTATTAGTATTTATGTAATTTATATCGCTATTACCGAAAGACGGACTGATTTCATAGGGGATGATGCCTTTGGGCCATCTAGATGATACAGCTTTTAATCCATTCCTAGAATTTCCAATCGGGTGTAATATGTCACCCTCAGCGTACTCGCCCATTTCTTCAGGGTTTAATGGACTGGTTTCTTTCCACTTCGACACTGCTTCACCTGACTTAACATCCGGAGTTCCAAAAATTGCTGCGCCTAAATGCATTAGACCATTATACAAGTCTGATTCGCTGCTGTTGTCCACTTCATTTTCTTCCTCTTCTTCAGCTCGCAAATTAACGGGCTGCGCCAGCGCCAGTGGCAAACAAACCGCTACGAACCACAAAAACACTTTCATATCCTTTTTTTTCAAATAGACTAGAAAAAATAATGTTTATCTTGTTTCGCAACGACTTTAACACTACGATGGTCAATGCGTAGGGTTAGTGTTTTTATATAATGTAGAACAGAGTTAATTAGCTTAGATAATATTCACTGTGTCGATTAAGAAAACAAGTCACTGTGCTCAATGTCCCGTAATTTTTTTTTTTTAGTTTACTTAAAATTCGTACGGAAATTGAGGTGATAACGTGACAAGACGACAAGATATTTTTCGACGAAGCGTATGCCACTTAGCAAATCGTTTAGACCGTTTAGAGGTTTATAATAAAGATCCCTTTATTAAGATAAAAGTTCGTTTAATTAGGACGTTTTCATGTTCGGTGTTAATTCGGTGTTACAAATTTACAATACAAGTGCATAATTATAAACATATAATGTAACAGAAACGGAAATAATTCTAAGAATATAGTGTTATAGTGTTTTAAATGAGGTATCTACCTCATATCTATTTACACGGACTACGTGATACAATACAACGACACGAATCATAAAATTTGTAGGTATACCTATATCAATACCTTTTTAATTAATTCAAGAAATCGCAGTGGCCGATGCCTTTAAGTTTTAACTTTTAAGTATTAACTTATTACCTATAGTAAGATTAGAATTAAAAATAAATGTACTCAATTACTAAATGTAGAACAAATGAAATAGCTTTTTGTAACAACGTACCTACTAATATAATAAAAAATGAAGTAAACAATAATAAAAGAACTATTCTAATATAACATAAAAGTCTACATAAATAAATAAATCTTAGATATATTTATTGTTTACAGTACAGTACTAATATTTTTTTAATAAATATTTTAATATTTTGTATTATTTAACATAATTTTTGTATAAGAACAAAAATGATAACATCAATCAATTCATGAAATACAAAATAATTGTATAGTTTTTTTTTGTTTTTTTTTTTCGTATGGCGCCCATGTCCGGGAGTAGGCCCGAAGGCCTATAGTTCGGACGCCATTGTATAGTTAATGGTTGTCAGTTGGTACACAATTTAGAAATATGCATATTTTTATTTGAAACAAATCTAAAAAAATCAATTAAATATCAGTAGACAATTAAAATAACATAAGTTTATATAAAGTACCTACGTCCTACTTAATACATATTATATCATGTTTATCATGAAAACAAATATTACTCAATGAGAGTTGCATGAAACTGGAATACATAAACATATTATATCGGGGTTAAAATGATTTTGGTAAAGCACTATATAACATTAAGCCTCAATATCTAAACTTAACATAATTCTGACATTAATTTAACCTTTTATTAAAACAAAAAAACTATATATTATAATATAATAAAATTATGTATTATCTTTACTATTTGGAATTGAAAATTAAAAATAGAACAAGCCAAATGTATGTATAATGATTATAATTTGGATGACTTATAGTTTTGGAGAAGATATTACTATCATGAGTTTCGCTATTAGTTTTTATCATTACGACATAAGTAGAAATGTAGAAATTATTTTTTTATACTTAATAATAATTCATTAAATTTTAATTCTTAAAAATCAAGATTTGAAAGTTTAATACAAAGTACCTCGCTGTTAGATCCTTAGGAGTTCTTTTTGAAACTTAAAAGACCTAAAAAAAAATATATATATATTATCATATTTTTTATATATTGATATACTTTGATATTTAAATTAAGAATAACGATTTCAGTTATTTTGTTGTAATTTAAATGTATTATTCATAGAGGTTTGAAACTTTTACAGAGTTATATCGTTTCAGTAGCGTAGCCAGAGGGGAGGCTAAATGAGCTGCAGCTACCTTCCCCAAAATATTAAAAAAATTTAAAAATAATTTTAATTTTTAATGGTCTATGAAAGTTGTTACAAAAGTTTTAAATTGTATTTTACTGATTTTAAATTGTAATCTTTATTATGTTAACATTTAATATTTGTTCACTGACAAAAATTTTCTACTTCACTAGTATTTATATTTTACAGCTAACTATATCCGTGTTAGTGGTTATTTAATGCGTATAAAATTATGCATCGATCGTTATAGAATAAAATATTGACGTTCTGTGATTTTTTTTCATTGTTACTTATTTAAAGTATTTAAAGTATACAAGAACATTATTAATTCAATATACGATAAGGGTTATAGAAACCAAAATCTAAAATAAAACTTCGACATCTGCATATTACACTTATGGAAGATTCTAGGTAAACCACCGATGTTTAGAAATTGATCGACCCCTCCCCTTTCCCCCGAATAAAAATCCTGGATACCCCACTGCATCGTTTTACGGTATGTCGATATTGACTCAGTGGCGTAATTATAATTTTATTCTGGTAGGGATAGGTACATAATTTGTTGGATAGACATAAAGTGGGGGATTTTCCTCCACATTCCCCTTACTAAATTTTTTTTTTCTAAACATAATTCTATATACAGTTACATAATATTACATAATGATTTTATAAACAAAAAATTGTATAAACTTAAATCCAATTCTGAGGTTTTTTAGCCAGTTCATTTATTATTTTCTCGATAACAATTTATATGTGTTTATGGATAGCTAACTTAGTTAATCCATTAAATCCACAAATAATTTATTATTGATTAACTATCATTAAAATATGATGACAAGCATTGTATGATAATGCAAAAAATGTTGTGTTTCTTTTTAATCATAGTTACATGTCAGTACTTATATCATCACAATTACGTATTGAAAAAACAGGATACACGTCAATTTATCGTAAAAAATTGACCGCGCGACAATTGACTGCTAACAATTGATCGCAAGTCAATTAATCGCAATTACAATTTACCGCACAACAATTGATCGAAAAATAACATTTTCAGTAATAACTTTTAATTTGAATACATATTTAATTTGAATAAATTTGGTACAACTCTGGTTACATGACGTATGGTTAAAAATATATTTTTTCATCTTAGATTAAAAATGTTTAAAAAATGTTGTTAGGTATATAAAAATGAAACAAATTAAATTTACAATTTAAAATTATAATATGCAATATTTTTATATATAAATAGATAAAATTTGTACATTTAATTGAATATAAAAAATAATAATAATAAATCATAAAGGTAGGTATATAATAATTAAAAACACTAAAATATATTAAACTTAAAATTGAAAATTATATGCAATGCCACGAAGAAAATCTTTGTATTATTATTATAATTGGTACAAATTTTTTTTATTGCAGCTTCTCTATCTCGGTAAATTTTGTTTCGAGGAGGCTCCATTGCCCCCTATATATTGTTCAATTTTGAATCTGTTAATGCTCTCTTCTTTTTTTAATACTTTTATAAATCGCCAAATTGAAGGATGCATACCATTTATAAGTGATGTGAAACAATTGTGCTACCCTTCTATAGCATTATTTGTGGTAGCTAAATCTTGCATTAAATAGACATGATCGTTAACGATCGAATAATGTTACGAAAAAATACTATTCGCTTTAAAATAACT
Source organism: Melanaphis sacchari (assembly GCF_002803265.2). Taxonomy (NCBI): domain Eukaryota; kingdom Metazoa; phylum Arthropoda; class Insecta; order Hemiptera; family Aphididae; genus Melanaphis; species Melanaphis sacchari. Next base: position 676,495 of record NW_020270366.1, on the reverse strand, counting down.
CTGAAATTACCTACAGGTATATAACTATGTTTGCGATCAATTATAATTTTAAATTGTAAGTTTAATTTGTTTCATTTTTATATAGGTACCTAACAACATTTTTTTAAACATTTTTAATCTAAGATGAAAAAATATATTTTTAATCATACATGTAACCAGAGTTTTGCCAAATTTATTCAGATGAAATATGTACCATGTACCAATTCAAATTAAAAATTATTACTGAAAATGTTATTTTTCGATCAATTGCCGTGCGGTAAATTGCTATTGCGATCAATTGTCGTGCAGTCAGCTGCTTACGATAAATTGACGGTACACCAAAAAAACACTTGTTTGCTGTGTTGCGTATGCATATTATGGTATATCGTGAAAGATACTACATTGATAATATGATAGATACAATTTGAGAACCACGCTAAGAACGGATTGGATTATGACCACGATTTAAGATAATATATAAATCGTAATTATTACATAATATGGATAATCTTATAATCAGAAAATCGTATACTATCTAAGTCGATGTAATAAACATTGAAAAAATAAAACCCTTAGGGGATCTATCCCCATCACTACACCTACAATAATTGACTCAAAAGTTAATACTAATATTATATGATATAAATATATATACAATTATAAATTATAATAAATAATAACGTAATTTAATATACCTGAATTTTTTCTGCTAAAATGTATTCAACATACTGTATTAAAAACAGTTAAATAATTAATAAATAACAATATATCTGCTCAGAATCGTAAATGGAATGATTTATCATTTATATCATATCTCTGCAGATGGAATATCCATTATACTGTACTGTACTATACTCTGCTCGACATATACAGTACAATACAGTGGTATTAGGTACCTAGACATCCGCATTTTTATTAATTGAGTTTCTAATTTCAATACTATTTTTCATTTTGCAATTTTGTTTATAGACTATAGTTCTATATAGATTACATATATTAAAACCTGTTATAATTTAACCTATACCGATATTAAATTTTAAGTAAAATGTTATTATTAATTACTTGGAATTAATAATTTTAATAATAATTTGTAAATAGATTTAAGAATATTTTAATATAACTATTGTACAAAAATATAAATCTATCAAATAATAATCATAATAATAATTACATATTATTATAATTCTGAATAACTGGTAAATTAAAGATGTTAGCACACTATTATTTTGTTTCCTTCTTTCAACGACGCATTATATAGGTATTAATTGTTTATTTGCGCTCAGATGACCTAAATTTTGTTAGCTTTAATATTAAAGTGAATTGATTTATTATCAGATTATAGTTAAGAACAATATTTATGTTTTTATGATTTTTTTAATTTTAATGGGAGTTTCGAATATGTTAAGAGATAGTTTAAAAATAATCATATCATAAGCTTTAAAATTTAAATAAGTTAAATATAGTTAATGTTTTTGACTTACATTGCATAATAGCTCTCCATAATACCAAGAATAAAAATATTATATAAATTATAATATGTTTTGCTGAATTCAAATTTGCTACATTTGTCAGGAATAGTAAATAATACACTAGCGAGTAGCGGTTCGAAATTATCATACATTAAAAAGTTAACACGAATTTATTACTGCACGGGCACCTAAGTTCGGACTCTGATTCTTGGTGTTAGGCAATCGAAATTCTAAGGAAAATTTTCGACAGGCTAGTTCTACAGTCAACTAGAGCAGCGGTTCCTAACCTGGAGTATGTGAGATGATCTCAAGGGATACGTAAAAAAAATTGACTAATGGCAGAAAATGTAAAATTTATTTTTTTTTAAACAATTAATTTTGAAAATATTTAATATAATAATATATGTTATCAAAAATAAAAATTTGTGTCACAAATTAAAACTTATCTGTCAACTTATCTAATAGGTATGAAGTATAGAATGTAACAGAATTTTTCGTTACTTTTATTTTAAAAGTATAAATATGTGAAAAAGTTAAAAAATTATAATGAGGAGTAGGTACCTACAATTTAGCAAAATATTAAATTTGGGATTACGAACAATACGAACAAAATAAAAAGGTTGGAGAGTCAGGAGCCGCCGCTGTGTTAGAACAGGAGGATTGTGGAACTGTTGAAGATCACAATATCGTTGTCATCATCAACTTGTTAAATTCAATTCAGAAATACATTCTAATACTAATGAGGGACGGCGCGTACGCAGTCCCAGCTAACAAAAATTCTGCGCCCGAGGTATCCACATTAGGGATACTCGCAGGGGTCAACCAATTCAATGTGCAATGAATTGGCCTCGCCCTGAAGGAACCGCCTAATTGATCACGGTTAACCTCCACGCCAGGTAAGTATGCTCGACTTTTGATATTAGAGCCTTTATATACTGTACAACGGCCTCTCAAAAACGGTACACGCTCGTTGAATTCTTATAATTTTATCAATTATCCGATAATGACGTTAATCCGCAATTAGTCTAGGGTGTTTAAAAACGTTTTGGTAAGCCATAGAAATGTTTGTGAAGCTTTTTAGACACTGCTATGTGCCTCAAAGGTTCGGTAAGTGCTAGTCGCAAACGTCGGTCGATAGGTGGCGCTTCCTATGAGTGAAACTCTGCGGAAGCATTTTTGTTGTTTGTCTTTTCAGCATCTTATGTAGTATGTACCTACTTCAGTAGCTCGATAAGTCAACTTTGGTTCATCAGGAGTACCGTTGATCGAGAATATACCCAAGTACCTAACTAAGAGAATGGTTTAAAGTATTTTAAAGCTCAATCACAAATTAAGATGTATTTTCATAAAAGGGTGCAAGTTAGTTTTGTAATGTTGGTGCTTGGTACCAATGATTTAGCACCCGGATACATGTCTACTGTACTTTTATGAAATTACTAGAAAAGTTGTTAATAAAAACTGAATTTCAGTGTCTAATTATTAGACATCATATGTATGTGATATATCTTATAAAATGTAAAATATTTGTAATCATCTTTCCATAGTTATTTTATCCACTATTATGTAAAGATTCTTACAAGTCTCTCATCTCGGAACAGTTTTTATATAATTATTATTCATTATTGTGCATAATACATATTATATTGTTCAATGAAAAACAGTCTTATACTTTTTTAATACTTACCTTCGCTTCACTTGGGCTGACATGAGTGACATAGATTTTTGTATAATTAAATAATATAATATTTTTGATTCACAAATTAATTATCATATTGTTTTGAAAACCAAGGTTTTAGAATTAAGATGGTTATTTTATCATAGAATAATGCATATACATTCAATATAATAGTATTTAAGTTAGGTAACAATAATTGATTTTATAATTTATAATAAAAAAAATTTACACAATGCTTATAAAGTTACTATTATCTATTATAGGATAGTTAATTAAATTGCACTTGCGCCGTGCTAAAGTTTGTAAAATGCAGAATAATAGTAAAAAACCATATGCAATGTAAGTAGTACTTTAACAAAACAATTTAATCTGTCGTGCATAAAATATTAAAGTACGTTATTACTTATTAAACGGTTATTGAAAAACAAAATTTAATACATTCAATTTATTGTGATAAAAATGATTTTTCCATGATTTCTAAGTAGTAATTAAAAAAGTAATATCAAAATAAGTTCGATGGTAATCTATTCTGTGGTTATGGGTAAAATTAGGAAGTTGTTCGACCTAATACGTAATTACTAATTATTATAACTTATATAAGGTTTATGGGTAATTTCTTATCAGTAGTTGAAAACGAAAAGTTCTTATCACTATATCTTTGAGTTTGAACTCTTCGTTTTTCAATGTCAAATCTTTTACAAAATCAATATTCAGTTAGGACTTAGAACTGATTTTAATTTCGTTTATTCATAACGTGTGTACATAGTTGAATTATTTAATTTTAAAATTTCTGTTGAATCACTGACGTTAATATTTAACCGGAATGGCAACTTCATTGTTTCGTACCGCCCTTAAAGGAGGATTACATAAAAATTATCTTAGAAAAACTTTACGTACTTCATTCAATCTAGAAAATATACTATGTATTCATACATCATCGTTTTTGAATGGTAACAATACTTTCATTCAACCTTATTATCAAATTTTTATTCAACTTAATATAATGTAAAATGTTTGGTAAAACTTATCAATTATTATATCATTTACTTAGTAAAGGGTCAAGAAATTAACATGCCATCTTTGTCCCCGACCATGACTGAAGGCAACATAGTCAAATGGTTAAAGAACGAAGGAGACAAAATATCCGCAGGTGATGTACTTTGTGAAATTCAAACTGATAAGGCTGTTATGGCTTTTGAAACCGAAGAAGAAGGAGTATTAGCTAAAATATTGGTAAGTTGTTATTGAAGTATTATTAATATAATTATGCAGCATTTATATGTAGTAGTTATTTTTCTTTATAGGTTCCTGAAGATGCAAAAGAAATTAAAGTTGGTTCTTTAATAGCACTCATGGTAGCCGAAGGAGAAGATTGGAAAAGTGTTGAAATACCTGATGCCAAAAGTGTTGCACCTGCTGCTTCTGATGCTCAGGAAGAATCCGAAGAATCAGAACAATCTACTGGAGGAAATAGTACGATCATATATATACATATATACATTTAAAATAAATGTTAATACTTTATTTTTCTTGTTTTTGTTTTTTAGCTCCAGGAATTGAATTAACCATGCCATCACTCTCACCAACTATGTCTGAAGGTACAATTATTAAATGGCATAAGCAACCAGGAGATAAAGTTTCAGCAGGAGATGTCTTATGTGATATTCAAACAGACAAAGCAGTTATGTCATTTGAAACTGAAGAAGAAGGAACATTAGCCAAAATTTTGGTATATAAAAATAATATTTATTTCATTGAAAATCTATTATTAGTTATGAATCATATTTAAGTTAGGTGACGATAGTAAAGACGTGAAAGTTGGTGATCTAATTGCACTAATGGTTGCTGAAGGAGAGGATTGGAAAGATGTTCAAGTGCCTGGAAAGAAAAAAACTAAATCATCAGTAGCAAAAGAAGACATTCAGAAACCTAAAGTTGAATCTCAGACATCATCGGAACCTATTACTAGACATTCATAGTAAATATTGAATACTGTTACTAATTTAACTTGAACTTGGTCTTAACATTATTGTTAAATTGTAGCGATGGTTATAGTCCAGCTGTGAGGTCACTTCTAGAATTATATGCTATTGATGGTTCTAAAATTAAAGGAACTGGAAAACAAGGAAAACTCTTAAAAGGAGATGTTTTAAAGCATGTGACTGAAAAACAATTGTCTATCAAACCTCCTAGAACAGGTTAATACTTTAATTTTACTAAAATGTACCATGTATATTAAGTATTAAATTTGTTTATAGTACCCTTGCCAGGTGAAACATCCTCATTTAAATCTGTCGCACCGACAACCATATCAAGACCCACTAAAGGACCTAGTTATATTGACATTCCATTAACTGGCATGAGATTAACAATTGCTAAACGATTAACTGAATCTAAAGTAAACATATCGTTTAACAATGTGTAACAAATTGTGTAACTGAACGAATGTTTGATATTTTTAGACAATGATTCCTCATGCCTATGCTACAGCCGAGAGCAATATTGATTCACTTTTGGGACTTCGTAAGCAATTAAAATTATCCGGTATTAATGTTTCTGTAAATGATTTTATCATTAAAGCAGTTGCTATTGCTCTAAAACAGTGTCCTCTTGTCAATTGCCACTTTGTCAATGATAAAGTAATTGATTGAAATTACTATTTATCAAAATGTATATTTTATTTACAATGGTACTTTACTATTATTTGTAGGTAGTTTTACAGCAAACATCTGATATTTCTGTAGCAGTTGCTACTGAATCTGGTTTGATAACTCCTATTGTAACTAATGCAGATGGTAAAGCATTAGATGAGATTTCTGCCGAAATTAAAGAATTGGCAGGACGTGCACGGATTGGTAAACTGCAGCTTCATGAATTCCAAGGAGGCAGTTTTACGTATGTTAATGATTAAAAAATGCGTAATACACTATATTAATATTTATCTAATTTGCTTCTTTTTTTTTTTTTTATAGAATATCTAACCTTGGAATGTTTGATATATCTGAATTTAGCGCTATTATAAATCCTCCACAGTGTGGTATATTAGCTATTGGAAGTGGACGACCTGTTATTGGTAATTAATTATTTAATTATATTTAAATAATGGTATATTTATCATTGCATTATGTTATAGCATTAAATGGTAAACCACAAACAATTATGACAGCCACATTATCATATGACTCACGTGCTATAAGTGAATCTGCTGCATCAGATTTCTTAGAAACTCTGCAAGGTTTATTACAAACGCCAGCATCACTTCTTTTGACGTCAACAGCCACCAAAAAGCGTGCTTCAAATTAAGTGAATCAAAATTTCCCAGTTAAATGTTTTTGTTAAGTTTTTTTTTTTTTTTTGGCTCAAGCTCTAATATTTGTTATATTATAATAAGATCTATATAATATAAATGAAACAAAATATAGCTTTAATTTTTTTTTGTAGTATAAAAATTATTTGCATTAATATTCATTAGTTGTATGATACACATTTAAGAATAATATGATGATTATATTATTCATACAATTATAATTAAACATAAATGGTTGAACTTAAACATATTAAACATATTAAGCTGGTGCAGGAGGCGGTGGTGGTGGAATACTTGGTTTCCAGTTCATCGGCATCATATTGTTAGGTTGTATTGGTGGAGGTGGTGGCATCGGTGGTCCACCTGGACCCATTGACATTGGAGGTGGCGGTGGGGGCATCATGTGGCCTTGCATATGTGATGGTAAACCAGGATGTGAAGGTGGTAATGGTGGTGGCATTTGTCCTTGTTGTGTTGGGGGTGGAGGAGGTGGTGGCACAAATCCACCATGAAATCCTGGAGGTGCAAAATTGTTGAAACTTGGTGGTGGTGGTGGTGGCGGTTGGTATGAAGGAGGTTGAGGGGGTGTCTGTTGATTTTGCCAAGGCATAATTCGAGGTGGTGGCGCCATTTGATGTTGAGCCATCATGGACATGGGTACTTGCATAGGAGGTTGCATAATAGGTGGTGGAGGTACTGGCATTTGATGCATCATTGGCATTTGAGTTGGCGGTGCATCAGCAAACAGTTGATGGGGACGGTCAGCTTGACTAAGTGGATTTTGAGCTGCCAATAGTCTTTCAGCAGCTGATCCGTGTCGTTCCCCTTTAACATCTTTTTTGAATGCATATGAAATAGACACAGCTCTGTTACATAAATGTTGACCATTCATAGCTTCTATTGCAGCGTCAGATGCTTCAAAACTAGCATAATTTATGAATGCAAATCCTTTTGAATTGCCTGTATCAGGATCTCTCATTATCTAAATCAAAAACAATTTAAATTTCAAGTGAATATCAATCAACAAATTAATTCTATACTTCATAGTTCTTATTCATTCATTTATATAAAAAGATCCATTTATTTAATGTAAAAGTATTTTTTTTTAAACGATTGAAAATATCCAAAAAATTAAGTTTTTGGTTTTTCATAATGTATAATAATTTTTATCTACCTTTGAAATGTATGTACATGTTTTGTACAGTTTGTGAATAATTTTTCATATCATGTATAAAAACTTGAGTGAAAATAAATGAGCAAAATCACACACAAAAATTTGTAAAATCATAGGATATTCATCAAAAAGTTCAACGATTTAAATTAAAACATTTACTCATAATTATTATGTCAATTCAGTTAAGGTCAAAGTGTAGTTTTAGAGCTATGGTTAAGAGGTCAAAATTACTTAAAACATTTGGTATTGGAAAATTAATTTGTTATTTAAAAAAATGCAAGTTGTATTGTGTATCCACACACTATATTAAAGTTTAAAAATCATCAAAAAATATGTATTTAGGTATATCTTATCTCCTTCTAAAAACTCCATATCAATCTGAGGTTACTGTATTAAAATACTTTGTGTTACATTTAAAAGGAAACATACTGTATATTTATATAAATAAATATATATGTATGTGTGTCACTATGAGTGTTTCTGCAATGAATTTACTCAACATCAATTGTGTAAACAAAAAAAAAAAAATTACTAATATTTATATAAGTTATATGGTTTATGAGTAGGCTAATGTTAAAATGTTATATGTAATTTCAAAATTGTGTGACTTATGTAAAGTCGCATAACCGTTCAATAAATAAAAAATTCTGTATAATGTACATGCTAATAATTAATAAAAACTAAAAGATAGATATGATAATTAATAACTGATAACATTAACACATAAGTTTATGATCCATTTAACATAGAAAGTTTATGAATTCTTGTACAAGTCAATTTCTAGGTAGATTTGTACAAAATGACTAGTTAAAAATTAAACAAACATTGATAAAATATATGAAAAATATTTCATGATAAATAATTATAAATGAATAGATTAATAATCAATTAACTAACCTTTGGTGTTTGAAGAATTACACCAAAAGCAGAGAAAGTGTCATACAACAATTTCTCATCGACTTCTGAATCCAAATTTCCAATGAATACATTGGCACCAACATCGAGGTTCTTTTGATGAGCAGAAGCCTGGTATTAAAAAATAACAAATAATTAAAATATATTTAATTTATGGCACATAAGTATATATTTACAAGTTTATTTTACCTTGTTAACACGTATCGGTTTTCCATACAATTTTATCATGTTCATTATTTTAATTGCATAATCTGCATCATCTTCAGCAAGAAATTCAACAAAACCATAACCTTGATGTGACTGTGTCACTCGATCTTTTGGCATATGAACATTAACTAAAATAAATTATCAATTAATTTCAAAAATTATTAAATAGATATTTACACATTGTTACTTACCCACTGGACCTGCTTGAACAAACAACTCCCACATGAGAGTATCTGAGACTTTTTCATCAAGACCACCAACATAAATTGTTGCATCTGTAAAATATAATAGTTATAGTTTATAATGAAACACTTCTAGAACATTTGGTTCTATGTTTATATAAACGATAACAATAAATAGGTATGTAAATATTTTTAAGTATTATAATCTGTATCGAGTATCAACCATTTTATGCATACTTAGTGATTCGAATAAATTAGATATTGGTAAAACAATATGGTCTTTTGGTGCAGATCAAATAATAATACAACAAATTATGACAGTGTCAAGTATTCAATATGTGGTCATTTTTGGAAACACCATTTAATGTTCATAATACTATTTCTACATGTTATTGTAATACATGGTTCATATTATTGTAATACGAAGAACGCGGATGTTAAAGTTACCTTGATTTCTTTCTGCTATAGGTCCCGCGGCCATCGTTTAACTTCAATATAGCATGCGACGACCGGCAAAATTATAAAAGCTCAAACGTTATCGAACATACAAAACTGAAAACAGATAAAATGAGCCTTAAATTTATAGTTTATAATGTTGCTACTATATTCAGTGCCACCGTCTGCTACATCAGTATTGTATTGTTTATTGATAATAATATGATAACAGTTCCTATAGTCCACATTATAGAGAAATGATATCGAACAGCGTAGCCAACTTAGCTCCTAGGACAAAAATCTATATTCCATATTATAATCACAAAAAACCGCATTGTAGATAAATAGATATAATTCAAATTCACAATTTAAAGTTTAAACTTACTCAATGGTTTAAACTGTTCAAAGTATGGAAAAGAATAGATAATTAAATTGATAGATTTAAATGTTTATCTCGTTGGTGGCAATTTAGTATAAAGATAAACACATATTTATATCATCATTCATCTATTCTGTGCTGAGAGCCTAAAACGAGTAAAATCGCTGTTTCATTAAACTGTAAATTAATTGCTTTTATAGCTTAGTCACTAAGCTAGAAATTTATAGAAATACATAGAAAAATAGAAAAATAACTATACATGGAATAAATAATAAATATATTTGGTGTTAAAAAAAGAAATTTACAATTTTTATTTGTAAATTATTATTTTAATAAATTTATGTTATTAATCAAATGAAAATTCGATAAATTACTTTTATGGTTAATTGGCTAAATAATTATTGTTTCATAATCTTCCAATTTGATATATAATGTATAATAGTATAATGTTAAATTGTAATCCCCTTCCATCTCATGGACATAACTAAAATTTTGTCCCCCCTTGAGAATTTTTCTATGGGCGCCTTTGGCTTAGTGGCTGAAAGTATAAAACACCTCAACCCTCTAAAAAAAAAAATAATTGTTTTAATTTCATTTTAGATGTTTTATATTTTAAATGATTATAAGTATTGAAAAAATACATTTTTAACACGCTTACCCAAAAGTTGTTTTCAATACCGGATGAAGCGTTAGAAAGTTCATCTGTTTCGAGTCATTGAAAAATTGGTATTCAAATTAAAAACAAATAACCATTAGGTAAATATGAACGTATTTACATGCTGATAAAGTTTATTTAATATACCTAAATTGTAGCTTTAAAATTGTAGACGGGACATCTTCGTGCTTTTCTATAAAATAGTTACCTAAGGCGAATCTAGTTGCCGATAACGACATGGACAATTCATTATAATTTTTTTAGTATCAATGGAGATTGAAAGTATTTTCGAAGATTACAGAAACGTGATAAAAAGTGATATGTATGGTTCGTCCAAGAAGGACAGAATACTATTGAATGAAATCACAGTTAAATTATTTTATTACATATTTTACCATACTGTTCATAATACCACTTCGATTATTGTTTCCATATACTCATTAGTGATTTACAATTAACACTAGTAATATTTTCGTAACTTTTAATTATAATTTTCATACTGTATATAATTTGTTGATAAAATATAGGTAAATTAAGTAAATTAATTACATTTCAATGTATATACATAGGTAAGTAACCTATGTTGACGTAGCCGAGATTTTAAAATGAGAGGAGGGGGCCAAAGCCAAAATATAAGGTACCAAAACAAAAATACTTTGAACTACTCTCAATAAGACATCGAAATAACTTCGAAATACAAATATTATCAACTTATCTATGTTATGTATTTAACAAACGTTTAAAATAAACTACATAAATATGTAAATACGTTGATACAGCCAAAAGAGGAGGAATGCCCCCCCCATGACTATGCTACTATATGTGGTTATGTGTAATATGTATATAATTTAAAGAAATACGTGATTTTTCAAGAGAATGATTTTAAAATTTAAAATTATATTTGTTATTCCAAAATTTTTGTAGATACCTACACGTTATGAATACTTGAAATTTATTTTAGTGTTTTACATTTTGCATAAAAATACAAATTTAATGTGCACCATTCCTGAAGCTAACTAAAAAAACCATGTTTTTAACTTTTTTCTATAATTTCTATACAATAATGAAGTGTATAACCAGTAACAATATTTAGTGAAATAATTATTTAAAATTTGTGGAACCAAAAGAATTACTTGATTTCATCTGATTAAATAATTATTTACACTATATTTTTACATGTTATTAAAGAGAACGCGATAATAATATGTTTTTATTTTAATCAATTATGGTTGATTGTATTTGTTCACAAAAAATAATATAAATGTTACTTAATAAATTACAAATAGTAGTTATTTTAGTTATTTTTTTAAGATTATTTTGGAAGGTTTCATGGAAATTAGTTTATGGTTATATACAGTGGCGTAACTACATGGTTGCATAGGTGTGTATTGCACCGGGGCCCGGGGCCCGGGGCCTAGACGCTCCAAAAGGGGGCCCTAGAATTTTAATATTTTGTTTAAAATATATTAAAATTTTATATTTTGTTAATAATTTTAAACTATTTTATAATAAATATACTACGATAAAACCATAAACTTTTATATTACGAAGAGTATAAAAATACATATTATTATATCATTTATTTCATGTATAAGTATAATTTAATTAATTATGATATATTTTATGAATTATAAATATTATAATACATAATATAATTATACATTTTATATATACGTATAATTGTCTAATTTTATTCATATAATGATTTTTAGGGGCCATAAAATAATATTGCACATGGGCTAGAATTTTATAGTTACGCCACTGGTTATATAATATATATGATCAAAAAGTTTTGTATATTTTTGATTCCGACAAAAAATTACATCAATGATACATTAAAAGTTATTTTATTAAAAAAAAAAAAAACATATAAAATAAAATAAAATAGAAAATTTGCAAATACGTATTGTAAAATTAACTAAAAATGTATAGTTGCACCTAATCCAGGAAACTAAAAATATAACATTGCAGTAGGAACAACAAATCAAAAATATTTATTAATGATCAACGTAAAAAATATACATTCAAATAGCCAATAGATTGAACTATAATTCAATATTTGTTTTGAACAATAATTTTAATTACTCTGAAAGATTAATTACTGATTGATTACATATATTGGATTAAGACTTACCTAATATAAAAATATAGGAAATTTAAAGTACAAGATAATATTTCAAATATAATGCAAAAGCTTAAAATGTTTCATTGAACAATTTACATTAATATTTTAGTCAGTACATCATTGTATCAATATAGTTCTTTTATTTTCATTTCTACATGCCATTCTTTTACATGTTTGGATTGAAGATTATTTATGATATTTCTAAAAATAAAAATCCATATTATTCCGTAAATTGTACATATGATAGTTTCTATATAAAAACCATCGATATAAACTTCACAGGTTCCACCAAACAAACTGCACATTTCCTATAGATATATAGACGAATAATTAAACTTAACAATATTTGCTTGATTTATTTATTTTACTGTTTTACCTTCTGATTATTTGACAAACAAATTTGTCTAGGACCGTTTGAACATCGTTTAAAAGATAGAAATTCAATAAGCCATAAAGATCCAGTTTTGCTCCACGCATCTCCTAAATTAGATATAGTTGCCAACAGAGTCATATTTGTACCTCCGATTTTTGGATCACTTATGCTTGCATAAAATGCCATTGATGTTAATTTCATAACATTCACACTCAACTAAAATGAAAATAAACGTGGTATCTATGACTTAATGAGTTAACAAAAACAGTAGAACAGTTAAACATTTGTTAAAAATTCAGTGAAATAAGACATCTATTCATATGTTTGACACGGGGTATAAACAGCTATAAAAGAACAAAAATATAAATTTGTAAAAAAATTAAAAACAAAAATAATTAAATCAATATTAGTAGTCGAAAATCAGAATATTAAAAATATGATTATATTCATTATAATATGAAAACCATACAGCTATAAAGTTAAGTATTATTGAAACTATGAGATACATTTTTAAATATTTTAATTGTGTACCTATTCAATTATTAGGTATTTAATTAACTATCGGAAAAGGATAAAAACTATCAAACGATTAATAGACAACCATAAACTAAAAATTTTAAAGTGAATATATTTATTACCTGTTGTAAACTATACATTAACACTAAAAATATTCTGTACGTCATAAGTAATGATCCAGTCTGAACCAAAAAATAAGGTGTTAAGCTTGCGATAAGTGTTAAAATTACACCGAATAATAATCTAAAAAATAATATAAAGTGTTAAACATACAAATTATGTAGTAAAAATAATAAAATTATGGTGATAATTTTACCGGTAGGGTATAGTATTGAAATAATTTATTAATGGTTTTTCTTTCGATGTAAATTTTGCAACAAAAAATGGTAAGCATAAATTTAAAGGTATAATTAACAAATCCATAGAATTAATTTCGTCTTTGGTGATTCCACAATTTATAAGTTTCAATTTAAACGCGGCATCGACTGAACAAAAACTCATCTAAATTAATTTAAATGTTGTAGATATAAGTATACTGTTTAATATTTTAGTAAAAAATACACTTACTTTAATAGTAAATAATATAATTGCAAACTTTTTGATACTTGGTAATTTCATTATACTGAAAAGTAACATATACGTTTTGACAATGCTAAGATTAACGGCATTAAATTCTGTTAAACAATCTTTTTCATATTTAAGTATGGCTACCAACGTGGTAACGACTATATAAATAATTCCCCAAAAATAAAAATATCCTAAACAAAATATTATTATTAAAAAAAAATACATTTATATTTTATGTAAGTGTATAATAAAATTATTTAATATAGAGTAAAATAATATATGTATATATAGGTTAAAGATAGATGTATTGAAATTCGGAGCGTATAATATAAATTATACTCACAAATTTATTTATAAGAAAATGTGTAAGAGTGAATGGCTAATAATTATATTATTTTATAATTTGTTTTAAATTCTAAGGTTACCCGTGACTCGCCACACTATTATCTTTACTCGAGAACTATATAATGTATTAATATAAAATAATTATAAACTTAGCTACACTTATAGCTATTATGTAATTATATCACTTATTACTAAAAAATAAAAATAAAATCATTGATACATTATATGGATGATACTTGAATAATTTATTATGTACCTACATTATTTTTGTTAATGATGTGTGGTTTGCGAATTAAAAACTAAAAAAGTATATTTTGTAACTAATTTTCTGGTGCAGCAAGAAGTTTTTTTGAATTTACATTTTAGGAAAGTATGACGTACACTCAAAACATTATTATTATATACCTAGGTTACCTTGTAAAGTAATAACTGCACCGTTTGGTAGAAACGATTTCGATATCAATAAAACCGACAAATTATAACCCAAAAATATTCCGAAGATTTGTCCAGCATTATTACACATTGAAGCGTAACTAATATTTTGCCTACAACATAATGAATTAATAATATTTAATACTCATTTATTAATAAACAACTTTTATTTTTTTTCCAATAATGATAAATACAAACTTTTTTAACATGGTTAATGCCCAACCATCTACAACAATATCTTGAGTGGCAGCAAGGAAATTTAAAATAAAAAATATTAATGTTAAAGCATTAATATTTAGTTTATTTTCATTATTTAACCATTCGTTTATATAATAACCCGTAATGAAGAAAAATATGCCTATAAAATAATCAAAACACATGATTAAAAATGTTTAGGTACCATTTCAATTGTACCTATTTTGTTTTGACTTTTTAAATGATATGTTATTTCAAAAATTTATTTATACCTAAGAAATACTGAACTGGAATTAACCATGATTTTCGACGGCCTAATTTTCGTAAAAACAAAGAATCAACTAATGGCGCCCACAAAAGCTTCAAACTGAATGGCCATATTGCCAAACTAAATTTAGCCTATATAAATAGTATAAAATATGTTATTATTATTTTATCTTTTAAGTTGTAAGATTTTTTTTTAGTAAATCATCTATTATTTTACTTACTTGTTCTTTAAATGATGATCGATGCATGTTTTGTATAATAATAGGTATTGCTAAGGATAAACCTAATGGTACTCCTTGTAAGGTATACAACACCAATAGTACAAAAATATTACGCTTATCTCCTTTCGAATCCGTTTTAATGGGAGTGTCATGTTTTTCGATTAAAGATTCAATATGAGTAGTCTCAATCATCTTCAATTATGTTTCACAACTGTCAGTTGTTATGTATAAGTATCTGAAATAACAGTAAAAAAATTAAAACCTAATGCATTGTTATTAAAACTATGAAATCTCAATTTATATTAATTAACACTTATATTTTATTTATATATATTATATATATATTATAGACTATAGTATAGAATATGGTATAAAATGTATAATTAATAAAAGATGCATCAGTAACACAAAACTTTAATATGTAGGTTATATTATATTGTATTATACATTAGTTTAGTTCAGTATTAGTCGGTTTAAGTATATTCTCAAACATCTTACTAATTTATTAGCACTGGTAAGTTGTAATTTCAAAATAGTGTCAAGCCGAATAGCAAAGCCATTATTATAATATAATCAGTGAATAAAAGAATGTTTTAAATCATCCGCAACACTAAAGTTTCCTTTTGAAACAAATTGTGTTAAAATATACATAAATATGTACTAAAAACATGATAAAAATATTTATAAAAATTATTACCAATAATTCCCTAACTATCATTTAATGAAATTAAAGCATCTTTTAATTTTAAAGTAAATTAAGTGAGAAAACCTGAGCCACTTTTTATGTATAGCTAAATCATTTTTCTTAGACTTACTTCAAATAATATAATATTTTTAATAAATATTAAATATACTTCTTCAAGATATCAAAGACAAAAATCACTGATTATATAAAGTTAAAATTATCAGCGCGTGATATAACGGAGGAGTATCTAATTACTTTCATTTAATACATCATAAAGCATGTATTTTTCGTGTTTATAGTTAAAACATACAATAACATTATGCTTTATATACCAACTAAAAATATACAAAATAAAAAAATATATAATAGGTATCAAAGTAGAGTTATGTTTTAATTAATAAGAAAATATGTATAACACGAGTATTTTAGATCTACCATATTAAAAGAGGATTGTTTGAATTTTCAATATATGTTTATATAACGTTAATTAAAAAAATATACAAATAACTCCTAATCTAACCTTAACATAACTTTGCAATTGAATTTTTAGTTTTTTAATAAAACAAAATTTATTTAAGAATTGAAAACAAATATAATAGATACAAATTTCAATAAACAATTTTAGACTATTTGGAAAAAAAAGAAAGATGCCAATTCGAAATTCTCAAGTGAAAAATATATAATATTTTTATTTTACTATATTAAACATATTAATCGAAAAAAATATATATAATATTATATAGCCACGAAGTTTTTTGGAGACACTTTAAAACGATATAACGTTAAAAACTACGAGCACAACACTAATTAAACACTCTAGAGCCTTGAAAAATATGTTAACCAAAATGTTGTTAACAAATTTCCTTCGATAACTCTATTAATCTTATCATAACAACGCCAAATATTTATTATTAAAATTATTATATTTTGCATAGTTGTTAAGGTATGTAAAATCATTTACCACACGTTTAATCAGTGGGTATTACTAGATTTATCAATTTTTGTCCTATTGCCGTACCATGAACATTAATAGGTATAAATAGATATGTAATTCTAGACTTATTGAGTGTATTCAGCAGATTTGCACAATTCTTATTTTCTTTCCTATAATTTCACAAACTTCCATGATTGATTTTCGCTCCCTCTATATTAATTTTATATATATTTTTACTCATAATTTTATTAAAATAAATGACCAACTTGGTAACTGTGGTTAATTTAGCAATTTATTTCACCGTTATAAAAGAGTAAGATACGTGTTGAATATCTCACCCAATAATAAATTTCAAACTAAATTATATGTATCTAGTCATATAGAATGAAATTACTCACCAAAAAAGTAAATAGATTAATTAATATGAGTTGATTTTACATCTTTCCATAAACGTCCATATACTGAAATATAATAAATGGTTAATATCGATTTGGAGTTATGACAAACAATTCATTTTCATTTCATATAAAATATATCTATTATTTACCAATATTACAATCAAAATCACATTAATTTTTCAATCAATTACGGCTTTATCTGTTATATAAAAACTGTTTAATTTATTTTATGTACGGCTGACTATCACTTCCTACAAGATCTATAAAAATATGTAGAATATATAAAATTAGTAAACAAAATTTTCAATACTAACTAGATAATAAATAAAAAACGTATTTGTACACATGAAAATATATATAATAATTAACAACTATCATATTTTAATAATTTATATTATGTATAAAGTCCGATTAAAAAAAACAATGATGGGTTTTATTTTATTAAGTGTAAATGAAAAACGATTCTAAACAAATGAAATGAATAGGTAAGATTCTATTTCTAAAGATGATTTCTCTTGTATTATATTTAAAATTCATACTATTTTAAGCAATAATAGTTATTGAAAATTTCATTCTGTGTATAGAAAATAATAAAATACATAATGCTAAAAGTTTAAATCATTTGTACGCAAAAAAAAAAATAATTAAAAAAAAATGATTATATTTTGTTAAAATATCTAATTTTATCAAAATTTTAATTTCAAAATAAATGCATTTAAAAAAAATATAACTATATTTATATGTTTTCAATATTTTTAAATTGCTGTTATAACAAAAGCGACCTTCACAAATTGATATTACATTTTAAGCATTATAAAATAATAACAATATAATTTTACATTTTACTACAACGTAGTTTACAAATGTTGTACATTTTCATGTTTTTTTTTTTATCATTTAAAACTTTACCGGGCGCAACACGATTGTGCACTTTTTACCTTTTTATATTTGAAAAAATTTAACACGATTACGCACAAAATTAATTAAATTTTATATTGTTGGCTTCAATAGTTATAGTTTAAAATCTGAACTAGCTACTAGGTGTTTGGTCAAAACAATTTTTTGCATTTGGATTTTTACCCTCAAAGATATAGAAGATGCTTTTGCTTATTTAATTGAAAATGGCCCAACTGATAATTTTAAATTCACTAATTATATACTGAACAATTGTATGTCATCTGATGCAGCATTTCTACTAATATTATGGGCAACTGAATCTTTAACAGATGCAAGAAATTAAAATTAATTAGATAAAAGATTCACAACCGTGTTGTATTTTTTTCAAATATAAAAAGGTAAGAAGTACGCATTCGTGTTGCACCAGTTAAACTAACTCATGAGGAATTTTGAATTATTTTTTTCAATCTTTTTTTTATCAAAAAACAAAACGTGAAGTACCTATCAACATAAATTAAAGAAGTAGAAAATATTAAATGCAATCTATTTATAGTTCAAAAAGAGCCACGTTTATCCTAGGACTTCATTATCCTTATTATTTAAAAAATGCATATAATTTCCTACCTAAGACTTTAACTAGTTCTTTTTGAAACCACCCTCAGTACTGAAAACTAAAATAAATGTCTCCATAAGGAAACAATAATCACGTGATAATAAACAAAAAAACTATCCACCACCGATCAGAATCTTAAGAATGTACATTTGTAAATAATTATATTTTTAGATTGAAATCAATAAAATCTAAAAAAACAATGTATGTCTTTTTTATGTCCAAGGGTACACTTTTTATATTCATAGAAGAAAAAAAATGCTTCGATTTTAAATTGGATTATGTTGTTTGTAGAAGATCGAATCTAGTTAATCTAAATAATATGTACAATATTTATATATTTTTTTAGTTTATTGTAATTCAAAAAATATTAACTTAAAATAATTGAAAATTTTTCTGAATGTTTATATTAAAATTTATTGTAAAATTTTTAAAATATTTTAACTTTTTTTGAGCTATTTATAAACATTTTATGATATTTTTATAAGCAATTAAAGTTCAATTTTTTTTTTTTTACGAAATACATTAGAAACACGAAAATGTGCGACTTATTTTAAAGATAAAAATGTTTTAAACAAAAAATTTGAAAATGCAATAGGTACAATGATTCTCATAAGTACTTCATAATGAAACTAAAAATCTAAAACTTAAAAGATATTTAAACACAATTTTTTTTTTTTTAAGACACAAAGTTAAAATTTTGATGAAATGAGATATCTAAACACAAAACAATTTAAGTTATTTAGCTGTATCTATTTCAAATATATTATTTATTGGAGCTTCAAGTTGTTATATATAATATTATTAATAATTATTATATTTTATAAATCCTATGACTTTTCAAAATATTTAGATTAATGTTATGCTATTGCGTTTTTTTATACATTTGCACTCTGTTTTATTGTAAGTTGGTATTAACTCAAAAGTTAATAAAAATATTATATAATATAAATATATATACTAATGGTTAATTATACTATTATAAAAATTAATAATTTAATAAATGCTATGTTTTAAATTAAAAGCAAAATATTAATTTCTAATAGCAATATTATAGCGATATCATATTTCATGAAATATACTCAGAAATATAAACAAATATATACTTAAGCAGGGCTCATAACTTATAGCTCTAAATATTATTATTATTAGCGCAATAATATTTTCTTAAAAAAATTCATATTAACACTGAAATATGCATGAATACTAAAATATGCTAAAAATACTAAAAATTATCTTGTTAAAAAAAAAATAGTAATAAAAATTAAGTTTTTTATGATATTTTAAAGATATATTTATCTTTAAAGTTTCATTAATTATTAAATGTTTATATATAAGTTTTCAAAATGAAATTATTTGCGGTTATTACTGGGTAAAGTCTTGTACATTGAGAAATATCGCTCGATGTCTACTGACGTGATTGGTGACGAGAAAACTTGTTGAGAAATCTGCAGAAAGTCGGAAACCAGATATAAGTTCCATGTTCATATTATTACCCGATAACACATTTGAAATATTTTTTTTTAATTTTAATAACAACATTTTTGTTCACGACGTTGTTAAATTTTTTCGAAATAGCTTTTTAATTGGCCCTTGAAGAGTTTCAAATTCTTTTTCCAAAATTTTCAAATATATTTATAGTTTTAGTTACCTAATGATTAGGGTTCGGATTTGAAGGCATTATAATCAATAAAAAAAGCATAAGAAAGGTAGAATATAACTTACACAAATTAAAAGGTAATGAAAAACCCTTCAATATCAACAAATACCGCAGAAATAAAAAAAAAAAAACAGAAGCACACAAAAACGAGATTGTTAATGAAAAGATCAGGGACAGTTTCGAAAAAATAGTAAACTTCATCCAAAAGCAATTTTCTACAAACTCTGAATAAAATTTTATCCTTAAACCAACCCTTTTCCCTTTAAAGAAAGGAATAATAAATTAATTAATAAAAAAAAAAAAGAAGATATGTTATAACGATTTTCATTTTTGTATTGCAAACAACACTTATTATGTCTATGTTTAAGTTAGTTATATACTTCCATACTATAAAATTTTTTAACCACCTCCATAAATACGTATATATTAATTTATTGTAAAACAAAACATAGGTCTATGATTAAATTATCTCTATACCTTTATGTAAAAAAAAAAACAACTCATAAATAAGTACATATTAATCTGATGTAAACAACACATATTATGAAATGTCTATGTTTAAGTTATTTCTATACCTTTAATCTTTATATTATATAAGAAAAAAAAAATATTATATTATGGAAATTTTAAAATTATCAAAAATATAAAACACTATAATATTATATACTCTTAAAAATGAGGGCATTTTTTTTAAAAAACGATGGGGACTGTCGTATATGTAAACGGTCGTCAATTGTGTTTTTTTGATATAGGTAGAAATAATTTTTGCGACAGAGGAAGACTGTCGCCGAACGGACATAGTGTTTTTTTGAATTATTGTTTTCATTGTTTAATATAAAGTGTTTCCGACCAAATTAGTATATGTTTTGATTGAGTAGCCACGCAATTCTGTCGTACTCTTTGAATCCGATCTGAAACCGGTTAATTTGTGGTCGTTGGGGGTTGAAAGTCTAAACAAATAAGATAGCAATATCGACTTTTGAGAGCCATCTGAAACCGGTTAATTTGTGGTCTTTTGGTGACTCAGTTGTTGGTAGAGGTATATCATCAAAAGGTGGGTATATGACAATCGATATTACTAAAATTGTCCTCTACTTCCTTACACGTAATATGGACCATTTAAAAATAAAATTATTTCAATAAATTAGTAGCTTTTATCATATAGCTAGCATGTCGCAGAGCTCTCCTCTCGCCCCGTACCGATTCTAAGAAGAACAGGTAAACATGATATTAATATTCAAGACTATTTAAACCGTACTTACTTCTTATAATTAAGAAAAAATGTGTTTTGAAGGCTAACGTATTGAAACAAACTCAAAAAGTTAAAATAGCATTTAAACTTCAAAACATGAAAAAATAAGCAATATAAAATTTCGTACACAGCTTCTTGATTTTCCAAAAAAAATTATAACTCACGTGGACATCTCCACGGCACCTCAAATAAAAAAAAAAAACAACATAGGTACAACATACAACTGCTAGAAATTATGAGCTCTGCTTATGAGTATTTGCTCAGAACCGTATTTCATAAAAAATGATTAATCATTGAATTTGAATTAAATACATTACAGTTTAATGAAGATATACTCGACCTGGGCAACCACCTATTGATTTGCTCACTCGACATTTTTTAAGCTGACTTAGTTACATGCAAATATACAAAGAATGTTAGTTGTCACCCAACCAATTTAAAAGTGGTAAACAATATATAAACTAATTCTGTTAAAAAATATTAAATGAAAGTGAATTTTTTTTGATAAAATACCATTACTCTGCGAAATTACAAAAAATTTGCACATTCACACATATCATAAAGCAGTCTGTAATAAGTGCGAGCGTCAGTTATCGTCAATTGTTAATTCCTAGATTTTTAAATTTTTATTAACATTCACAACTTCAATATAAAAAGCTTAGTACTAGACACTAGCAATTACACAAATTGCCTCTAAAAAAAAAAAAAACGACACCACAGCACTTAACACCTTAACTTGCTCTTCTCCTTTTTTAAAAATTTAAAAACTAATTTTTATGTTTGTTATTATTTATTAACTTATGAATTAGTAAAAATATGTCAATCCTAAACTTTGATGGTGGTTCTTCCCGTTTATAGAAACAAATTAGATTTTAATTGTACTTATGTGAAAGAGATCAAAACTCAAAAGAAAAAATGTCAAATTATTCACAAAATATTCAAGAAAAACGAATATTTTTACTGCCAATGCTACTCAATCTATTTCAAAAAATAATAATTATTCATCGTATTTCAAAAATGAATAATCGTTTGAAATATTCATCAATTATTTATATTAGTATTTACTTAATATAAAACACTACATTATTTTCATATTACCTATTTTTGCTTTTTTTGTGTTATTTAAAGTTGTTTGATTTATTCTAGTTTATTTTGAAATTATGCATTACCTATACAATTATTAAAATTGTTGTTTATTATTAAAGAAGCTTAAAAATTAAACTTAAGATCCCTTTTAAAGCTGTATTATAGAAACTTAAAAATCTCAAAAAGAAAAAGACGCATGCATAATTAAATTTTTAACCCTGGTGTAAATATATTAAAACTCTAATTTTGAATGTTGGATATTTAATACTTATTATATATTTGCGCAGTGTCTATGAATTTTGTGAAAATCAAAGGAAATAAACGATAAGACATCTATGTATCGTCAAGTATCCTAAATTATCCTATATATTTTTTATCTATTTTAATCTACTCGTTTTTCATGCTATAAATTGTAAAACTAACTCACTCAATTTGAAAAATGAATAAAGATTCAATTTTGGACAACATGCTGATGATATGTCAAACGATGTCTACCAATATCGATTAGAGAACAATATTTACAATCGGTTCGACGGAAATAAACGAATATAAATAACTGTAGCGTAAATATAAAGGTATAAAGTAGAAAAAAAGAAAATCCATTTTTACGTGGTAACAAAATGAAAATAAAATACTTAAACGTGATGAACAATAATACAACGCATGCCGGTTTATCAATCACTTAGATAATAAAATATGATAACACACAACAACAGACTGTTCAGATAAAAGCAGCTGAAGTAATTAGTCAATTTCTTCCAAGGGATATATATACTCTGTTCCAATATTCCAAATAAGATGACTTGTGCGCAAACGACCGAATTTACGTTCGGTTTGCATCGGAGTAGATCGCTTGCCATCGCCCGCGTTGCAAAATCAGTCATCGCGTCGTGCTGCTTAGGTGCTTAGTGCTTACTGCTTAATGCCTTAATCGAAGTGTTTGCGTAAATGCGCAATGAGTGCGGACCGTTAGCGGTCCACTGTGCGCGAACGCGAGTCATCTTATTTGAAACTCTAAGGATGCGAAAACCGATGTCAAAATTGATATATTGAGAATATTCCCCCAAAAGAAACGATAAATTAATATTGATATTTAATTTTTTTTTAAATTAAAATAGTTTAATTTTGATAATTTTTTCGAATAAAATTGTAATCGAGTCAAAATATTTTTTTTTATTTGATGGCTTTTTTTTGCTGTGATTAGATCCCTTCCATGGAAAATTTCTGGATCCTCCCCTGTCATCATCTAATCAAAATATCACTACCTATCAGAACAAAAATATCGAAATTTAAATATCGATGTAAAAATATGGACATTTCGATACAGTCGATATTTTTTTCGTATCCTTATTTGAAACAGAGTATATTATAGTATATAACCATAACCTACTGTACTGTGCGTGAAAAACAATTGATATTCGGATATTCCCGCTAAAAGTTTCATAACATGATCATGATGGGCCCGGTTTTAATGAAATAAAGGGGCGATATCAAATTTATTGAAATTTAATTGTACCTAATGATAAAG
Source organism: Melanaphis sacchari (assembly GCF_002803265.2). Classification (NCBI taxonomy): domain Eukaryota; kingdom Metazoa; phylum Arthropoda; class Insecta; order Hemiptera; family Aphididae; genus Melanaphis; species Melanaphis sacchari. Next base: position 652,027 of record NW_020270366.1, on the reverse strand, counting down.
TTTCTCAAATTTATGCATCACTTATTAATCTATCACAAAAAATCGAAAAAATTTAAAGAGTATGAAATTAGAGTTAAATTAATATCAAAGATTACCGAGTACAATGTTGATACAACTGGCATAAATTGATATAAACTCATATACAAGTTTGAAGAATGTATCTTTAACATTAATTATCAATAAAAATAGTTTAACACTTAGGAAATTAAATTTTATTATTTAAATAACATTTTAAAAATTTTTTTGCATACTTACCTACCTAATTAATATATATTTTATAGTATAGGTAATTATAAGTGATAATTCAATTAGTGCAATATATTATTTTAGTTATCTAGAGAGGCAATTTTTCACAGACCTACACGCGGGAAACATGTAAATATGCCCTTGGGTGATACACTATAATAACTTAGGGAGCCCTTTTTAACTAAAAATATAATTATGTTAACATTTTTTTCTTTTCTGTTCTATAGTAGCCGCTTATCAAATACGATATTTTATGATCATGTAAATAAACGAAATTAACACCAGTCACCACTATGTTTGTTTGTTTACATTTTACACGAAGCTGTTATTGGGCAGTTATTTGCAGATTAGTATAGAAGTTAAGTTACTCTATAGAAATTTAAACCATGTAGAGTAGGTAATATAGGTACCAAACCGATAAGTATTATATATTTTACCAATACATTGCAATAGTGCTTTAAATATCCAATAGTCATGCTTAAATACTTGTATTACTATTTTTAAGTATATAAATAGGGATCTATGTAACTACTTTTTGAATGTAGATAATACAATTTTTTAGTATTGTACTAATATGGTTATACTATAAGCTACTTACACTACATAGTTATTCGAATTACGAAATTACAATAATTATATATAATTCTAATTCAACATATTCAAAAGTTAGGAAGTAGTGAAAGTACTGACTACTGAAGTACCTACATGAGTACCTAATAATGAATTACAAATAAAAATCTGAAGAGGTGAAAATGCAGAATCACGTAAATATTACGGAAAATTGAAAGCTACAAATAATTTAAGACAATACGGCATATACTATAATACATTAATTAAATAATTATTTGTTTCTACAAATTTTCAGAATTTATTAAATACAATCATTCAAAGAAAAATATCCCAACTAGCAACTACACTAATCTCTACCGCTTCACTGGAACATAAGTGAGTCATCTTCAGTTTACCGAGTATACCCATAGTAAAATATATATTTATTATTTATACTAAATACAGAAAATTCTGTAAGTTATGAATGTAACCTAGTGTGTCAATATGTTCAATAAATTATCATATAACAGTTTAAAGTGTTTAAACAATATCATACAGCAGTACCTAATGAATAATATTGAAAAAATATTTAATAATTAATAAGATATCTGCATAATATAAATACACTTAAACGTCTTTAAATGTTTTAATAATCAAAATATTAATAGACTTGGTAGTGATAGGGTTTACCTGATTGGTATTTAAGTATGTGTAAAATATCAGTAGTTGAAAAAGACTTATCCGAAAAAAAATTATTTAATCATAAGCAAATAGTTTTCGTTTAAATTTCGTAATCTTTTAAATTATAAGATTTTAACTAGATTCTTAATTTTTTTTTTTTTGTCTTATTATTATTATTATTATTGATGCGTAGCCATTTAGTGACATTATAAGATTTTAAATAAGTGCGTGTGCTAAAGTATTTCCAGTTCAATTTTATTAAAAATACAGTTTTTAACTTTTAAATAGTAAAAATTTTGGTGATTGAAAAGACATTTTACAATTTTATTAAAATATAAATGTAATTTTCATAACTACTATATAAATAAATATAATATTAAAAAAAAAATAAATACAATTTGGTTTTTTTTTTAATGTATTTTAAATGTTATCATATAATTACTATTTACCCTGCATAATATACGTACGTATATTTCATATATACACGATGCACTAAAACAAAATGTCTTAAAACTTTAATTACTTTTATACTTATTTATTAAATAAACATAAAATGTTTTAAAAGTACTATAAAAATAAGTGAACTTATTCTATCATTAATCACTTTAATATAAATCAATCAATATAAATGCTTAGATACCTATTAACTATTTTAAAAAATGGTTAATTATGTATATAAATTTATAATTGCTCTAATTTTAAGAAAAAAATCTACTTACAGTCTAGATGTTTGATAAATAATTTGTTGTTATTTCATAGTCTTAACTGGGTTTTTTTTAAATAAAATTCAGTGTCACTTTTATAATTAATTTAATATCAAATCGTTTCAAACAAAGCTAACGTGCCACAACAATTTTGATATTAAATTATAAATTATGAGAAATCTACGTTGTCAATGATCGTTTCACTTTAATATGATACGGAACGAATGACGACTGTAGATAGGTATGACAAATAAACTCTGAACGAAGCACCAATTAGAAAATTGATATACACATTAAATATTTATAATATATTTTCTAGTAAAAAATTATTATCTCTGTTATTCTTGTATATTATAATTTATTATTTATAAGTTATTATAACTGAGATTATGTTGCTCGGTCATAAGACTTAAATGATCGATTAATTGCCCAGTTAAAATAGAAATAATATCACGAATTAGTTTATAGCTTACTAAAATAATTTTGTTTATGTAAATAATTATTATAATGTTACGTCAATTTATTATTTATAATAATCAAACAACTAGTAATGATAGAGTTAATTTTAATTACCCTCATTTTGTATGAACACTAATTGTTTTATACAATACGATTCATGTACGATATCATATTATTATACCATAAATGTATAAAAATTAAATTGGAATATTATATCTTGTATAAATAGTAAGTTTTAATGATGAACCCATAGGTACTTACTACACGAGGTTTTCCAGAAAAACGGGAAAATTTGAAAGTAATGTTGGCAGAACTAATTATAAAATATAAATGGGCCATGTTATTTTTTAACACAAAAACTTAACTGCCGTTTAGTAATTATAGACCAATGGGCTGGTTTACAACGTGCAGTTGTTCTTAACATATTTTACAATGATGGATAAGTACACTATAACAAGGCTGTAAGGCTGTACCCAGAACAAATTTTTGGAGGGGGGATAGATTGACGTATATGTAGATTGTAGACAAATGGGCACCACTTTAAAGACATTAATTTTATAACATGCAATTTTTTATCATTGTAGCTTTTAATGACATATGTTAAGGTAATAAGGTATATAGTTTTTTTTTTCAATAAAAAATAAATAAGTAAATATGTACATTTTTTTGCTTTTTAATAAATTATTTCATATTTTCCTGAAGATCTTGTATAATATATTCCTATACTGACTATACTAACCTACACCAGTAGGTACTTACACTTTGTTAGGTTTTTAATAAACAATACTCCTAGATTTACAAGTATTTCCAGTATCTATTGGGTATTTGGTCACTAATCTACAGAGATGGATTTAGAAGTGAGAACAAGCCCCCACATCTGGAACGAACACCACGCACATTATATACATATAATTCCACATTAATATGTACAATTATTGGCGTTTGTATTAGCCTATGTAACTAATTTTCTTTTATAATCTTGCCTGGAAAATCATAATAATTTAAACTAACTACGTAGGTATTTAAAAAAGCTATTCTTAACTAAAATAATTTATATATCAATAAATATATTATATTCATTGATCTTAAATATTTCTATAGTGATTATAATTTTGTTTAAGAATAGTTTTTTTTATTCTCTGGAATTGACATATTTGTAAATTTGTTATTAATAAATTTACTATAACAATTATTTTAAGATCAACATAATATTTGAGTCAATATAATTTTTATTTACCACCAGAGTCCATGATATCGCTTTTGTACATAGGTAGCCAATTGTTGAATTGTAACACGTCTTATACAATGGCAATGCTATACGTGCATATTGTGTTTATAACGTACTCAAATCAATATTTATAATAATAATAATAAAAGTATACATTTGCTTAAAGATTAAATTCATATTATTAAATTAATAAATAATAAAATCACTTTATTGATTACACTGATTACCAGATGCAGATGTTTCCACTTTTTTTATTATTATTTAAATCTAAGATGCTTTGGCATTGTGGACTAAAATTATCAATGTAATGTCCCCACGGCTAGTTGGATAGGAATATGTAGATATTAATTGAAAAAAGATAACAATTATTTCAATACCATTTTTTTTATTTGATTAAGTTACGTTAGTATTATTGTATAGGTATTGTACTTCTATAGGTAGTTCTATACCAGTGGTCGGCAATAGGCGGCCCGCGGGCCAAACCCGGTCTGTGAAGGAAAAATAATTGGACCACAAAAAATATTTATTTTTTTAATAATTCCGGTTTTCCACACATAATATATATTTTATCTATTTTATGATGTATTTAGAGATTACGATGGTTTTTATCGTTTATTGCTATTTACAATAATAGTTGCGATAATACAACAATTATTAACTAATATCTGAGTTTTTAGTTTTTACTGGCCCTCGAAATTTTTTTTTTGATTTTCTGGACCTCCATAGAATTTAATTGCCGACCCCTGTTCTATACATTGTTTATACTTTATAGTCAGTAAGTAGGTTTTACTGGTTTTAGGTATATCGCGTAAAATTCTGCAAGTATTAGTATTAGCCATTAAGTATACGCTGCATTTGCACATGATTGTTTTATCCTCAAGTCTACAAATGTTCATCAGAATATCGAATAATTCAATTTTACATTTAAACATCTATCTAAAAAATATGTATTGAGAAAGGTTAATTTAATCGATTATAATATTACATATAAGTATATTATAATAATACTATATATACTATATTTGCTTCTAAGTAAAGGTACTTATATCAAGTTACTAATACTTATGCAGAAATGCAGAACACACGTAAATATAAAAAACAATAGCTAACAGATATTATGGGTTAAAGATCAAATTTAAATATTTAAAAAGTAAATATTTCAAGGACACTATTAACTTTATTATATTAATTTGTTTTTCATGAATTAGTGTACCTACCTAAGAAATTCACATAGATTCCTATACAATATAATATCACAAGTCACAACATGTGTTTTTGAAAGACTGGCAAGTTTAAGGTTGTGATTTACAATTTGCTGGAACAAGTGTTGTACATATACATACTTTAATAGAGCAGGTAAATATAATAGTAAATATATAGGTGTCTTTACATTGTATTATATTATGTACTAACTATGTAGACAGGTTTAATTATATTTTAATATAAATATTTTATTTATTTGTTGTTTAATAAGTGTTACATAGTTACTATGAATATATATTTTCTAATAAATTAAAAAAATTATTAAAATAAGATCAAGGAGATCTATAATATGAAAGATTCATACCTCATACTATCCTAGTAAATATTTCAATGCTATTTAGGTATACTTATAAATTCAAAAATTATATTTAAATAAAAGTATAATTATAAGATAAATACCGATATTATATTTCTACCAAAATAGCATATAGGCTGTATGTACATGTTAAATCATATTATACTTAAATGCCTATATATTGATTACATATACAAGATGTATCAGGAAAGTATTATAACTAAAGCAGAGGACTTGTGGTTCTAAAAAGGTCAATAAATATGTAGTCTAACACCCAAAATATCTATAAAGTATTAAATTAAAGACCAGTTTTGTTTTGTTTTTTTATACTGAATTTATTTGATTTAGTAACAGCTTATTACTTTACAATGATCAAGTGTAGATAATTGATCATATTTTATGTAGTAATCTACCTATAAATAAAATTATTTTAATTAGCAATTCCAAGGTGCTTCTATAAAGGGAAACTTGTGAAAAATTGTGTCTGATCAATAACCATATTACGGTAAAAATTAAAAATAAATTTAAATGCATTAATTTTTGTTGTATGGAGAAAATATTAGTAAAATTATTACTTTATTAAAATATATATCAAAAAGTATAAAATAGAAGAAATATACTATGAAAATAAAAAAAACCTCAAAATATGCATTGATATAAAATAAATTTACAAAGCAGTAAAAATGTATTGGCTTCTCACTCTGCTATTTTTATAATAGTACAAAACATATATCAAAATGCTACAAGTCCTCTCCCCTAATGATAAATTTACATATGAATGTTTCAGATCAATGTAATACAGGTGCTCCTGTAAATAATAATTATAATATTATTTCTTTAGCAGACAGTGCACCGTTTAGATTATGAAATTAATCAATAAATAAAATATATATTTTAGTTTTTTTTTTATATAACAAATAAATAATAAGTAATAATCAACAATTTCTTTTTTATTTATAACTGTGTATGCTTTTTAGCATCAACATGCCAATGCTTCAGGTCTTTAGATTGCAGATTACGTATTATTTTTGAAAAATATTGATACCATATTATTCCAAAAATTGTACATAGAACAGTTTCCAAATAAAATCCATCAATTGTAATTTCACACTTTCCATCTGATGTTTGACAAGCCTAAAACATCAACATATATTAAATATTTTTAATAAAAATGACCTATTTAATGATATAACATTAAAAATTCATATGTTATGATAAAATACCAAAAATAAATTTGAAACATAAATTAACATAATTTATAAAAATATTTTTTTTTCATTAAATGTTTTTGTGTTAAATTTTTAACTATAAAAAGTATGATATTATTAAAAATGAAGAAAAAGTTTGAATTTTTACTAACATTAATTTCTGTTTCAGTGGAACATGTGTTATTTTCATTAATTGAACATTGTTTGTACGTCAAAAAATCAGTCATCCATAATGCAGCAGTATTAGCCCAAGCACCTCCTAAGTTTGTTAATGTGTTTAACAAAGTCATATTAGTGCCACCAAATAATGGATCACTTATACGGGCAAAAAACGCCATCACAGCTACAAACATTGAGTACATAGTCAACTGTATACAAAAACAAAATTATTAATAAAAAACAATAAAAACTATAAATTAATACTACTACATACCTGATGTAGTAAAAATGAGCTCAATACTATTATATAATAGAATATTGAAACTTTACCATCTTGGTCAATAAAATATGGTGTAAAGTAAACAATAAATGCAATGACAATACCAATTAATAATCTAGATTAGATAATTTTTAATTAAATTATTTTATATATACATGTTTATTTTATGTTAAATAGTTTCACCTGTATGGTATAGATTTTAAATATACATTCATTGGTTTAGGTCCAGCTGTGTACTTTGTTATCAATACTGGTATAATAATTTGAAGTGGTATTGATAATAGCCCAATTAAAGCAATGTCGTCTTTAGGAATACCTTTATCAATGATTTTTAAACTAGAAACAACATCAATTGCACTAAACCCTATCTAAATATTTTATAGTTAATAAAAAAATAATAAATGTTTCATATGATATACAAAACTACCTATGCATCATATTTTTTAACAAAATTTTTTTAAATTAAATTTTAAACATTAAAATTAAATATAATATAAATAAATAACAAATCTATTGCATAATTTAAAATATAAATGAGCATTGGAATGGGAAACGCCCCATCCTTTTATAAATTTATTTCTTTAGTAATTTTATTATTATTATTATTTATTAACAAAATAGAAATAAGTTAAAATTTATAAAATATTTCAGAATACCAAATCATTTTAATTTAATAAATTATGTGTATAATTTTTCAATTCAAGTTGCAGGTATCATATCATACATTATGAAACAAATTTCTGTCAACCATAATATAAATTTAAATTTATGTAAAATAATTTATTTTAAGATTGCAAAAGAGTAGTTGAACATTAATTATGATTAAACATTTTTTTTTTTTTTTTTTGATATTTCTAATTTATACACTATACAGTATACACAATAGACAAGAAAAATTAATTGATAAAATGAAATATTAATTATTTTGTTTTGAAATTGTATTAAAATATTGTAAATAATTTTATTCTAAAATTATAATTTTTATTTTATTTTAATATTACTCAGAGATTACAATTTTAAGTAATGATTAAGCATGTACTGCATTTAAATAAATATTATAAAATCATATTGTAGATTAAATTATTATTTTTATGAGCAAAAATTAATAAATAGATAGTATACTACTTGTTCAATTAAAAATTAAAATTAATAATACATTATACAATAATTTTTATCTAGTTTTTTAATTTACCTTAGCAGTAAGTAATACTATTGATAAACTTTTAACGCTCGGTAATCTCATGATATCTCCAAGAAGTTTATATGTTTGATATAAATTTAAATCAAGGCTATCATGTTGAGTTGATTGTTTTTTTTCATGTTTAAATATAGCTATCAATGTTGTAGCAATCATAAATGTATAACCCCAAAAATATAAAAAACCTAAAAAAAGCAAATTGATAAATTAGTAAAAAGAAATGAAGATGTTCTGCATAAGTTATATCTAAATGTTTAATACAATAAAAAAACAGTAAAAATAGTAGATGAAATCCACTTAGCTTGTTTTTATGATAATAACTTATTATAATAATTTACAAGCTAATTATTTTAGTTTATAAAGTCATCATTTTATATTTTATAATAAATTAAGAATTGAGATGATTTGATGCATAGAAATTTTTCTATAAAAAAAAGGACAGTAGTTATTAGTAAGGCTTGGATTTTGTAGCAAATGCTTCTTTTAAGGTGAGTATGATAGAAAGATAATTTTTATAAATAAATACAATTTTAATCGTTCAGATTTAAATGAAGTAAACTTTTTTTTTGCTTTTTTCCAAAAAATCTACTTTTTATTGCTTTTTCCTCTATTTGAATCTTTTTTCTTGATTTTTTAATATTTTTCTTGAAAATTTAACTTATTCCTATATATATATTATACTTGGACTATATTTATATTACCAGAAATTATAAAACCAGTAAATAATGTATGACTGATAAAATAACTATGGTTATTGTGCCAAAATAGTTTTATCTACAATATCTATAGTTGTATTTACGATTCAAATGAATTAGTTTACAAGAAATATACACCGATTATATCAGTTGACATAGAAAGGTCTTTTTCTATGTATAAAAATATATTAACACTCAATAGAATGAGTTTTAATAAAAGTAACTTGACTAAATACATGGTTGTAAATTCCATTTTTAATATTTAATTTTATGTGTAATTGAAATTTGTTTTTTTAGAATTAAATTTAATAAAAGCTTATTTTGCTTTTTTTGGCTACTTTAAATGTTTTTTTAAGGATTTATTTTGCTACAAAATTCGAGCCCTACTTATTAGGATAAAACTTATAACGTTAAATCAAAAACAAAAAATAAATTTCATCTGATATTAAATCAACAATATTAATATGATTTTAACTTTGTAATATATTTTATAATTACCTTGTAATGTGATTAAACCTTCTGTACTTTCAGTATATCGTAGCCATTTATTGCAAAAAGTAGGTGATTCTAATGTTATAAACACTACATAGCCAAGAAAAGCACCTATTGTTTGTCCTACACTATTACATGTTGAAGCATATCCTACATTTTCTCTGTAATTATTGATTAAAATAATTTATTAAAAAAAAAAATAAATAAAAACTACGCAATCATGCAAGTACTAACTTTCTTAACATTGTTAATGCCCAGCCATCAACAGCAATATCTTGTGTAGCTGCTAAGAAGTTTAAACAAAAAAACATTAATGTCAAAAAAGTAGTGTTTGGATTTTCTGTAAGCACCAGCCAATCATTGATATTCATTGCCAAAAATAACAGAAAAAAACCTGAAACATTAAGTCAATCTAATATGTATAACGTACTAAGAGAAATTAAATCATCAGTTTCTTTTTTAGATATTTAAATTTATTGTATATATATAAAAAATATATTACAATAAAAAAAATAATCATAATATAAACTAAGTACATTATAGTTTATGTAAATATTATTTAATCATAAGATTTTAGTACTTCTAGTATGATTGTTGAAAAATTCAATAGTTTTAATCAAAACTTTAACTTGTTGTCATTTGGTCAATTTTAATTTTAATGCTATGGTAAAAAGGATCAAATTTACTTAAAAAAATTTGGTCTATCTGAATTTGGTATTCAAGACACCTGTTGCCATTTAAAAAAATGCAAGTTATATTGCGCACGCGCACACAAAAAGATCTAAAAATGTAAAAATCATCAAGAAATATGTATTTATATATTCTCTATCTCCTTCCGAAAACTGCATGTCAATCTGATGTCACTGGACAAAATTATTTAGTATTACATTTAAAAAAAAACACACTGTATATAAATTATTTAGTTATCAAGTCTAACCAATTATTAAAATTGAAAAGATAGTTATACAGTTTTTCTAGTTGAATATTGTAAAATATAAAAATTAACAAAATATTGGAAATTTTTGACTCGGGTACGATTATTGACAAGTCGAGAACAAGAGTAACAATATTTTGTGTATTCATATAAATTCACTTTTCCCCTTTATATATATATATAAGAAATAATTTTATTTATTAATACACATTATATTTATTTTTAAAATCTATTTTAATTTGTTTACATTTTGTTGATTATGATGATTATTAGAGTAATTATTTATTAACACTGTGAAATTGGATAAGCCCAAACATTTGCCACTGCAATAACCTTATAATCTTTATATAATAAACACTTCATACACAAATGTACCTCGTATTACATAACTTTACTAGAAAAATCGAGCAATGATTTGTATTTAACAAATTTATTAATATTTAAACTTACCAATTAAATATTGTACAGGAACAAGCCAGGTTTTTCTTCTACCAAACTTTGGCCAAAATATAGAATCAACAATAGGTGCCCATAATAATTTCAAACTAAATGGCCATGTAGAAAAGCTAAATTGGGCCTAAAATTTTATACAATTAATTAATAATATAAATAAAATATTGCATTATAAATGATTCCACCTGTTCTGTATAAGTTATGTGTTTTTTCTGCATTATTATTGGTATAGCTGCTGAAAGTCCGAGTGGTACTCCTTGTAGTGTGTACAAAAATAACAAAATTGTTATGTTAAGTCTATCGCCAATAGTACAAGGTACAGCTTTAGGTACATTTAAGTTATGTTTCTTTTGCTTCGGAATACAATTTTCTAGTTTATCTTCATAAGCCATAGCCTTTCTTGGTTTGACTTTACTCATTGTATGTGTTTAATGTTATTGATGAATAATACTTGAAAACTATAACAGAAATCTAAAATAAAACCACTACACAATAGAAGATTTTTGAATATTAATGAAATTACTAATAAATTACTGATTACTTGTACACCTAATGATATTTTTATACATGTAATACTGACTTAGGTAGGTAGGTTTAACTATACAGGTACATAGATGATGTCATCTAAAGAAGACCAATTACACACAATATTAATCAAAATTTTATTTTGCACATTCTTTTTATTTTACATTTACGTAATTATACTTTATAGTAATTAATTATTAGCACTTAGTGCTTAGCAGAGGTCAACTAATCATTAAATAATTAATTTATATTAATAATTGTAAAAATTTTAAATAAATAGTAATAAAAAAAAAAATTAATCCACGTACAAGAAAATGTATATTGTATATACCGGTTCGAACGCATGCGCAAATTGTAAAAACATTACTATTAAACAATATTGTAATTTGCTTATAGATATAAGGTAATTTTGAACAACATTGATAAAAATTAAAATCTGTTATCATTTTTTATTGAAGAATATTGATAATAATTGATGAATAATCTCATATTTTATATTTTTATAAGACTTTTTTTATTAATTTATACAATGTTCCGTTTTCTGTGAAACTTACTTGTTTAATGCTATTTATTTTTATTAGTGGTGTTTCATACAAATTGATCTGTCTTTTATAGTGACTATTAATATTAAAATGATTCAATTTCATTAATGTTGTGTTATATTTATTTACATGTTTTTCTTTATAGTTAAATTTTTCCAACAAAATATATAAAATGTCTTGTTATGTCCAATATTGTCAAGAATGTAGCATTGCTATTTCTAATGCTGAAACAAATACCGATGGAGTAACTTATTATCTCATCAAAGTGAATGTTGGCGATGTTACATGGACTGTTCAGAAACGATACAAAGAATTTTTGGAACTGCACAAAAAATTAGTAAACGAACATACTGTGACCAAAGACATTTTACCTGGAAAAAAAATAATTGGGAACAAAGAACCAAATTTTATTGAAAAACGTCGGGTTGGCTTGGAAATATATTTACAAACAGTTTTGTCATTTTTGCAAAAATCAATGCCTGAAGAACTATTAGAGTTTTTAGAATTCGACAAATATGATGTAATCTTAATTGTCAAAAAATTAGCTGCAGATTTTTTTCAAAACGGTGATGATTACCTTTTAAATGATAATGGTTTTAATTTTAATGTTTTATTGTTGTATGCAATTAGTGAAAGACTAAAATTACCTTGTCCGGATAGTGAAAATAACGAGTATAATTTCAGTCATGTGTTGGATTTTTGTTCAAAGTTTAAATACTTAGCAATTAAAGGAGGAGATCATTATGTTGGTACAAGTAACATAATTTATAATAAATTAAGTTTTGAGCTATCATCTTTTAAGAATGTGAATAAATTTGAATGTTATAATATTGCCTATAATATGATATATAATTTAAAGACATTACGAGATACAGTTCGTATAATCACAGTTTACAACTCAAAACTCAAAACTCCTGAAGATATTTTATTATGTGATAACGTTCATAAAGAATGGTCTTCTGACATGGATTCTAGTATGATTTGGAATAAAGTAAAAGTAGTTGATTTCAGTTGGAATGAAATATTAACATTAAAAAGTCTCACAGTTTTAACACCAAATGTTAAAACAATAAATTTAAATGGAAATTTATTGAATACTATTGAAGATATGTCATCTCTTACTTATCTCAGTCACTTATCACTATCAAGTAATAATATTACTGAAGTATCTGATCTTCATACAAAACTAGGAAATGTCATATGTTTAAATTTGTCTTCAAATAAAATATCTAATTTGGAACCATTTTCAAAATTATTTTCATTAGAAATGTTGGACTTAGGCTCAAACTTAGTTAATGACATAGATCAGTTAAAATATTTGAGTGAATTACAGAATATGAATTATTTAGTTTTGTCTGGAAATCCTGTGTCAACTGTAGTTGATTACAGAATTAAAGTACTAGGAATACTAAAAAAGAAAACTTCAGATTTTTGTTTAGATAATGAGAGACCCACTCAAAAAGAACTAGATACTGTAGCAATAATGCATGCATTAAAAGTTGCCAAAGAAGGTAAAACATTATTTGATAGATGATTTAGGTTATTCTAAAACATTATTTTTGTTCTTTGTTGTCGTTAAACTATAATTATTTTTATTTGTTATTTTATATTAATATTTATTATTTGGTTTTTGTCTTGTGATAATAATATACCTTTTGAATTGAATTATTTTTTATTTTGTTAATCATTTTTATGTTTTATATTATGTTTAAATTTAAACTGTATACATGCATAAAATATAAAATCTTTCAATTGTAAGATTTTGTGTTATATATAAAAAAAAAAAATCAAACTAATATAAATTAAATAATTACATGATTTTGTTACTATTTTTATTTTTTTTACTTATTAGTTTAAAAGAAATAATTAAGAAAATTGCACATATTGGTCATATTGTTTACTTGGTCAGCATTTACAAATATAATAATTATTAAATTATTTCAGTTATCAAGTAATAAAAGATAACTAAGAATCAATACCAAATATTAAATTATGCTCATTCTGATGAACACTACTTAAAATGTAATTATAAAATAATGAGATATTTTGTTTATTAACAATAATTTATAACATTTTTCTTTTGTTCTATGGTAGTTATTATTTATTATGATTGAAAAAAAAGTTGAATGTTTATCACGTGAAACGACGAGTTTAGTACCAGATATTTGTTCTAAAATATCACCATATTAATTTTTAATCTGATATTTTATTTATATTTTTAGTCTTAGTTTATATCTTATCAATTAGAATAATAATAATTCTCCATTATTTTTTTTAGATGATTATTTCGTATTTATTCAGCATGACATAGAATGTAATATGTGTTGTTTGCATTATCTGTAACAGGGCTAAGCTAAGTGACTAAATCTATTTTTAAATAGTAGAAGTTATTTCAATCCCCTATTAAAATCCCCCAGGGATATTCCAATATTAAATCTTTACATTACTAAAAAACCCTAGACAAAGGTTAAAATGGAAGTGGTATTATATAAACGTATAATATTAAGGGAATTAAATGTTGCTAATGAGCGACTCATAAATCAACTACTTTCTTGCTTATGTCTTAAAGTACACCTAACTGTATAAATTTATGGTGTATTATTCGTATAAAATATAAATTGCTTACTTCAAATAAAAATAAAATATTTATTATTTATTAAAATAATTAAATTATCTACGAACATAAAATGTTTTAATGCGTTTACTGTTTAATGTTTAATGTTTATGAAATATGAATTTAGAATTTAAACTGTTGTGTGATTACGTAACTATTATCAAATAGCTAAGCAGTGCCACCATTAACTAAATAAAACTGTATTTAAATACATTTTCGATAAGGTGATAAAATTATTTATTATCGGTTGGTAACAAATTTAACGTAGTTAAGTTTCAGCATTGGTTGTTATTGTTATTTGTTTTTCAGAATTTCGGATAACGGCTTTATGGCTCGTGTCTTTATACTTTATAGTTTACACTTTACAGACCATAATCGTAGTGACCATACCACCAGTTTATTGCTTACAATTGGCATTATTTATATATTAATTATTAAGTACAAATAGTAAATACTGTATAACAATAAGTTTTACGTTCATGGTTTAGTTAAGTCTTAACTCTTAAAAGTCGATTTATTTTGAAATATCCCTTGTGTGGAAGTAAGTGTACTATTAATATTAATCCTGTTAATGAATTAGATTTTGAAGAAAACAATAATTTAATATTTGACTTATTTTATAATTGTAATTTTATTTGATTGGTTGTACCTAATTATCTAACTTTTAATTTATGACAATGTCATGTTAAAATATTTAATTTTATTTATTATATATATATCTGTACAAACTCTGGTACAATTTTGGTGTAGTAGTATTATATTGTTTTTTGTGAATATTGCTTTTGTTTAGCTGATTTCTTAACTACCTAATCAGCTTTATTTATGTCAGTTTCCCATAATTGGTGTACTTGTCAAATATATGTGCATACATATACTTCAATAATTTTTTTTTTTGTACTATCCCTTTAATTTAACTATGTTTTGTTAATGGTAGTGTTTTGGTATGTACCACTATTACAGTATTGATATTTCATTAATACTTATGCATTATATTCCAGATACATTAGTTGGTCATCTTTTATTGATTCTATATCATTACCTAACCTAATCATGTATTTTTGTACCTTTTTACTATTATAATTTTATTAGGTTTATTGTAGAATTTGTGTCATTTTATTCATTAAAGGTACTATGGCCAGTTTCATAAATTAAGCATTTCCACATTTATTGAGACTTAAAATTCTATAAAATTAATAGTGTCTACAATAAATTTTAAAATTATTCATTAATTAACTGTTAAGATCTATGGATAGAATATTTTGTCTATTTAAGCTTGGCATCTTGCCCGTATATTAGAATTCCATTAACCTATTTTTAAGTATATTGGGTATGTATTTTTTGTGGTCTAAATGTTACATCTATTAGTTTTTGAATTTCTGATTAATTTGGTAAAAAGAGCCAATGTATTAAATGTATAGACCTCAAACATTCTATAGTTATGGCCATATAATAGTTTTTTCTGACAATTGTTTGTATATGTTTTGAAATGTTAAAAAACAGCGAGCATACAAATATTAAAACTTTTTAAATAATTCCATACCAAATTGACTATAATTTCAAGTAGACTTGGTTAGTTGTGTAAACCCAGCTTAACATTTTTTATGAGATTGGTGATTACTAATTTTTCAACTTCTAGGAGATGAAAATTACCATCTAGGAGAGAAATAGTGATAAAACCAAGCAAGTAATACTAAAAATGAATTTTCAAGTTTCGTGTTAAATGAAAAGAACCAAATATTTAAATTTTTTCGTGTTATTAATTAAGTTTTCAAGTAACTATGAATTTTTAAAAATAAATAAGAGGTAAACTAAGTTTTCCTGAAAAAAAAAACTGGCTTATGATATAGTTGATGGTCATTTCTTTTTAAGTACAATATAATATAGGTAATATACCAATTATTCATATAAGATAAAACATTCATTTTTTCATAAACTACCTATTTATAGTATTGAAAATATTTATTTTACGTAACTAAATTGTTATTAACAATTATTGAATTTAATTTTTACTATTTTTTCCTTTTTTGATTAACATTATATATTTTTATTTCAAATTTCAATGAAGAATATTCTTTAAAGTTTTTAAATAAAAATATATATATATTTTAGTTAATAATATGGTTATAATCTTAAATTTTTTTAAAGTTTAAATTGGTATAATAATAGACTAGCACTTGTAGGATATCTCTTTGCCATTTTATTTAGCTTATTTAAAATTGAAATATCTATAGGCTATAACTTTTAAACTGCTTGTCAAAATTTTATTTTCATGTATCAAAATACTCTATAACTACTTTAATTTGGTATAAGAAATTAAAATTGTATGTTTTCATTGAAAAAATGTATGTGATTAAAAAAACTTATTAAATAAATGTTATTTTTGATTATATTACAGAAATTAAATTTCATTAAAATTATGAGTCGAGCAGCAAAAGATACATCAATGGCTCGTAAGAAAAAGTTAGTTCGTCTAAGCAAATTATCTATTGGAGATGAAGAAAATTTTGAACCCCCGCAAAAATCATCTACTCCGTCTAAACTTTATAAAAATAATTCAAAAAGGATTTTAAAAGATAATAATAGCTTAAACATAAGTGTAATAAATAAAGAGGACAAAAATAAAACAATAAATACAGAATTTGATTGTCACCAATTCAAACCTATATTACCTGTTATAGAAGAAAATGTAAATTATGGTCGAGTTCCGGAACTATTTCATAGTGATCCAGAAGATGAACCTACTGTAACTGAAAATTTAACTGTCACTACTACAAATGATTCTGATGACAAATGGACAACTTTTTCTGATGTTTCTGAAGAAAGAAGCTGTACAAATGTTACAGATTTATTAGCTGAAATTGAAGCTGACATAGATGTCAGATTTAAAAAACCACCGAGAAGATCATATCCTGGAAAAAAAAGAAACAATAAAAGTTTGTATGAAGACAAAGAAGAAGAAGAAAAAATAGACGTAAAAATAACAAAAAAATACAGAAAACATAAACCAAAGAAAAAGGATCCTCAAGAAGAGGCATTTGTTCAATCAATGAATGAGCATTTTACAGATATTGAATCATTTAGTTTAGCTGTAGAATAGTTTAAAACTACATGTAAATATTTTCAATATTTAAGAATTACAAAAAATAATTATTGGAATTGATAAAGAAATAATCATCAAGAGGTGTTTTCTTAGAAGAAATCGAAGAATGTCATTTGTAGTATAATGGAAGCATGAACGGAATTTATAGATTTTCCAAAATTTGAAGAAATTTGTTATTATACATTATTATTATATTTATTATTAAAAGTTTTATGTTGTATAAGTGTTTTTCTAAATCTTTGTATTAAAGTCAATCGTATAATGTATCAAGTTGTCTTATTTAAGATTAACTATAATTAATTTGAAGCAAATAATTAATGTTTATTGCAATGATATGTACTATTATTAAGTCACTGTTTAATAAATTTATTTATTATAATAATGATATCATTTATTGTATTGTTAATTTAATTTAAAATCTGCAGAAAAATTTCAATTGCAAAAATTCTTACTAAACCTAACTGTACTATACTCATGTTGAAGGGAAGTAATTAATTATCTTACAAGTACTTTAAAATAAATTATACCTATTAAATTTATTGAGAACCATTTATAACTAATTTGAAGACTATATTATAGTTTTTATCCTCTATTATTATATTGATATGAATTTAAATAAAATTATTAATAAACTTTTTTATAGTAATTTAATAAAAACTTAAATCACCTAAATTTTCATATTTCTGTGTACCATCTACCTATTAAGAATTTGAGTTTCATTATAAACATGGAGGATTTTAGCAAAAAATATTAGTACCTATATTTAAAATTTTTGCCTTACTGTACAAATCTGAAATAGTTTAATTAGTCTACACAAACTAAGATAATAATATTTAATAAAGTTACTAAAAATTTTATAACTTACATTAATTTAATTCTAATAGAAGTATATTTTTAATTTATAAATAAGTATACCATTTAATCTATAAACACATGCGACACTATTCTAACGCACAGTTGTGTTTGATAACAAAATATAAATTATAAATACATTTTAGATTTCTTTAAATGAAGTAATAAATCATGAGTATATTGATTTTAGAATAGTTCATTTTCTTTAGTCTCAATTTCTACAACTTTGATTTAAGTTGCTGGTTGTAAAATGGATATTATTAGTGCTTACTTTTTTAAAAAGCCAAACATTTCAAAAAATATATAAAAAAAACAATAATTTCTCTTAGTAGGTATTCTAATTTGAAAATCAAGAACTGTAGATAATTTAATTTTTCACCAGATATTTTTTATTAACAATTTTTTTATGTGATATAGACATATTCACTAAACCACAAACTATCAATAACAATATTTGATATCTTCCCGTTCCTATAGTAATAATTATAAAATAAATATTATATACTATGATGTAAGCAATAACCAAAATGTATAAACATTTTTGTAAAGTTATAACAAGAAATTGAATACGAATTTTCACAAAATAATTAAATATAACGTAAAATTGTCCACGGATTCTCATAAGATACACACTATCTACAAATTATACGTATATCAACTCCGTGGAATTATTTATTATTAATATATTTATTATTTATACCAATTATTATAATTTATAACACATGATACATTAATACTGTCGGATAGCCTTTATGTTTAAGAAAAATTAAAGAATATTTAAAATCACAATTTAAAATGTAGTTAATTCCATTCCCTTTTTTGCCTGAAATATCTTCTACCAATCCAAAATTCAAATTCCAACAAGAAATATAATACGAATATCCTCCACTATAGAAATAAATAACAATTAACAATATAATACCATTAGGCACATTGATATTACAACCATCAAATCATCTTAAAATTCTAAATACTGAAATTCATACGGTTGTGTTTTCATACCTAACTACAAAAGTTTAGTTGAATTAATAGGTACCAATTCCGTGAGGTGAATTAAGCGATGTAAATTAATTGTCTTTTTATCGCCTTAATCACGCGTTTCATGTTTATTCACGTGCCTACATTTTATTCAGGTACCAAATACCTAATATTATAAACGTGAGTATATGATTATTTTTTAATCATTGCGTTGAAATAATTTAATAACTTAGTAGAAAAAAAAATATTTATTGTTAATATTTTACAGATTGTAATACATATCTATAAAAAAAATTTAAAACACATGATTCAATATTTCTCATAAGTTCTTGTTTAGAGTGACTAAATAATTTTTATGAATGATAATTAATAAACATTGTTTTTTTTTATATATTCTTAAATGTACATAGTAGGTATTATATCTAGTTCATATTTTAGTACTTTTTAGTATTATAAAATTCGAGTTTTGAAATTTAAGTAACTTTATATTTTTGTAAGCAATATAAGCTAACATTGGACAATACTAATAGTGTGTAATTAAATAACGGGACAACTCGTAAAGTCTTGAGCTTCTATTTGAGAATAGATTATTTTAATATTAATTATTGATATTCATTAAACATTTAGCCATTAAATTTTTTTTTTTAAAGGTCAATTTTCATCATGGTTATTGAATAATGATTGTCTTTTGTCTTATTGACTATGTCACTATTTACTATTTAGTCACTAGTTAGTAGTTACTATTCATTAAGTCAGTCCTTAAAAATCGTATGATTGGTATCAGAGTAGATCACTGTGTTTGGTTTGCATCATGAACTAAGATATACATATATATATATAGTTCATGGTTTGCATGTATGATTTGTTCAATGTTCCCGCTTTAATAAACATTCAAAAAGGCGACAGCTGATGCCTGGTTTATGGGCAAATTGGAGGTTATGTGTTAGCGACATGAATGATGTTGTAAACGTAATCGGGTAGTAAAATATATGCTGATAAACATATAATAAAACGGAAGAAAACGACTTTTGAAAAATTGAAGTTTGTTTACACTGTTGGACACACAATAGTTAATATTTTTATGGAAATTCATTAATCTAGGATCTGGTTATTAGTTTTGAACCGGTAGCAATGTAAAGACTAAACAGTTTTTAATTAATTTTACATTTTTATAATTCTATGAAGATGGAATAAGTTTGACCGATGAATATATGATTAGTACTGTGTGACTATTGACTATCTGAATGAGGTAATTACTTGTGTGCATATTATCATATTTTGTTCTTAGTCATGTGGCTATCGGCTGTCTTATTGGTTTTGATGTTCGATTTTAGTGTATTATATTCTCAGAAGTTAGTCAACTAAAAACACCATTATGTCCGAAAAAAAAGCTAAAAACAATGCCGATTGGAAAAAACGTGTTAAAGCCGAGTATTTTAGATTACTGCAGGCCAAAAAAACAAAGAAAGACGATGACAATGTATTGGCATGCATCAATAATCAGAAGAAGCTGTATGGTAAGTTAAAATGTTATATTTTTATTTTATTATTTTTATTTATGTTTTATTTGTATTACTCAGAAAAAAAAGCAGAAGAACTCAAACGATTGTTGTCGAGAAAAGCAGTTTGGGAATGTCGACCATACATAGAAACAGTATCCAGATCCAAACGGTCAGAAGTATCCAAAGTGGATGGTATTGGTGAAGAAACTATGAGTGTTCCAATTAAAATAATTAACGCTGTAGCACCTATACCTACTATGTATATCTGGGCACCGATTCAACAAAATTTCATGGTAATAATTGATAGACAATATATACCTAAACTTTCTTTCAATCTTCGAGTCATTATAATATTTTGTTAAATAACTTTATTGTTGATTTTTAATAGTTTATGCTAGAAGCTAATAATAATTTAAAAAAATTTGATATTGTTTTTTAATTATTTAATTGCAATTTAATGTCTTGTAGGTAGATGATGAAACTGTTCTACATAATATCCCCTACATGGGAGACGAGGTACTTGATCAAGATGGTTCTTTTATTGAAGAATTATTAAAAAATTATGATAATAAAGTTCATGATGATGATGCCGCAAACTTTCTAGATGACCAGGTGTTTGTTGACTTAGTCCATGCACTCATACCATTTCAGGTAAAATAAAATAAATCTATTTTGTAATTGAGATTTAATGTTAATAAACTTGTTTAGCAAGAAGAAGATAAAGAACAACAAAGTTTATTGACACCAAAAATGGTGTTAAAAAACAGTAAGGATGATAGGCCATTTCCTAGTATGGCTATATTTGAAGCTATGTCAGCTGCATTTCCTGATAAAGGTTCTCCTGAAGAATTCAAAGAAAAGTGAATATTATATTTACTAATTGATTATTTTGTGTAATATTTTAAAATTTTTAAATGACAGTTTAATTACAATTTTCAATGTGTAAAATAGATATTAATCATATACAATAGAAATAGAGATTACATAAACTTAACATATTTTCTAAACATAATTAATATGACATAAAATATCCTATATTATTACAATAGAGATAGAGACTAAATAATTAAACTTATATATCTAGTTATAGCCAATACAAACAAACAATTAGATTAATATAATAAGAAAAAATAAAATAAAAATATGAGTTAAATTAAAAGATATTTATATTTAATATTTAAAGATTTTTATGTCATTAATTTTATTTCTAACCAATAATAAAATATTGAAAAGTGAAAAAGCTATGTAAATATATCTATATCTGAATATTAATTTTTTTTAGGTATATTGAATTATCATCTTGTGTTGACCCTAATGCACAGCCATCTCAATGCACTCCAAACATTGATGGACCAAAGGCTGAATCTGTACCTAAAGAGCAAACTATACATTCATTTTTAAATTTGTTTTGTAGAAGATGTTACAAATATGATTGCTTTTTACACAGTATGTATATATTACTTCTTGTAAGTAACTATTATTTCTAATCATTAAACTCTTATTTGTTTATGTTTTAGAACTTAAAGAACACGATTCTGGTACTAATTTGCCAATTGGTCTTAAAGGACCTTTGTTAAAACCATTTTCATCTCACTGTAGTCAAGATTGTTATATGTTACTTGTAAGAAATTTATCATATTTAATACATTAAATAAGATTATAGACATACATTTTTTTGCCAGGATGGAATGAAAGAAAAATTAGCTGCTATTGCAGAAATTAAAGCTGAAAAGCAAAAACAAGCGGATAGAGATGAAGAAACAAATAGATCTGGGTCTACAACAATTTCTAGTAATACGAAAGAGTTGTCACCTCCGAATGAAAATAATGAAAAACCTGTAGGTTCTTCTGTTAAGTTGTCAAAAAAAGATAGTTCTGATTGGGGTAATGATGCTAGTTCTGAAGATAGCAGAGATAGCAGTAAAGGTAATGTATTAGTATAATAATGAATAATTTAAAATTATACATTTTATAATGGATAACGCTTAATTTCTTTTTTTCAACAGATGGGGAATTAGACATGGAAGATCCATTATCAACAAAAACATCTTTTTCTTTACTTCCACGCATGAGTACTGAAGATAAACAAGTGTGGACTGGATCAGATCAATCAATTTTCCGTGCACTTCGTCGTACATTCCTGAATAATTATTGTGTCATTGCTCAGATGATGTTAACAAAAAGTTGTCAGCAGGTTTATGAGTTTGCACAAAATGAAAATGATGAAGTTACTGTTGAAGAAGCAATTAGTGAACTAACTCCACCTAGAAAAAAAAAGAAAAAGTTACGTTTATGGCAAACACATTGTCGAAAAGTACAACTAAAGAGAGACTCTGCATCAAATCATTTATATAATTATACCCCATGTTCTCACCCACCAAATCAAGGATGTGATGCAACTTGTCCATGTGTAATGGCACAGAATTTCTGTGAAAAATTCTGCAAATGTAGTTCAGATTGTAAGTGTTCTAAGATTTCTTATATCATATTGTGTATTTAATGTAAATACTTTTTGTATTTTAGGTCAAAATCGTTTTCCGGGTTGTCGGTGTCGTGCTCAGTGTAACACAAAACAATGTCCTTGTTATTTAGCTGTTCGTGAATGTGATCCAGATTTATGTTTAACTTGTGGTGCTGATCAGTTTAATTTAGAAAATATAACATGTAAAAATGTCAGTGTTCAAAGAGGCCTCCGTAAGTTTACTTTAAAGTACAATGTATTAGAAGTATTTACATTTATAATAAATAATTGTGTTATATTTTAGGCAAACACTTATTAATGGCACCTTCAGATGTTGCTGGTTGGGGTATATTTTTGAAAGATTCAGCTCAAAAAAATGAATTTATATCTGAATATTGTGGAGAAATTATTACTCAAGATGAAGCTGATCGGCGTGGAAAAGTTTACGATAAATATATGTGTAGCTTTTTATTTAATTTAAATCATGGTATGTATTAAAATTAACTCATTGATGATGTTTTGCATAAATAACTTATATGTTATGGTTTATATAATAGATTTTGTTGTTGATGCTACACGAAAAGGCAATAAAATAAGATTTGCCAACCATTCAATTAATCCAAATTGTTATGCTAAAGTTATGATGGTTAATGGTGATCATCGAATTGGTATATTTGCCAAACGTCCTATACAACCTGGTGAAGAATTATTTTTTGACTACAGGTTATTAATTTATTTTCAAAAATTATTAAACATTTATATATTAATAATTTTGTACTAATATATATTTTGTTTTAGATATGGACCAACTGAGCAACTTAAATTTGTTGGAATTGAAAGAGAGATGGAATTCTTACCTTAAGTTTTCTAACATGATAGATTTTTATTGATTTTACTAATCAACAATTTCATGGCATGTATGTTATAAATACACAAACTATTTACAGTATTTAGTGCTATATAAGAATTACTTATAAATTGTAATACGTTAAAATTATTAAAATATGCAGATATAATTTAATTATACTGTACTTAGTTAATTTAAAAAAATAATTAAAAATTTATTCATGCTACATTAAAATAATTAATAATTTTCAACAGCTTGAATAGATCGTTATATTTTTTATAACAATTTTGTTTAATAACTACTTTATTCACGTATGTATTAGTTAATTATACAAACAATTCAAACTTTGCACCAATTAGTATTTTAATTATTTTGTTTTTAAAATTAATTTTATTATTATTCAAGTTTTCTTGCTGTTAAATGTTTTTAGATAACACTGTAAGTTATATAACTGGTTCTAATACTGTAATATTAAAAAAAATCTTATTTCATTGACTTTTTTTTAAATTGATAATTGTACCAACCAGAATTTAAATACTTAATATTACTTATTTAATTCAGTAAATTTATTGTACAATAAGTCATTTTATAACAATATAACATTGTAAACAATCACAATTAGAATTGTATAAGATTTCCATGACTTTATTTTACGTTTTCTAATTCATGGTTTTAATTTTTCTATAACTTAAGAAAATGTTGCTTAAAATAACTTAAAAATTTATATTCATTAATCATCATTATCAATTATGAAATAAAAAATTCAAAGATAATTCCCTAAAGTTGATGCAGAAGTCCTGCTAAATACACGATGTGTAATCTATGATGCATGTTTATTCACTTCTATCTTTGTTGATTAAACAATTTTAACTCTATTATCTGTATACTATAATCTGGTTTAAATTTCAAATATAGTAAGTAAACAGTGGCATATTTATTGGTGTGGGTGAGTTAGACACTTTTATATGTATAATATAAAAATATTAATTAATAATAATACAATTAATTTTTAACTTTTCTGATATCTTAATAAAATATATATAATTGCTTAATAAATCCTAAATATGTCACTGGAAGAAACTATTGACAATCTAGTCCCTAGATTTATGTTGAATATTAAAACTTAACACATATTATGTTTAAAATTTTGTTCATTAAATATATATAAAATAATTAAGTAATAGCAGTAGTATTAGTAATGTTATTGTTTTAAATATATGTTCATTGATTATTTTGTTGTATTATATAAAAAGACCTAATCTATTAGTTATATTAAGTCAATTTTTTTTTTTTAAACATTTTAATTATCTGGAATTACATGTTTTTTCATAATTTTTATTTTATCTTTTCTACTAATGCTGTGAAACTAATTTAATTTGTATATTCAATTAGATTCTTTTGATTTAAAATTTTAATGTTGATACAAATTGCAATAGAAAATGTTATTTAAAAAGTATTGAACAAATATAAGTAAAACCTTTGTTAATATTAAAATTTAAAATAACATTTATTTATTTTTTGCTTTTAAAAAAAAAGATTATAATATTATTTCATTGCCTCTCCAATTACTTTAAATTTATTTTATATTTTGTAGTTGGTTTTTATTACTTATCAACATTTTATACTTATATAAATCCATTTATTCTTATCAAAAATATATTATTAGAAAATTGTACACTGGCTTATATATTAAGGGGCTTATATTTTAATATAATGTGAAGATACTTTTTTGAAATTTAAAACTAAAGAATTTATATAGTATGATTTTGGGCTTGATAATTATGTCTAACATTCAGCTATAAACTATAATACTACATATGTAAATCAATCTATGATAATATCACAAATTAATGATGGTTAAGTTATAGTTGTAACAATACTAGAAATATATTATATTTCAATTATTAAAAAATATATTTATAAGATTAATTTTTGTAATAAATGTATTTAATTTTAATCATTTTTATTATTTTTAACAAGAATAAAATATTTTTAATACTTCAATTTAGAAAAATGTATTAAATTTAATTTTGAATTTTTGCTTAAAAAATATCAGAAATTCTATAGTAAGTTTATTTCATAAAATAGATCGCATTTTTTAAAATTAGTATTTGTTTTCTATTTTTATTTTATTTGTTCTTTAAATACATCTAAAATACTAAATGATTATAGTGGTTTGCTCAAAGTATTTTTCTATATATTAATACTTTTAAAGCATTTCTTGTACTCGAATATATTTGTCATGTCATGACTAGGTTTTGGGGTAAGTCTAATTCTGAAGGCAATGGAGATTATGATTCTCAAATGAAGGCACTTAAGCTGGATATTAATCTAGCTGAATAGTGTCTATAAATTGGTTAGCATCTATTTAATAAGACACAGAACTTTTCTGTTTATTATTTTTTACTATTTGGTAATTATAGTAGTATATGGATAATTTAAGTTTTAAAATAAATATATATTACATGGATAGTACCAAAATCACGTTAAGAAATATTTGGGCCTCACTCAACTTGTCAACACACTATCTACCACTTCATATTAAAATAATAAAATTATCATCATTACCTAATTGTTCTTTACATTGATATTATTAATACTTATATTACTTTTAAATTTGTTAAATTGGTAAATTAGTATATCCTAAATGAAATATAGCAAATACTGCCAATAAGGGAGGCATGACCCTCGTGTCCTTCCTGGGTTCGTCACTGTAATATGAAAATGTAATTAATTGTTTTCTTGGTTAAAATTTATTTTATGTATTCCTTACATTAATAATGACTGTAGAAAATGTAGAAAGGGCATTCACAGAACACAGAACTTAAATTTAAAATTATTTCAAAAACACTAAGGCCCAGATTGAACCGGCAAGCTACCGAGAAAATCTCGGTGGGCTTAATATATTCAGGTTATTGATTTCATGAATTCAAAAAAGTTGAAAATTTAAAAAAAAAGTAAATTTTACACTAAATTAATTGACTTTATACAGTTTAAAGAAATTATTTCTTTAATACATAGTAAGAAATCATATGATAGAAACAAATATTAATTGGAATAAAGTCCATACCTATTAGGTACCTACTAAAACAGTAACTTTTCCAATCACATAATTTTATTTTATTCATTCAATATATTTAATTAATGTTTAAAATCATAATATTTTATACTTACAAAGTTATGTTCATTAAAATTGCTTACTTATAAATATAAATCAAAAGTTGAAATAATATTCTTTGTATTACCTAAATTATCTATTGTATGTTATGAATAATTAGTATAGGTGACATTTTTAACTGACTTATCAAGTAAATTTAATATATTATTATATTATTTACTATATAGCTACATATATTATACATAATATTTATATTTAACAACGGTAAAAATAAATATGAGTGCCCTAATAAATAAATAATTTTTTTTTAGTACAAGATTATATGAATAATGATTTTACATACCTAATTAGATATAATAAATCATTTAAAAAAATAAATACAATTTGTACAAATTAATTAAATGAATTAAAAGTTCAAAAAAGTATATTACATAATAAAAAGAAACAAAAATGTATTATAAAATTAAAAAATAAATAATTTTTCAACCTCACAATAGTTTCATTAGAAGGTAATGTGTAAATATAAATAGAGAGGTGGGGGATACTGAATTAATTTATATTTTTTAAAACACAATTGGCATTTTTAATAGATGTGTTTATTTTATAAGAAGCAAAATGATTTTTGAAAATCAATTAATTTTAATATAACATGAGTAATATGATACATATTATAATTTCCTATGCCTTCATAAATGTCACTAATGATATCTACAGAAAAGTTTTCAACAACATGGAATAAATGAACTGTATTAAATATAGGTAAATTCTTCATAAATTCCTGTTAATTTACTATTTTTTTCTTTGCAATATCTCCATTATAGTTTCTTTTAATTCATAGAGATTCAATAATTTCATTTGGAAGAACTTGTGTTTCTTTTTTATTATTTTGACAAAATCTACACAAAATGAGTGGCCGAAAATGATTTAGAAAATTCAAGTGTAGTATTTATCCCCAAATTATCACCAATGATCAATCCTAGCATTCCTAGCTGAAAAAAAATTTTTAACTGTTTTAGATGGGAATTCGAGAAGTATTGCCATTTCTTTGCAAATGATTAATTTTTAAAAAAAAGTTCTGTCATTTCTTATTTGTTTAACACAAAATCTTTTATTGGATACGTTTGTAGACTAATTAATAATGAACCCTAAAGCCAGGATGATCGCACAAACGAACAACATTAAGTTTTCAAGTATGAAGTCTGTTTAAAATGCTGAGCCGTTATTACTTTCCATATTTAATAACGTTATTAACTCTCAACTAGGAAGTAGGAACTCTGCGTCATTTGTATAACATGCCCTAAAGTTGCATTCCGTTATAAATTACGAGTATACCGATTTACTAAAATGGGAAAAGGTTTGCGGTTAAATTATTGTCGAATCATAATAACACTACGCCGTGAACATTACGCCGCGTAGACATATTATAATATCTGTTTAAGTGTGGAAAAAAAGTGAATAAACGTCAAGTGGGCAAGTGTAAATGAAACGTTTAGCCGCTGGTCGTGATCGATTGTTTGGGGGGGGGGGAGGAGGGGCTGTCTTTTTGTCCTCCGCAAAGGAAGCGCTCGAGCGACGTCTCTTATTGTACCCACTGCAGCACGCGCTAAACGGGCGCGCGCGACGATTACGACCCGCAGCGGTGCAGGCACGACAATAACAGGTGCAAACCGACGACGAAATAGACGTTGTGCAGGACGGGACGCGACGCTCGGCCGGCGCCGGACGACCAGAACGGATAGTAAAAGTCTTCGGGCAGCCTGAACTCGTACGTGGGCGGTTCGGCGAACGTCCGGACGGGCGGCCGGGTCAGGTCCACGAACACCACGGTGACCCTGACCGGCACTTCGGCGACCGCCGGTCGATCGCCGCCAACGGCGACGGCCGACGCGCTGTAATTGGCCAGCACGCCCAGAACGGTGGCCTGCGGGCCGTCGAACGGGCCCACGTGCGAGTAAAACACCTGTATGTGCACGCCGTCCGTCACGGCCGGGCACGATTGGTGTTCGGGCAGCGGTGGCGACTGTTGTGCGGGCGGTTTGACGACGACCAACGGTATCCACCTGGACACGTCCGGGTCGCCCAGACTTGCCACTAGCGCGCCTTCGTAATTTCCGAGCACCGCCATCGTCTGCAACACACGCGACGACGTCGCGATGAGTAAAAAAAAAAAAAAAACAATAATGACGGCACGTCGTTTGTATATGAATAGTGACGATGAGACGTCGGCGGACTTAACAGTACAATAATCGTTTTTATCTCTCTCCCGTCCGGCACGGGGTTCAGCAGAAACGACCGGGTGTTGTTCGTTACCTAGGTATCGCGGGAGCGAAGAGACCTGTGATCAGGCCTCGAGTCCAGAGCGCATTATCTGTGTATCTGTGTCCTCGCGATGGCGGACCCACGATAATTCGTGATATACTTTGAGCGTTATAAATTATAATAGCTCAATTCACTCCGATATTAAAGTTAACAACACGAGGTTAGCTAGGTGTTTGTGCTGAACACAAATTTGTCTGTTTTTGTGCGGATCAGAGAGAAAACAAGTTTAGTACCTACGATTTAGGTTTATTATTATATTATTATTAAACACTGCATTGTGTATTTATATTTTACATTATATGGAAACCGATTGAACTTTTTTGATCGTAATCAGACCATACTTCTAGTTCTAAGTTTTTGAGTATATTATTTATTTTTTTGATATACTTAGTAAACCAGACTAGCTTGTTAATTATAATAATGATAATATAATTATTTTTTTAAGTAGGTATACGTATACAATAGATAAAAATGATATGCCATACTTCGTTTTGAATATCGTTACAAATGTCCACGATTGAAACGCCGCTACTGGGTGTGGTATGATCTTCAAGTTTCTTGTTTAATTGTAGACTCCGGTGTTGGACTCGAACGCGACACCGGACGTCGACGCTTTCCAAAAAGTTGACGGACTGTCGGGGTCCGGTAGAATGAACATCGCCGCACACACCGTACTCGTTTGGTTTCGGTAAGTTCATCGTCTTTGGGATTCGAAGTTTCACTACATCTTTGCTGCTGGTCATGGTTACCAACACCGGGCTCCCGGTAATGTAACCGGGTTTGCCACTCCGTTTGTACGACTCCTTCACTGATCGGACCGTAGCCCAAATGAAACGAACGCTGAATTTCTGGCCTAAGTAGATGGGACGGCCCGTATCCGGCACGTCTCGGTGATAAAAGTGTACGTCTACATGGCGGACGCCTCTAGATCCATTGTGCGTCACTAAGTACTCGACCGCATCGACTGCCCGACGACAAACACCGCTCGAGTAAACAGGATCGTAGTACGGAAGATGCAGATGGTCTTCGTCATTGGTACCTACCCCAACTTTCCCAATCTGACAGTCATACGACGATCCGTTCACCGAGACGCAGTGGTGGTGGGCTGTCGCTTGGATGGTTACCAAACCAAGTTTCTGCAAATATCAAATGTCTCACAATTATTATCGTTCTTTAATAATTAATCAATTAGATTGAAAAAAACAACTAATACACATTTTCAACGGTAGGTACTACGATATATTAATTTATACGTTTATATCATATCATACATTGAAATTTAGTTTTTAAAATAGGCTGTAAACTAAGAGGTATTTTTCATAAAACGGTTTCATTAACTTCCTTGAAATTAACCGTAATATAATAATACTCGTAAAGTCGTAAATATGATAATTAAATAAACAACAGAGACATTAATATAGAATCATTACCTCGGTCTTGTGAACGCTATTGTAAATGGGTTGTACCACTTTGAACAGCCCTTTTTCGTCATAGTAAAATTTGAAGCTTAACGATGAATAATTATTACAAATTTCCGTCAGATTAGATACGAACGTCTTGCAGTTTGTTTCCTTTGTTTTCAAATATTCAACGGGCTGTTCAACGGAGCACAGCGAATCGAGAGCGCTATTTTTCAATCCTGATAAAAGAAAAATTGTATTAACGTTATAAGTTAATTTTCTCCACTCATATACATTGGGAACTGTACTGACCGAATGGTTTTATTTCGGAATAATTTACATTAGAAACCATGTTGAACATCCATCGTAAAGACATGTAAGTAAGATCGTAGTTGTTGAATACAGAGGAATCCACTCTAAGTGTAAAAGTGTAAGGATGATGATGTCTGCTAATAGTTTTTTCATTACGCCAAGTAAACACGTCCCGTTTACGAAGAGAAGTTATGACTTGCGTTTCGGATTCAATGGTCTGTGAAATACGGTATCGAAACGTATAGCTTTACAATATATTAAATTTATAGACTAATATTATTTATATATAAATATATAATAATGTATAGACTTACGTCTCGTTCGGGATAGAAATAATCCGATGGTACGTTTTCAATCACTACGTAAAATAACAAAGAATCGAATAAGATCGATTCTTGCTTTATTAAAGTAGACTTGGGTTGATCGGTGCACAATGTGAACGTCTTTAAATCGTGATTGGTACAATCTGTGTCGCAACAACAGTTTATGTCGCAGCTGGCGTACTACAAAAATAGGTATAATATTATAACGTTCACACCTATATAATGGATTCTATAAGGAAATTACCCTAAATAGGAAGAAGATATAGTGGGTAGCTTTACAGATAGAGTTTTTAATTTAGTTTTTCACAGTAATATGTTATTAAAAAAAAAACGAAAATGTACTTACGATTAGATCACAGTGGCAATATTTATTGAGAACGAAATGTACGACGGCACCGTATTCGGATAAGTATTTCGGCGGTGAGACGCTAGTAAATTCCGTTATGGCAGTGGTGTTGGCGGTGGTGGTGGCGGCGGTGATGGTGATGGTAGCACTGGTAGTATTGGTGGTATTTATTACTAGAAAATTTGTTTCGGTTGTCTTTGCACTAGTTTTTTCAACGGGAGGTTTAACAATGACAGTCATATTTGAAGTGCTAGAAGTAGCGTTTTTAGAACCGTTAATCTTGTCGCTGCCAACTGATATGATGGTTCTGTCATCAACCAAGATCACGTCCTTGAGTGTCGATCCTTTGGAATCGCTTCCAGGGACATCATAATGAACTATTTGCGAGCTAATACCTTCGACAATGGTCGTTTTGAGTACATTTTTTGTCGTCGGCACCGTTGCAGCCGTCACCGTTGTTGGTTGCATCGAGCACGTTTTATTCGCTACACAGTCTTTGATAGCGGGCATGACGTTTTCTGCATACCCAATGCCGGCCGACAACAACGCTACGATCGTGAAAAAAGCCGATTGCCAACTTCCGGTCATCGTTTACAGCTCCACTCCGTACCGCCGAAAGTTCCGAGCAATTATGTTCAACCGGAAACGCACCGTTCCCAGTGATTCGGTGTGCAATCGGTACCGGTCTGTGCCGCAGTACACGAAATCCGGCGATTTCAATTGGGCGCCGCCACCGAGGAAGAATCGTCGGAACTCGTCCCTAAGATTACCTGCAAAGTCGTTATTGCTTATTAGTTATTATCCACGATCAATATTGATCTCAACATACGTGTACTAAAATGTATTTCGTGATGTTTATCGGGATAATCATAAACCAGATTTCAAACTATTAAAATGGTAATAGATTTGGTTTAATTTGGCCTTTGAGTATAAATAAGAACCAGCAATATAAAAGCAAAGTTTTTTTTTTAAAACTTTAAATATACTTAAATTACTACATTGCTTATAATTTCTGTTTATACAAAGTTCTAAATCATATAAACTTTATGATTTTAAACACGGATTGGATTCTATAAACTATAAAGTAAAACAATAATTTATCTCAAAACTAATAATATAACCTATTAAATTCGAAATCCGATTTTTATCGAATCTGGATCACAATCGGTTTGCAAATAATTAATCAACAGTCAGGTCTGCTCACTAGTATATAATATATAGGTACTAGGTACTCATATATTATTTCAAGTTCTTAATTTTCAATATGTTTCTAACTTTCTGTGAATGTTATAACTTATGAAATATGAATATAATCATATACTGACCGATTGGCCGCCAAGTGTGGCAATCTACTGTGTGCTTTCCGGGTGTAGTAGGCACGTAACAAAATCCGTATCCGTAGATTTCACAACGTCCGTAACTGTCGTAGTGGTAAACTTGCACGTGGAATTTAGGCCAGCCTAGGAACGGAAAACAATGTCAACGTTCACAGATAATATACGAGTATAATATTATTTTTAA
Source organism: Melanaphis sacchari (assembly GCF_002803265.2). Taxonomy (NCBI): domain Eukaryota; kingdom Metazoa; phylum Arthropoda; class Insecta; order Hemiptera; family Aphididae; genus Melanaphis; species Melanaphis sacchari. The sequence continues at coordinate 618,423 of NW_020270366.1, read as the reverse complement.
TTCATTATAAAATATAAATTACAAAGTATAATGTATATAATATATAATAATGAACGTAATTTTAACAAATATAAGGAGTACTCACTACTCAAATACATACTATATTAATATATTATTAAAATATGGTCGAATAAGTAAAAATATGACATACCTTGAATGCCTTTGGACGCGAAGTGAATGTCTATCGGGTGACACCACCAAGTGCGGCTATCATAAGCCGGCGAGTCCACTTGGGTTTGTCCTTCTTTGTGACCTGATATTATTTTCCAGTTAGTACCTGAAAATAATGAATAAATTATAATTACATTTATTATAGGTAATTAAAATCAACCGCTTTAATTAACAAATGACTCGAAACTTCCCAGTTACAGTATATTATATATTGTATAATAATTAATATTATATTACACATGTGTACGACGAAACACGTAATATGTATATTAAATAATTAATAAAATATAATAAATTTTAGTGATCATCATTAATGAATAGTGAATACAAACAATTATTACTGAAGAAAGACTAAATTTCGGCCCAACAAAAATGTATATTCTATGCTATAGGTATTTAATTTAAATTCTAGTTGAAAAATAATATTTTCTCTCAGTTCTCATTTGATATTTACATGTATATAGGTTGGTAAAAAAAAAAACTTGCTTAATGTTTATATAGAGTATACAATATATATATATATATATATTATGTGTGCATAATAAATCCATGCAAGTGCGCGTACGTTATTTTTGGAAAAGGTGATATAAATAATAATTATAAAACAATCTTAATGAAATAGCGTGAATACGTCATTTTAAGAAATTAACCTCACCGGCATGAACGCTCCATTTGCAAAATAAACTCTTGGAAGGAAACCGCTCGGCGCTACACAGTTGTCCGATGATGAAAAGCTCAGCCATAACGGTGCGTACGCGATCCGCTACTCGATGTCAGCTCCACTGAAGTCATCACGGTGTGTGCATGATTTTTCTTGTAGGTACAGTTGTTAATCAAAGATTGGAATTGAACAGAAATTGGGCGTTTATTAAATTGTATTAAGAAAACCCTAAAAAATATGACCATTTAAAATAGAAAATTATTATACGTTTATAGGTACTGTTAAACTTAGTAAAATTGCAATACTGTACTACCGCGATTATATCACTTAAATATAGGTACTGTACTACTGTATTATATGTTCATTAACATACGAGCAAAAATCAGCTATCATGTTGATCATTTAAAAAAAATATAAAATGTACTTCATATTGTTGTTGTTGTTGTTGTTATTTATTGTTGCCAGGCGACCGATTTAACCGCGACCCTTATCCATACTTCAAAATAAACGAACTGCAATATTGCATTAATGCAACAATAGAGATGAAATGTACTTAGGTAGTGCTGAAAATGATGTAAATATGTAATAGAGAAAGATATTTTTTTTCAGATAGGTACCGTAGAGGTAGACAAATCAGTAAACTTGATACATTGTTGTGTCATCACATAACCCTCAGGACTAACACGTAATCTGCCACCAAATTTATTCTTATTAGTCACCCAAAACCCAAACATAAAATGTATACACACCTATACAATTATGTATAATATAATTTTCATGTCAATTATTGATGATTTTTTACATAACATGAAAGCTACCTTTTTGCGAGTAATTAATATAAAAATAATTTTTTTTTAAATACATTTTTTGTTTCCTTTTTAATTATTAATATTGTATGTAACATGCTTTTCATAAATTGATATTTATAATAAAATTTACTTTAATAATTTTATTCGTATACACTATTTTTTATGAATATTTTTTGGGACATGCTTACGACACTGTTATTGATATAATATATATCACATAGTACCTCTACAGTCTACAGGTAAAATTTGATTATTATTTTTACCTCTAGTTATACTTTCGAGTTTATTATATTTTAATCACAATTATAGTACAAAAAATTAAACCTTAATTTGAATTCTTGATAATTAAACACTTAATTTAATCATTAATATCTAAGCTCTTTTTATAGATTAGACAACATTAGCAACAAGTCTCTTACGAACTAACTTCTATTGTACAAGTGCAGTTGTACTCATCGCATATTTGTTGTGAATCCACTCAATACCTGCAACACGTCTTCCCGAATTTGTATTTAGTTATTCTGATTCGTTTTCAGCTATTAATCATGGTAAGTTTAAATCTTAAAAATTGTGGTATTATCACTAACTTACTTGCATACGTAATCGTTAAAATATAGAAATAATTAATAAACAATCACCTGATAAGTTAATAAATAAATCAATAAACATTATTATAATAGAATAATTCAAAATTCTCAATTTTTATTTGATTTACCACAATAAATTTAAACATTGAAATGTTGGTCAACTTTATGTTACCTATGTTAATAATTACTTATCGATTTTAAATAAAATTAATTTGATATAATTTTTTTTTTTTATGTAGGTATATTTGTTTTCATTTGTTGCTTGACTGTAGTGTTTCATATAGGTACTATACATTGGTTACCTACGTAGGTATATAATACATTAATACTATAAGATAAGTTTAATCAATTGAGTTCAATGATTTTGAAAGATGTTCTGGTTAAGCATATTATGGTCAACCATGTTTTGAGAGTCAAAAATTGATGAGTCCCAGCCCCTAGGCTTATTTCATAAATTGATTTGATTTATAAATTTTTTACTCTATTTTTTTTCCTTCAATAAAATTATTTTTATTAATTATTAAGTCTAAATATATATACATACTCAGCTATTAAGATATTCTGTTTATATCTAATGATGACTTTATTAATTAGTTTGTCTTTTGATTTTATTTGTTATAATTATGTAGTTTTTAAATTTTCACTTGTTGAGAAATTGAAATTATATATGTAATTTTTTTTGTCATTTTTATCTATTTATTAGGTACTTATTTTTACTAAAATTTTATAATAAAAACATATAATAATAATGAATTTCGACATTGTAATTAAGGAATAACCCACAATTAAAAAAAAAAAGTATCCAACGTTAATATGAATGTAACTTTTGGCTAATGACTTATCTGTTGAAGTCTTTATTCCTGAAGCGTTGTATAGTCGTATAGCTTTACTTTTATGCTGACATTCTCTTAATATAATAATTAATTTCAAGTCCAAACATATTTGGGGCTTTTTGTTATCACAGCGGGTCATAATAACAAGATAAAAAGTTAACACATGCCTAACAGTGCCAAGTCCGCTTAGTTATAAAGACATAATAATATGTAGTGCCTTATCATAATTAGTGGACTTGGTACTGTTGCACATGCTCAAATTTTATATCACGTTATTATGGCTTCAAAAGTTCAAACTTTAAACTGTATAATATTCCTGTACTATATTGTAAATAATATGGTTAAATATGTGTTATTTAGATATTCCAGCTATGGTCTATTCCAGTTGTTTTTAACTTTTTTAACAATGTAGCACACTTCTTCTTCTACAAAATTTTTGCGGCACACCAATTCGTATAATACGTGAAGCATTTATTTTTATATATAATACATATATATATATAGCTGTTGTGCGCTTCGTTCAGTTACGTGTACTTCTGCCAGCATTATTACAGATTAACCATTTCATTTTAAATAAGCAAGGTAGAAGATCAAATTGTTCTTAAACTATCTACAGTATCTCAATTAAGTGATTACTTTTAATAAATTTAACATTTCACGCGAATACTAGTTTATCTTCTAATTAATTTCTGTTGCAAATCCTTTTATCTCTAGTAAATCATTTGTATTTTCTAATTCTTCCCAGTTAATTTTGTCTGTCCCAAATGTCTACAAACTTTGTCTCTGTTTACAAGTAGATAACATATTTCATTATTTTGACGGCTATTGTTGTGGTTGTGTCCTTAAATACATATCCAACAATTTTATCAAGAACACAAAATTCTTAATACATAATAGCCATGTAATAATATAAAAATATAAATACTTGTTTTATTATGTATATTACTTACTTCTCGTTGCAGAATTCTCCTTTCTTTATTTTTGAGTTAAATGATTTGGAAATCAAATACAGTTATTTTGGCAAATTTTATTAACATTTTCCACTTACAACTGCTGAATAGAAGTCAGTTTCATTGAAATATAAACTACATAAGATTGTATTGGAACTAGGTTTAAAATCTCCTTGAACAGCATACTATTTTAAGCCTCTCTTTATCTTTAAGAGGAACCTTAAATATTAAAATAATAGATAAATCTGTTTAAAAATATCAATGGTAAATAATAACACCATATAATAACTTATAACTTGTGAAATGACAAGTCTTTCTAACATCACTAGAGCTAGCACAATTAAAGGCACTACAAAATTCACCATTTAGTCTTAACTGCACAGTAGGTACACTATTTTAATTATTTTAAAACTTTGAGAACGCAGAAGGCGGAACAAAAGTCAAAACGTTAAACGAACAACGAATTTAAATGTATTGGTAATCAATTCATATAACTATGTGATAAGATTAACACGAAGAATTTCATATTGCTTATTTCACAACACGCTATCTCGGTTATGTTTACATTGGTCTTATGACTGGTGAGCATTCCGATTATCATATAGAGTTCAATGGAAGTATGCCGCGTGGGAAGTCTAATTGATGGTTAATTTTG